>NC_136059.1:1066937010-1067344510 GCF_964261635.1 Lissotriton helveticus
CCATTTACAAACCCGATACGCCTGGGTCGTTTTAGGGGTTTCAGTTTTTGTGTTATATTTTGGGATGCAATAACAAAGCTCAGAAGAACCAAAATACCGGGCGGCCAGCACGCTATAAGAATCACAGAAATGTTAGTTCATGTATCTGATAGAGAAATTTAGCTGCAGATTACTCTTCTTACAACCCTCCCCAAGTGCCAAACTGGATCCGGAAATGTTTTCAGTAGTACCTCTGTGCGTCGGTAGAGGGCATCAAACGGCTCCACAGCAATGTCTTCTCCCGGATGTGATGGCAATGGAGTCAATATAAGCCCTCCCCCGATGCGCTGACGTCCGTTCCTTCTTTTCCGCACTAACACGTGAATCTGCACTGCAGTTCGTCTGGCTTTTTTCGACCTACTTTTTCATCGACGGGGCAGTGTGCCTTTTTCCCTGTTCTTCAGTGTCCTCGGATTTCAAGCCTTGTGAGTCCTGTGGACGACAAATGTCCGCACGGATCCTCACTCCGCTTTGCATGTGGTTTCTGGGTGAGCACCACGACTCTGACGAGTGAGACTCCTGTCAACAGCTCCGATCAAAAGCGCACAGGGAACGTACTCCTATTGCTGTTGGCGGCGCGGATGTCACATGCTTCAAATTCTTCTCACGGTCCTCAGTCCTCTACTCAGTATAGGGACCGTTGGTGCACCCGTTCTAGGTGCTATTCCCGCAGGCGTCATTCACCTTCGGCATCCGGAAGTAAGTCTTGGCGCTGGCAGTCGAAGTCATGGTGCCACTGGCCTTCATTGCCTACCGCTGCTCCCCACTCTTCTGTTGAAGTGCTGAGGCATGAGTCTGCTTGCATCTCCCCACCTATCTTGGGCATCTTTGACCCATATGAGGATGAATCCCTCTTTGGGGCTGCCTCTTTTACTGGTTCTATACTGTGTTTCTCACAGTCTTGTAGCTTTCAGCTCCTTACAGGGTTCTGGAGATCAGTTGTTTGGTGAGCATCTTACTTCACCTGTCATTTTTTGGAGAGTCTGGTCCCTTCTATCTTTTGGACCGACTTTTTCTATTTGGGGATCTTTGGTGAAGTCGGTTCGCAGCCCCTCCTCCAAGGATGGTATTGCTTGGGTATCTGATTCTAAGATAAAGAATCTGCTGCTAGATGTCTCTATCAGATGGTCAAGTTAGTTAACTTCGGTAACATCTTATCTTGTAGAAACAGGTTCTAGCTGTAGATTCCTGATTGACACACCCATCGTCCCCACTTTGCGAATTGAGGACCCTGTGGTGTCCTAGATTCCGTCTTTGCTTTCTACTAAGAGTCTTTCAATCTGTGTTTGTTACTACAAGATTTTTCCCTTTTTGGCACACTGTTTTCTAAGACCGTTTCTCTACGTGGTGCCAAAATGGTTACAAAGAAACTGACGTTAGCGTGTTGGGGAAGGGAATTTATGGACTCCGTTGACGTCCCATCTGGGAGACTACGTTGCTGCGGAGTCTCTTGATACCCTCTGCCGATGCGCAGAGGTACTGCTGAAAATATTTACGGATCTAGTTTGGCGCCTGGGGAGGATTCTAAGATAAGGAATCTGCTCCTAGATCCTGTCTCAACCAGATAAGGCGTTACCGAAGGGAAGTATCTTGTCCATTTAAGCAATGCCCTTAATTAAATCGACCACGCCCCTTGTAGAGACCCCCCACTTTTTTCATCCCACTAAAATCCGTGATGTATTTATGCAGTACCAAAACAGTAATAAAGTCAAAATGTAAGACAATAAAACAATCTTTTTTTTTTTTAACAAGTACAATTTATTAAACAAAATGAGACTGAAGTGATAAAAATCCAATATGGGGATACCAGCGGTATGAGTTTTTTTGAAGATTTAAGAAAAAATAGCTCCAAAAAGCACAAAGCAACACTTATAGGCTATCGTCACAGTAGACCGTGACCTGAGTGCAATTTTAGGTAGATTGGGATGGAGCACAGGTTGAATATACCAAGCCTGTTCGCCTGATTAAATATTTGATCTTCTGATGTAGTTTTTTAACATACAACATGAGTACACTTCTAAAGCACCTTAGGGGAGATACTTAGAGACACTAGGGGTGCCAGGCAGAGGCCGATAGCATGGTCCAATCCAGGACCAGTTGTCACTTGACACCAAAAAGGCCTGATGTCGCTTGCTGTATCCTGTAGCTTGAACAGGAGGTCTGCCTTATGACCCTTGGAGTCTGCTTCTTTGTCATGGACACAGGAGGGAGCAGGTCCAGTCTTTTCGGGCTCCACTCAGAACACAGACACAGGTCCAGTGCTTTTCTGATATTCTGGAGGTATAAGAAGTGTTCTGAACTAGGAGCGTGGCACATTTACGCTAGTGGGCAGGAATGGCTCCTGGGTACAAGATGGCAAAGTCTTTGGGGCACACTAAACTTGGCATCTAAGGCCTGGTTGTGGGGAGTGCACTACGGTAATCCTAGTGTCCTCAAAAACACAAAACCTATGGAGAAGGGTTTGGGGCCCTTGGCGCAGGTATCGGGACCCGCGGGGCGGGGTGGGGTAGGGGGGGGATTGTTTTTACCGGCCCATGTTACTACAGATTTTGTCCTTGAATGTATAATGTAACACTGTTTTCTGCAAGCCATTGGGACACTGCTGTGTTTTGTATGAGACCTTGAGCAAAGTTAATAAAAAGATTTAAAAAAAAAAAAACCTGATGAGAGGAATGCTTGCAATAAGTCTGACCACTAGCAATTGCTCTGGGTAGCATTCCAAACCATCATTTTTCTGCCCACTGTTGCACTTCATTTTGGACCTAGACATATGCAAATCAGTCTTGACACTACTCCAGTGGGAACAGTCCAGCCCAAACTGCCTGGCCAGGTCATCCCTGAACCGTAACACAAGCAACCCAAAACCAGTTTTTCCGTGATTGGAGCTTGTCATTCAGGTATATCGTGGTTCCAGTGGCTTAGTGAGAAAGGAGCCCATGTCTGGGAATACCCATGGCCACCTAGGGTGTTACATCAAACACACAAAGAGATGATGGGAGGAATGTTTGCAATAAATATAACCACTGGCAATCGCTCGGGTAGCCTTCTAACCCATCGTTCTTTTGCCTTCCATGCCTCCTCAGTTCGGGCCCAACCAAATGCAAATCAGTCTTTACTCTGCTCCAGTAGGAATAGCCAGTCCGAGCTGCAAGGTTAGAACCTCCTTGAACCAACCAGAACACAAGCAATCTAGGCAAATTTCGCCCTGTAGTCACTTTCCATCTCACTGATTCACACTTTGACTGACTTGCTACACCATACAGTCAGCTCTCACGGAGTTATCTTGCGTTTCATGCTGAATTTGCCCTGTCCTCTTTGTCCCAGCATTCTGTGGTAGATTTTTCCTTGTATCTGCGTTGGTGCTATCTTTGGCGCCTAAACCATTTGGACAGAGAGGACCCGCAAGTTTTTAATTCAGTTCCCCGAAGTGAAAATAGGATGCTGAGTGAGCTGCACTAAGCACCTTCTGCCTCGGACCAGTGAATGAGCGCCTGTTTGATTACTGCTCATACGAAGATGTCCTCCCTAAATGTAAATGTATTGCGACTTATATAGCGCGCGTATCACCCGAAGGCATCAAGGCGCTTGCTTAGGGAACCCGTCCTGGTATTCCCCTGTGAGATACCCCGGCAGGGTATCCACAAGGTGAAAGTCAGGCATCCCGCCGCGAGGGGCCGTAGTGGAGATTAAGCAAGCTATTGCCCAGAGTCGCAGAGTGTGACCCCGTGAGTCGAGTAGGCACCGGAGCGAGAATTGTCGAGTCCGTGGAATTTTTGAGCCCGAGTCCCGCCAAGGCGGGGAATCAAACCCTGGTCCACGGCCGATCTCAGCTTCCGGGTCTGCCGCCTCTAACCACTGAGCCACGCTTCTCCCTATAGAGTAGTCCTGCATTACCGGTGCTGCTTATTGTGTCTCGAGTGATGTAGCACTATCGGCGAGTCGCAGAGGTTTCCTTTGTGCCCCTAGTTCTGATGAGGCCCAGAAGAAACTGGCTGAAACGCGTCGACCAGATAGATGAAAGAATCCCTTACAATTTTGACACTTATAAAAAGGAAATTCAAAACACTATCTAATATAGAAAGGGGTTGAGTTTTATTACTCCCCTGATTTGTGTTGGGACAAGGGCTATCTTGACGATATGGGTTGCGAACCATAGTCTGATTCTAGGAACAATTAATTTAAGCTGGGTGGTAGAGCGAAGGGTGCGTGAAGGTAAATAGGGTTGAACTAAAGATTGCAGGTATTGCGGGGCTAAACTAGTTTTGATTTTAAACCTGTAGCTCAAGGTTTTGAATTTAATGTGATTCTCCACCTTAAGCCCGTGAAGGTTGCGAAGAAAGCCTAAAATAGGGTCAGTCTTAGGGACCTGGCAAAGCAGTCTGGCAGTCGCATTTTCCACCACCTGCAAACTTTGTATCACATCTTTGTTAGTTTATTAGAGCCCAGATATAAGATGATGCCGTAATCCAACCTAGATGTAACAAGGGTCTGGACTACTGGTCTCTGGGTAGGGAATGGCAACATCCACAGAATCTTCTTTAACCATTTGAGGATGGTAAAGCAGATTGAGGCCACCTTCACGGCTTGATGTTTCATTGATAGCTGATCATCAGTGATAAAGCCTAGGTTACGGACTTGTTAAGCAGGCTAGGGAAGAATACCCGTTTCCACAAGCCAATGCTGGGGACCCCAAAGATCTTGATGTTTCCCTAAGATCAAAACTTCAGTTTTTTTCTCTGTTTAGTTTGGGTAAATTAACCTGCATCTAAGACACAATTTTCCTCAAACCAGACTGAAGAGTAGATGATTCAGATTCCTTTGCTGCAGAGAGGGAAAAAATCATCACCATAGGAAAATAGGGACAGCCCTGCCTTTTCAGCAATATCTGCCAGTGGGCGAACATAAACATTAACACCATCCGCGCTAAGCGTTTTCCCGCTGTGCGCTAAAGATTCGCAAAACCCGCGGTTCATGACGAGCTCAGCTCGTCATGAGCGTACGACAGGCGTACCTCATGACGAGCTGAGCTCGTCATGAGCGTAGAAGGGGTTAAACAGCAGAGGACTCAGTATAGATCCCTGGGGCGTACAGAGATAAGTGCTTTTTAGAGCTGCCGTGGAAGAAAAAACCTGAAACGTGTGGTTGATAAGAAAGGAGTCAAGCCATTGGAGTGCTAGGCCCTCAATGCCCTTTGATTTCAAAGCTTTCAGCAACACGGTGTGTGACACTGTGTCGAATGCAGCGGTCAGGTCAAGTAAAATGAGGGCCTCTGTGCCACCAGTGTCCAGACTGTGTCAAAGCATTTCAGTGACTCCTAATAAAGCTGTTTCAGTCAAAAGCCCTGCTCTAAAACCTGATTGTGAAGGATGTAGAAAGTTCTGGGTCTCAACAAAGGAGGATAGCTGGGAATTTATGTTTTTCCAGAATTTTGGGAAATGCCGGAAGCAGTAAGATTGGTCGAAAATTGGAAGGCTGAGAAGGGTCAGCATTAGCCTTCTTTAAAAGCAGGAGGACCATGGCGTGTTTCCTTTCAGGCGGGAGTAATCCCTCCTGTAAGGAGGCATTAAGAAGCTCCATAATTAGCATAAGCGAAGGAGATTCAAGTTGCTTCAGCACAGAGATAGGGAGTAGATCACCTGGGGAGCCAGATTTTAAGCTGGCCAAGAGCTGATTAAAGAGCTTGTATCGAGGAGAGACTAAGTTTCAAGTTTGTTAATGGATTTAATATTCTTACAGTTCTTATGCGATTTATCAGTAACTGCATTTGGAGAGGTATTGACCGGCTGCGAGATGTTGTTCAGATTGTCACCAGCCAGTGCAGAATATATTTTTTGAACTTTGCTCACAAAAAAGTTAGCAAGATCCTCACATTGTGTTTCATTGAGGATAAGAGGCGTTGTCTGACTTTCTGATCCAGATGGTTCTTTGACCACCTTGAATAAGGTCTTGGAGCAGTTCTGAGCTAGAGGAAACTTATTCTGCTCGGGCTGTTTTACAAAGAGAGTGATAATCCCTTATGGACTTTTTATAGGCCAATTTGGCGTCCGGTGCGTAACTTTTCCTCCATTGTCTTTCCAAGATTTTGCATTTTGCTTTTTCATTTTTTAGCCTCTCATTGAACCAGGGGGCAGGGGTACAGTGATTATTAAACCACTTGTTGGAAAGAGGGAGACAGATATCAAAAGATTTTAAAATCCAGTTTTGAATGGCTCCAAGATCTGCAATTGGCATTTTTTTAATTGCCGGTATGCTGTTGGATAACAGATTGTTTAAAGCTCCATTATCAAGCTTTCCCCAATTTGTAGCTTTAAACTTTGTTCCCATCGAGGCTACCGTTGGTCCGGAAGCAACTTTTATCCCAAATGAAACCGCAATGGTCAGACCAGCAGAAAGGGAGGGCTGAGGGAAGGCAAATATCGGTCAAGTTAGAAAAAATGGGGTCTATCACAGCAAGCAGCCCTTGTTCTAATGACAATAAAAATATGCATTTCTTACATCATCTTCACTGTTTGCTTTTTTGTATTGTAGTGGAAACTGGGGGCTTCTAAGTTCCAGAATGTGGCATAGAAGAGAGAAAGCTTCTAGCAGGTACAGGTGGCAGCCACAATTGGTGGCATAAAAATGAAAAATGTATCTTTGGGTTAACAGAAAATACATGATAAAAGTGATGAATAAAAACTTAGCCATGGCCAATCCATGTTCATTTATTGGCTAATAGCAACTTGGAAAGTCAAGTGGAATGGCATTTGTATTTGTGGTACTTCCACCTTATATTGTTGGGGACACTGAAAAGCGCTCAAGCGTTCGGCCACTCTTAATATAGAAATATATATATATTCACTGAAAAAACTAAAGGTTACAGGGACATTTTAATTAGGTTGATAGTTTACTCACACAAAACCATAACAATTCTGCAGTTATAGTTATACTGATGTTAAGAAACTATAACTTGTGGCCTAAAGTTACTTGACGGCTCGAGTTATAGTTTCTACAGATAAGTATAGCTAAGTATAACTATAACTGATGGGTAAAACGTCAACCTAACTATAATGTCCCTGTAACCTTTGTTTTTTACAGTGAATTTCTGTTTTTTTGTAAAGTAATATATAATTACCGTGCGTTAATACAACCACCACCACAAACTTCCTTCGGCTGTGGGCAGTGGCCCCAATCCCATGCTGCTCAGGGCCTTTGGCGTGCGTGGAAGGGGTATGGTGTATGAGTAGGTGAGGTGTTTTTCTCCCCCCACAATTGGGCTTTGGATCTGTGTCCCTAGATATCTATCAGTCTCTTTCTTTAATAACTCTCAAACTGCTGAATGGATTTACACCAGATTACAGAAAGGTCACTTTCTTACCTTTTTGCCAAGTTTGGTGTAATTGCGTTCTGCGATTCGGGCTCTAGTCATGTCTACAAATTGTGAAATCCCATACGTATATATATATATATATATTCAATTTGCCTTCGTGTTCCCTTTCAATGCTTCTGGGTGTTTTTTGTTGCAAATAATTGAACACGGCTGCCTCGCCGTGGAAAGGAGAACCATTTCAAAGGTGAAAGGCTGAGTAATGGAACTTTTCCAAACTGTTAAGCACGGCGTTTTCGAAATGAATTGAGAGCCCGCAATGACTGTTTCCAAACCTACTATAGGATGTACAAAAGCATAATAATTGAGGATACATTGAACCTACAAAGGCAATACTTTTACTCACCTTCAGGGACTATATGTCCCAGCATGCACCAACGGACAATTGTGTGTCAACGCCCACTGGGAGCGATTGCATTAATAAAAGTAATGAAAATAAAAGAAAGGTGCGCTGTCAATGTCATCTTTGCAAGTCCATGAAGAAGAGGTGTGGAAGCCTCGAAACGCGTCGACATGGTTTGAAATTACAAGGCAACAGGAATGCGTGCTGCAACGAGGCAGAAAACCCAAGGGTAGAAGCGCCGTCGTGTTCCCTTTCAATGCTTCTGGGCGTTTTTTGTTGCATATATATATATTCATATATATATATTCATAATGCTACAGCATTCCCAGGCGGCAGGATAGGCTGAGCTCCTACCAATAGGAGCGCCCTGGCAATTACATAGGAGGGAGGAGGAGATACCTGTAAACATTGCAGCATCTGAAGAAGGCGTAATGGCCGAAATGCATCATGCTGGTTGTTTTTGGTGATTAAAGGCTTCCCAACTGTACCCCGCTGTGTCCCTGGGTTTCCTTGTGTGAAGGTGATCGTGTGTGGCATATTTTCGCGCTTGCCAGCAGCGCGATACAGGGACCCGTCCAAGCAAGTGTCCTGGATCTTCGTTGGCAACTTGGTCTTTCATCACGGTTGTGATACAATCCCAGGACCGCCTCAAGGAACGGGCCGAGCAAGTGGCCGCTGTCAGTGGCAGCCTGTAACTTTACAGGGAGGCGGGTTGAGTCACTCCCGCATCACGGCCCAGCCGTGTTCCAGTCGTTTGGGGCTTTGGACGTTGGGGTCACAAGGGAGCCATGTACACTGACATTGAAAACGGGGTCACCAGCCGCTACACGGCCCCTCCTATGCGTGGCAAAAACTCAGTGACAAGTTCTGTATCCAGCTGCCACAAGGACTGTTTCCAGTGCATGTTGGGAGCTGTAGTTGTTCATAATGCTACAGCATTCCCAGGCGGCAGGATAGGCTGAGCTCCTACCAATATGGAGAAGTGTGGCTCACTGGTTAGAGGCGGCAGACCCGTAAGCAGAGAACGGCCCGGGACCAAGGTTCGATTCCCGACGCGGCAGGGTCGTGGACCAGGGTCAGCGGACTCGATAATTCTCGGCTCGGTGCCTACTCTAGTCAGAAACCACACTCGGCAACTCTGGGCATCAGCTTGCCTCATCTTCACAACGGCCCCCCCAGACCGCCGGGGATGCTTGGTCGCACCTTAGAGATACCCATCAGGGACCATCTCTCAGGGTGAGCCAGGACGGGTTCCCCAGCGGTCGAAGCGTGGAGATACTCCTCCAGGAGTCGATTCCTAGCGCTATATAAACCCACAATTAATTAAAAAATTAATAGGAGAGCCCTGGCAAATACATAGGAGGGAGGAGGAGATACCTGTAAACATTGCAGCATCTGAAGAAGGCGTAATGGCCGAAATGCATCATGCTGGTTGTTTTTGGTGATTAAAGGCTTCCCATCTGTGTCCCTGGGTTTCCTTGTGTGAAGGTATTTGTGTGTGGCATATATATATATGGTATATATATATATATATATGGTGTGTATATATATATATATATATATATATATATATATATATATTTATTTCACAAACGTTACCTCCAACAGAAGGGGCCCACACAGGTAGGTAGGTATTGCATACGTATTTAATGGCAGCTGGTATGCAGTTCAAGGAGGCTTTTCCATCAATTAATAACAAAAGTCCAGCCGACGCGTTTCGTGCTCTGTGCACTTCTTCCTGGGCTCATGGACTGAAAACGAGGAACCCACAGCCAACAGGTGTTATGACTTGATCCAAACCCAAATGGGTGTGGCCACTCCAGTGGTCTTCTGGGATCTGTAGTGTCAAATAAAACTCGAGTGAGTTGCCGTGAGTTACATTGTGCAAATGAAAGTCAGAAAACACCCATGTGGGTCATTGTACAGTCCCCTCTTACTGCACAACATTGTTCATGCCACCATTATGCTCCTCCTGTCCCAAAACATAGTCACGCACAGTGGCGAAACTGCAGGGCTGTCTACAAACAGCGGGGCTCCTTCACGCGGCTGAGGCCAACCGCTATTTAAATCATCACAAAAGTTACCTCCAACAGAAGGGGCCCACACATGTCGGCTGGACTTTTGTTATTAATTGATGGAAAAGCCTCCTCTAACTGCATACCAGCTGCCATTAAATACGTATGCAATACCTACCTCTTCACTCAAATTGGTGGTTCCTGTAGTTTTGGATTTGTGGACGTCCGACCCGGTCGTCAAGTGAAGCCAGCCGCTGTGCAAGCGGACCCGCGGTGACACCAAGGGGTGTTGCCGGAGTCGGGACAGAGAGCAGCGAGAGCCTAAACAGGAGGTTCGAACTGTATTGCCATTTCGACAACCAGAAAGCGGGGCAGGTCCCCATCAAGACAACTACACCCATTCATTGTGATTATTTTGGACAGTGAAAACGCATCCACTGTGAGTCACGGCAGCGCACTACAGCACCCAGAAGCCCCTGAGGCCACGCCTACCATGGCAGGTACTGTTAATTTATCAGGTGTGCGCGAAGCAGCGCTTTCACATACCAGCTTTAAGGCCACTGAAGAAAGGAGTAGAATCCTGAAACGCGTCTGGCAGAAGAGACTGGGACTGTAACTTGAAGTGGGTCCTGCTGGCGGGATGCCGAATAAAGAATTTTTTGAGCAATTATTTTCGTCTGTGAGGCTTCACTCAAATTGGTGGTTCCTGTAGTTAAATGTGTAACATTTTAGATTTTTCATGAAATTTCTTGCATCATCGCTCATCAGACCCATATTTATATCCGACCTTTGCCCTTCTAGCAGATATATATTGTTTGTGTCTGTTTTCATTCAAGCCATATTCGATGTGGTCTGATGGCAGCTCCATTAATTAGTACATTTTGTAAGAATGGAAGATGTAAAATCGATATAAAGGAGGCAAGGGAAACTAAACAATGCAGAAAATACAATGCAAAATATAAAATTAAAATTGAAGCTTCTAGGTGAGAATATTTTTAATGGTCCTTCGAAAATTGAGACTATTTTAATCATGCCCATTTTAATCTCTTTAGGTTACTCAGGAAGCTGGCGAGTTTATGATTACATTCCCATATGGCTACCACGCAGGATTTAACCATGGGTTCAACTGTGCCGAGTCGACCAATTTTGCAACAATAAGATGGATTGATTATGGAAAAATGTCTAAATTGGTGAGTTAAGATATTAAGAGTTCACTTTCATTCTGCTTTTAGAGTAATGTTATGTTATAAAGGTTATGTTATAAAGGAATTTATATCGCGCACTGCTACTCAGGAGTGTCCTGGCGCGGGGGGAACAATAACATAGGAGGCAGCAAGGGCTAGATGGATTGCTTAAACAAATGAGTTTTGAGACGCTTTTTAAAGGTGGACAGTGTGCCGCAGATCATCCGGCAGAGCATTCCACAGAGTGGCAGCCTTGACCGCAAAGGACTGCCCCCAAGGCGCGCTCTCCGAAATCTGGGGACCACCAGCCGTCTTTGCGAGCCAGAGCGGAGGGATCGACTGGGAGTGTAAAAGGCAAACCTGGAACTGATATAGGCAGGACCCAGGCCGTGAAGTGCCTTGTGAGTCATGGTAAGAGCTTTAAAGTGCACTCGCTGAGCAACAGGCAGCCAATGCAGGTTGCTTAGCTGCTTGCGAGCGCTCATACACCTCGGGATGTTAAATAAAAGCCTAACTGCAGCATTCTGAATGACCTGCAGCTTTCCCAGGAGGTACCCTGGGATGCCGAGGTAAAGGGCGTTGGCGTAATCTAGGCGAGACAAGATGAGCGCCCTGGCCACCATCTCCCTAGCCGAGCGGGGCAGCAGGGAAGAGAAACTCCTCAGGGCTTTGAGTGTGCCAAAGCACACCCCTGACAGTCTCTTGATCTGTTCACGAAAGCCTAAATCGCCCCCAAACCAAATTCCCAGATTGTTAGCTACTCCACAGTCTCCCGTGGGGCACGGAAACCCAGGAGGCCAGAGAGACTCTCTAAAAGCAGGGGGGAAATGGCCATAGAGGAGCACCTCAGATTTCTCTTCATTGCACTTCAGGCTTGCGTGAGCTAACCAAGAGAATACCGATGACAAGCATCGGTGGGCCACCTCGGTATGAAGATCATCACCCTTCCATGTGAAGAGAAGCTGGGTGTCATCGGCGTAAGCCATAATTTTGGCACCCAGCTTCTCTGTCAGATAGATCAGGGGTGTAAGGTAGACATTGAACAAGAGAGGGACACCGGTGGCCACTCTACTATCCGATGAAGAAAAGGCGGGCATCCACAACTGTTGGGAGCGGTTGTCCAGGAAGGATTTGACCCATTCCCAAGCCGTGCCTGTAATACTGATGTCAGACAGGCGTGAGAGGAGTTGGAGGTGGGGTACCGTATCGAAGGCGGCAGAGAGGTCGAGCAAAATCAGAGCCGCCCTGCCGGCCGCGTCCAGACACTCCCTAATAGCATCCGCGATCTCCACTAGAGCTGTCTCGTGCTAAAAGATGTCCTAAACCCGGATTGCGCCGGGTGAAGAGCTCCCGAGGATTCAACAAATCTCTCCAGTTGTTTAAAGGCCACTTTTTCACACACCTTGGCTAATGCTGGAAGAAGGGAAATGGGGCGATAGTTGGACAGAAGAGTAGAATCAGCTGAAGGTTTCTTAAGGAGAGGGAGGAGTTTGGCATGTTTCCATTGCAGAGGCACTCTTCCCGATTGCAATGAGCTATTAACCAGCACCACAACCTCCTGAGAAACTATCTCCGCCACCTCACTCAGGACCCTAGCAGGGCAGGGGTCTGCAGGCGAACCCAATTTTAATGATTTTAGGATGGCTAAAACATCCCTCTCCCCTGCTGAGATAAAATGTGAGAAGAGCTGGTTGGGTGCGGTGGTGCATGGGGCAGGTGGTATAAATGAAGAGTGTTGCGCTAAGGGGGTGGTCCATAGACTGTCTTGTATCTTTTGGATTTTAGCAATAAATAAATAAGAGATAGGGGGTGGAGAGTTCAGCAGCGGGTGACAAGCTACGAACAATGGCAAAAATGTCTTTGCTGTTATTCTTGGCTTTAAAGATTCTTTCAGCAAAGAAGTTGCCTTTAGCTTCTTTAATGGCTGCGTAATACTCCCTCTGGGCGGCGCGAAGTGCCACCTTAGTGCGAGGGCAGTACTCCTGGCGCCATCTCCGCTCTAATTTTTTACAACCAAGTTACAATGCTTTAAGAGATTCGGTAAACCATGGCTGAGAGGGAATGCTCCGAGGGGGGCATCTCGAGGAGGACTGAGGGAGAGAGTTGACAGCCTGGCTGATCCAGTTCGAAAACCTTTCCACCTTAATACCTTTAACATCACCTGAATACCTAGAGGGCATTGTGCATTTGAACAGAGGTTGTTGTTTTTAGGTCTCGCCTACTATATTGTGCCTGCACTTTCTATTGCAAGATGTGTTGTGAGCCTTTAATGGGCTTAGAGCCCAACCTCCCACCCCCATCCATTGCTTCATTAGTTGGTTTTACTGTCACTCACATATGCTTGCTTCTTATGTGTCAGCTTGTAACTGTTTTCCTTCCTCTTGTGATTGTCCCTCCCTTACAGCATGGACGTATTACTTGCGTCATTCCGCTGCTCGCTTTCCAAGCACTACTTTTTTCTTTATGTTTAAGCACTCCACCAGAGCAAATGTGTTGTCCACCTGTTTCACTCGTTTATTTCTCTCCACCCATTGCTGTGCTCTGTTTTCCTCTTTCTTGCCTGTGTAGTTCTCGCCACCAGCTCTATTGCTTTCTCATGCTAGTTTGCTCTTCTCCCACCTGCACCGTGTTGCTTCCACCCTCTGTTTTGCTTCCTCTCCCACCCGCTCCCCTTGTTCCTTCCAACTTCCCCTATTGCTTTCCTCAACTGCATTAAAAAACAAAGCTTTCAAATTTTTTCTTTTTAGTTCCTTATCCAACATGAATCAGTAACTAATATGAAAAAAAACAGCTATCTCCTGTTGTGCGGCCATGTATGGCACACACCCCTACAAAATGATGCGTCCTGCTGCATACAAACCTTTTAAATCTTTTTTTATTTTTTTTATTCTTTAGCCATGGTGGACAGTATGAGGAATGCTGTGCAGCTTCTCTAACAGCACTGGCAAAGCCAGTAGGTCCTAAAGGCGAGACCTGTTGGCTTAGCCAATCTTTGTTTTAGCATTTTGTCATTCTTTGATGAAGTGAATCAAATCTGAAATGTTGTATAACAACTATATCCTGTCCGTGCTAATATACAAATAGAAATCATTTAACCTTTTACTTTTGCATTGCATCCCTCTATAATCAGAACTTAAAACATTTTCTACCTGCCGTACATGCCATGCTTTGCCTGCATGCATCTCCTCCCCCTGCTTTGCCGTGGCCTGTAACAGTGAACAAAAGAGTGGAGCCCCAGTTAATTTGTTGAATTGTGGCCTGGTTGAATGTTAGAATTACATTCATTCTATCCACCCCTATTCAGCTTCAGCAAAACTATAGGTACTCCAGTATTTGAACTTTTATAGACTCACATGCTTGAACCATTCCCTGTCATCGAGATGGGAGTCCCACAGTACATTATAATAATAATGCAAAGCTAAACATAGACCAGAAAGGTCCTAGTCCCTTCACTTTTATAACATATCATAGTCATTGTAAAAAAAGAGACCAAGCCTAGATTTGAACCAATCGGGTTGCCCAGCCCTCTTGATTACTCCTGAGAGAAGCTCCAGTCCCTCAGATGTTGTACTGCACATCTTCATTCCAAAGCTTTCTTTAGTATTTAAACGTCTCCTTCCTGCCTAATTTATACTGGCTCACTTTTACTCTCTTCATCTAGAGTAAGCATTAGGGATTTTTCTCAAGCATGTCCATAAAGTTGAAGAAAAACCTTATCCGGGGCCTGAGGTACCTGTTCCAAGAAGCGCCTTCACACCGATGATCCTCACAAAGACTGCATTTATCCTCACATTAAGGCAAAAGAATGCGTGGTATGTCGCTCTTTCTCCAATAAAACTTTAAAGGATCGTGAGGGGTGTCTGCTCTTATGGCTGCAAAAGCTTAAGGCTAGGAAGGAACCTGTGTCCAGTGATGACAGTGAGCATGCGTCATCTTCATCCTCCAAACTATTTCATAAAAGGGAGAGTTCTCCTCTCTCACTCTTTCCTTGAGAGACCTCATAAAGCCTCAAAAATACCACACAAGGGTCTTACAGGTGCAGTCCTTCAAAATCTCCTCACCAAGAACAAAAGGAGACAAAAGAGCGACATGGTGAATCAAGTAGACCTCAGAACAACAGATCTGAACCACCTACACCACCTCCTCAGGTGAGCCATTCATTTAAGAAACCCTCTTCAGCTCCTCTGCCTGACAGACTGCCGGGGAGAGATTTACAGTTGACAAAATCATCCTCATCAATGGGCCATCCAATTCAACAGTCTATGCCTAAACTGCTGTCAGCATCATTGGCTAATATAAAGTATTCATTGATGATTCCGCTTCCACAGGCTTCTTCGACCTCAACGACGTTTCCTCCATTGACGACCACCATAGTTGGTCACACCTCCATCCACGGCCCATCCCGCCGACACAGTCTGTGGAAAAAGCTGGAAAAAAACCTGGACAGACAGAGGTACTTGACCCACCTCTCCTCGTTAAGTGTCACCATTGCTTCCCTCTCAGCTGCTGGAAGAACAAGTCTCTGATGATGATGAGGACAAAGGCCCCTCATGAATATGCACACAGACCATCAGAACTGTACGTAAAGTGCCAAGATGATAATTATGAGCAGGAAGAGTATGGGGATCAGTGCTACAATGTCCCTCAGGACCAGTATCAGCAGTAGTGCCAGGAAGAGGTGGTTTGCCCGCCATCTGCTCACTGACATGCAATTTGTTATCAGACTATAGGAATCGTTTCCCTCCATCTTCTGCTACCCCAGCCGGCCAGTCTACCACCTCCACCGGCATCCATTCCTCAATGTACTACATGGCAAAATACACTCTTGCTACCTACTTCTGTTCACCATTCACACAAGCTGCTTTGCTTCTGGATCCAGCGACATCCGATGATGATCATGAGGAGGGAGAGATACGGGAGCCACACCAAGAATGGGACAATTACCTAATTTCACGCCATAATCTCCCTCTCCAATTTCTGTGACTCTCCAACCGTGGATAGTGGTGGGTTCCACTACTTATTAGTGTGAGCAGCTAAGCGCTTCAACTTACCTTTGCCTTCCACGCAAACAGACTGCTTCCTTTATGATTTTAAGGAGCCTTTCAGGAAAACCGTAAGAGCTGTGCCCATCGTAAGTTACATGTGGGAGGAGGGCTTGAAGGTCATGAATACTGTGGCCACAGTTACTGTGGTCCTCCCCCCATCTGGAGAAAATGTGCAAGGCTCCAGAAGATATTTCTGCTTGTCTTACTGGTCATCGGAGCCTGATACAGTCCTCAATCAGGCAGCACAACACAGGTCAAAAAACCAGTTGGTACCAAAAAACGACACCTCCAGACAAAGAAGGCAGACACCTTGACAAATGTTGGGAAGAGGTTCTCCTCCATGTCGGCTCTTACTGTAAGGACAGAAAATTCTCTCGTAGTTCTTGGCAGATATGTCTGCCAGATGTGGTCCTGTCTGGCCCCTTTCCTGGATCAGCTACCCGACAAGAGTAAGTCAAAGGCCAAAAGGATTCTCCAAGAAGGAGAGTGCGCATTGTCGGAAGTCCTCGACTGTGCAATGGACATTGCCATGATTGCCTTTATACTGCTGGCGGTTCAACAGTTTTACACCACCAGGGCTGGCTTAAACTATCTCCTCCCCCATGAGGTCCAAAACAAAATGTTCGAGGCATACGAGCTGCAGAATTCATACTTTTGCATTGATCGCCATCTGGTGTTGGGCTCGGATGCTTGCACCTTGTTGTTGTCTTGGAAGAAGTCTTTGTAGTCACGAGATAAGTGACTCCTCCCTTGGACGATAGTGTGCATGTGCATCGACACCACCCTTAGATTGTTTTTTCCGCCATCGAGTTCGGATGTAACTTCAGCGGTCCGGTTCAGTACCATATTTCCAGACCTCTTCGACATGCAAAACATCACAAATCTACGGTATTGTTTTGTTCGCGTGCCTTGACGCAATAACTCAAGAATCCCCGGTTCCGGCCGTCGACGCAGGCCGCTGGGCCTATCAACGCCATTCTGGCCTACGGCTAATGGAAAGGCTCCATTTTAAAAATGCCCCCAGTGTGGAGCTAAATTTCCACACAGCGACCATCACAAGGTCTGCAACCTTTGTCTCTCGCCTGCACACGAAGAAAAACATTGCCAGGCCTGCGCCTCTTTTCGATCCAAGAAAACTATCCGTGATCGCCGGGCTGGACGAAACGTCATGGCACAACGATCAGCATGGTGCCAGAAGATATCTTCAATGAAGGCCCGACATCCCAGAGGCAGAGGATTCAGAGGAGCTCGATATCGTATCAGGGGCCGATGACCACCTCACTCCAGGTCAACGAGTGAGTACAACTGCCCCTGCCCCAACCCCACCCAAAAAGAAGGCTCCGGTCAAAACTTCGCCTGAGGGCCTTAGTCAAGACTGAAAGAACACTTCAGAAGCCCCGCCTCCAGGCCCGGCTCCGAAGACAAAAGTAAAGCCTTCCGGCGGCTCGGGACCGAGCAGGCCGCTCATCGGTGCCCCAAAAGCACTGTCAGTACCGAAAGCAGGAACATATCCCGCTGTCGCTAAAAAGGCCTCGGCGCCAAGTACTTTAGCACCGAAAAACCAAAAGGCCTCAGAACCGAAGACACCTCAAAAACCTTCAGATCCTAAAAAGATTTCGGACTCGACACCAAAGCCGAAGGACATAAAAACCCCTTCAAAGGCTCCAGACAAACCTAAACCACGTCCCGAACCGAAAAAATTGGCGCAGAAAGCACACGCCAACGGGGAGGAACTGTTTCTACCAGATCCCATTGATCCGAAACAGAAAACACTGCTTGTGGACCCTAAAACAGGCCATATTATCAGTACCCCCTCGAACAAAAGAAAATTCGACACCACACACATTCCTGAGGTGCCTGTGAAGAAAAAAGTCTGTGCAACTTCACCATTTTAGACCCTCTTCTCCTGTTCTTCCTACTGAGCCTTTCTCTCCTCCAAAGTCTCCTATACTTCCTCCATACTCCCCACCACCACAGGATGATGATGATGACCTAGGGGGTGGTGGTGGAAATAATGACCCCTTCAATGATCCTAATGATGACACTGACATACCACACGACACATGGGATGACCACAGTCACCCTGTAGATCCTTCAGACCTTCCTGATCCAGAAGCATACCCAACCAGACCATCTCCTCCAGATGACAACATTGGCTTTAGTCAGCTCATTGATAGGGCTGCCCAATATCATGGCATGCAAATGCATTCAGACCCCACAGAGGAGGACGTCCTGGTAGACACTTTTGCACAGTCACAAAGGACAGTACAAACATTACCCATGCTCAAAGGTGTCATTAAACATGCTCCAGACATCTTCAAAGACCCTGTCAGGACCAGGATTCTCAATCCTCGGATTGATAATAAATAAAACCCGCCCCTAATGATCCCACCCGCATTAAAGGGCAACTCCCCTTAGATTCCCTGGTAGTGACCAATGCTAGGAAGCTGGCCAACTCCCAAACCTCTGGTGATGCCCCACCTCCAGACAAAGAGTCAAAACTGCTAGACGCTTCCGGCAAACAAGTTGCCTCCCAAGCAGCTAATCACTGGAGGATAGATAATGCACAAGCATTACTTGCCAGATACGATACTCACTACGACGAGCTTGAGGGCTTAATGCAGCATTTGCCTGACCAATACAAGGCCAAAGCCAATGATTTGATTCAGGAGGGCAAGTAAATAACAAACGCATCCATTAAATGTGCCCACGATGCAGCAGACCCTGCATCTAGATCAATCAGTGTGTTACTGCATGGTTGGGCATTTCTGGCTTCAAACAAGAAGTGCAAACTACTATCCTCAATGTGCTGTTCAATCAGGAACAACTTTTTGTCCCAGCTGTAGACACAACGTTAGAGAAAATGAAAAAAGACACAAACTGCAAAATCTATGGGTGCATCACAGTCTCCGTCTACACGAAGCTCTTTCGTCGCTCCTTTTATAGGGGTGCATCCAAAAACATCAGTACAGATACAGCTTCCTCTTCCTCCTACAAAAGTCCCACACAAACATCCCCCAACAAGGGATATTTCCAGAGGTGGGTACAGGGGAAATAACAAAGGGAGAGACCGAGGTAACAATACCTAAACCTTCCCCACTAACAAACCGTGACTTCTCTCCACTCCCTCCAGACCATTCCACTCCGGTCGGAGGGAGACTCTCACAACAGGAATTCCATCACTACAGACAAGTGGGTAAGACAAATTATCCAGTATGGTTACTCTGTCTGTAACTTACTGCAACTCCCCCCCAGCATACCGCCCAAACAGCTTCCAATGTCCACGGAACATCTAACGCTCCTCAAACATGAAGTTCTCTCACTGCTTCAAAAGCATGCAATAGAACCAGTTTCCCTAGAGCATCAAAGGGACGAGAGTTTACTCCCTATATTTTCTAATCCCAAAAAAGGACAGTACTCTCAGACCAATACTGGACCTTAGACCTCTCAACTTCTACATACAGTCAGATCACTTTCATATGATCACTCTTAAACAAATCCTTCCACTACTTCAACAAGGCAACTTCCTTGCAACATTAGATCTCAAGAACGCCTACTTGCATATTCCCATACACCCTGCTCACAGGAAATATCTAAGATTCACAGTGGACGGCCAACATTATCAGTTCAAGGTTCTCCCATTCGGGGTAACCACAGCACCCATGGTCTTCACTAAGTGTCTTGCGGTGGTAGCTGCACACTTGCAAAGACAGGAAATCCATGTGTTTCCATATCTGGACGACTGGCCAAGCCAAGTCACACAGTCAGTGTGTTCATCACACTCACCAAACAATTCTACTGCTACATCACTTGGGGTTCACAATCAACCACGCCAAGTCACATCTACAGCCCTCCTACCTACATCAGTATCTAGGGGCCACCATAGACAGTTCTGAAGCTCTAGCATACCCCAATTCAGCCAGGATAGCAAGTATGCAAACCCTCATCACAAAATTTCAACCACAACACTCCCTTCCAACTCAAGTGTTTATGCAGCTCATAGGCTTTTTGCATTTTCACCTCACACAAGACTTCACATGTGCCCCTTACAAGAATGCTTAGCACGTCAGTGGAATCCGGCTCAAGGGCAACTTACAGATCTGGTGTTGATGGACAGCCGCACACATCGCTCTTTGCAATGGTGGAACACACAAAACCTTTCCAGAGGGCAGCAGTTCCAAGAACCAATTCCACAAATAGTGCTAACAGCGGACGCATCACTCAACGGCTGGTGAGCCCATCTCTTAAACCATACAATTCAGGGCAAGTGAATTACCCAACAAAAACTGATCCACCTCAATCACTTAGAATCACTAGTAATATTTCTAGTGTTAAAGTCGTTCTAAGCACATCTTCTCAACAAAACTCTCCTAGTCCACACGGACAATATGACAGCAATGTATTACATACAAAAACAAGGAGGAGCATACTTGTTGCAGCTGTCTCAGTTAGCACAAAGTGTATGAGGATGGGCCATTCCACAAAATATATATCTTCTGGCAGAACATCTTCCAGGAGTGCACAATCAGATTGCGGATCTGCTTAGTCATCAGACACAGCAGATCCACGAATGGGAACTTCATCCTCAAGTTCTTCAACCATTTTCCACATATGGGGCCACCCAGAAATAGATCTATTTGCCACACATGCAAACGCAAAATGCCCAACCTTTGCCGCCAGGTTTCCACACCCTTTATCCAAGGGCAATGCGATATGGATGAACTGGACAGACAGATTTGCATATGCTTTTCCGCCACTCCCACTCATTTCACTAGTAGTACGGAAGCTCAAGCAACAGTCTCTCAAAGTCATCCTAGTTGCTCCCTCATGGGCACGGCAACCATGGTTCACAACACTCCTCGAACTCTCAGTAGTTCCACATCAAAAATTACATCTCTCCCCAACACTGCTAATGCAGAACCATGGAGAGATAAGGCACCCAGAACCAGCACAACTCAATCTAACAATCTGGCTCCTGAAGTCCTAGAGTTTGGTTACCTTAACCTCCCACTGGACTATATGAACATTATCAAAGAAGCCAGACGCCCTACTACTAAAGCATGCTGTGCAGCCAAATGGAAACTTTTCGTCGTTTACTGCAATCACAACAAAATTGACCAGCTAGATGCTTCAATTCAGAACATCATTTGCTATTTACTGCATCTACAAACATGTAATCTAGTTTACTCATCCATCAGATTACATCTGGCTGCCCTTGCCACCTACCTGCAAAACAGCAACATTTGTCATTGTTCAGAGTACCTGCTATCAAAGCTTTTATGGAAGGCCTTAAAAGGATAATTCCTCCCACACTGCCACCCTCTCCAGTGTGGAATCTAAACATTGTACTTACCAGGCTCATGGGTCCTCCATTTGAACCTTTACACAAATGTGAACTGCAGTTCCTTACAGGGAAAGTAGCTTTCCTTGTCGCAATCACCTCTCTCAGAAGAGTACGTGAGATCCAGGCTTTAACCATACAAGAACCATTCTAACAAATACATCGTAACAAGGTGGTTCTTCGAACCAATCCAAAATTCTGTCCCAAAGTGATCTCTGATTTTCATCTTGATCAATCTGTACAGTTACCAGTGTTCTTTCAAAACCCAGATTCCGTAGCAGAGAGAGCTCTTCACACACTAGACGTAAAAAGAGCTCTACTTTATTACATTGACCGGATTAAACCTTTTAGAAAGACAAACCAACTGTTTGTAGCCTTCTCTCCACCGCATAAAGGAAACCGCATCTCTAAAGCTGGGATTGCCAGGTGGATAGTTAAATGCATTCAAATATGCCACCAAAAGGCAAAACGCATATTAACAATTCCCCCTAGAGCGCACTCAACATGTAAACTAGGGGCATCCATGGCATTCTTAAGGAACATTCCCCTAGAAGACATTTGTAAGGCAGCCACATGGTCTACTACACACACCTTACCAAACACTATTGTGTAGATGTGCAGGCAAAGCAACAGGCTTCTGTAGGCCAAGCTGTTCTTAAGACACTTTTCAGAACCACTGCAACAGATACAGGTGACCACCGCTAAGGGAGACACTGCTGTACAGTCTATGCAAAAGTATGAATTCTGCTGCTCATATGCCTCGAACTGAAAATGCTACTTACTAGTATGCATCTTTTCTTGGCATGTAGAGCTGCAGAATATCATATGCCTACCCGCCTCCCTGGGACCTGTATCTGTTCCAGTGTTATCTTACTTAGATACTTTCACATGGACATCTTTTCTGTTACTTACAAACGTAATAATTTCCCATCATGGCGAAAAACAATCTAAGGATGAAGTCGATGCCCATGTGCACTATCATCCAAGGGAGGAGTCACCTATCTTGTGACTACAAAGACTTCTTACAAGACAACAAGGTGCAAGCATCCGAGCCCTACACCAGATGGAGATCTATGCAAAAGTTTGATATTCTGCAGCTCTACATGCCAAGAACGGATGCATACTGGGTAAGTAGCATTTTCCTCTCAACTTTCCTTTTGACGGAGAAGCCTTGTTCGGCAAACACGTCCATGAGACGCTTGGAACATGAGGCGCTTCAAGCTATAAAGAAAGATACTGACATGGCTAAGTCTTTGGGGACGCTCCAGTTTTGTAAGATGCCCATACGAGGGAGAGGCAATCCATTTTATAGGGGAGTATACTAGCAATATCGGTACCCGCACTTACTCCTCTTAATCTCAGCCCTATTGTCCCCAATATGCCCATCGTCAGCCACCCCCAGTGGCTTACCACTGGTCTTCTGCGAGAAGTAGAGCTGTACATAAGACCAAGGATTCAGCTAGTTACCAGTGACCACTTTCACACTCTGGTTATTCCTCATTCCTCACAAGTAAAGTTAGGGGACAAAATATATGCTTACCTTCATCACTGATAGGCTGTAACTACAGACCAACAGGTTCTCTACTTCGGATTGGCCATACTCTAGAATTTCTTCAAATTCCACCTCCCACTCCACCTCAACTATCTGATCCAAAACATCTCATCTGTTTCAAAATTCTTGCAATGTTGGAGAAGAGAGCAATAGAACCAGTTCCTGATTCACAACAAGGGAGGGTGTTCCCGTTGTTTTTTGATCCGCAAAAAGATCAGGCAATGGCGACCTATACTGGACTTGCGAAGTCTCAACATCTACCTGAAGAAGTCATTCCGCATGGTCTGCTGCTCTTGATCCCAGAAGATTACATGTCCACCTGCGACCTCCCTACGCGTATTTTGATATTCCCATCCAGCCATCTCACAGGAAATTCTTTCGATTCACAGTAGTCCGGAGCCCTTATCAAGTCAGTCCTCCCTTTTGGACTCAAATCTGCCCCTGAATATTCAAGAAGTGCTTAGCTCCAGAGGCAGCCATTCTCAGGAAGCAAAGACACCAATGTTCCTCATTTTGGACAATTGGTTGGTCAAGGCACCATCCAGGTGTGCAGTTCAGGCATTCACAACAGCCTGCACAATGCTGTTCAGTGAATTAGGCCTTACACTGAATCCAGAAAAGTCTGTCTTGCGTCCTTCAAAGACTATTACCTTACCTTCCTAGGAGGAATGCTTTACACAACCCTCAACAAAGCGTTTCCATTGATTGAGAGACAAGTAAAAGTAATCTCACTAGCAGAACTCACACAAAAAAGGTCTCTGTCAATTCACCGTTATAAATCCCTCCTAGGGATGGTGTCCTCCTGCATTCCTCTAGTTCTATTCTGCAGGTTAAGGATGCGTCCTTTCCAAGAGGAGCTAGACACGGAGTGGCCTCAAGCAGAGGGATCTTTCAACGATCTACTCTCCCACACCCCAACCATGGTCAAAGCCATTTCATGGTTGGACACACAGAAATAACATTTCAGTTGGTCTCTCCTTTCTAGTCCTGGCATCTCCTTTGGTCATCACTGTTGAAGCCTCCCTCAGCAGATGGGGAGTTTTCCTTCAAGACTAGCAAGTCAGTGGCAGGTGAAAAAATATGCATTTCCTCCTTCACGTCAACTTGTTAGAGCTCAAGGTGGTTCATCTGGCCTTACAGGCTTTCCTACCAAGAAAAAAAGAACTTAGCTGTGCTCGTTTGGATGGACAACACCACAACAATGCACTACATCAACAAGCAGTGCTCATTTGGATGTACAACACCACAACGATGCACTACATCAACAAGCAGGGCGACATGAGATCACGCCTCCTATCTCAAGAGGCGCAGTGCATCTGGGAATGGGTGATTCGCAACCAAGTATCTCTAACAGTGGAATATCGTCCCAGCAACCATAAACCACAGCAGACACTCAAAGCAGACTAAAGCCATTGTGTCACGAATGGGATCCCCCCTCTCCTCTCCAGAAGAACGAGAAAGGCCAGTTCTTCTCATGATGGAATCCCCATCAGGGATCATGATCATGGGGGAATGCATTTTTGATGGCATAGTCAGGCAACTTTGCCTACTCCTTTTCTCCAATTCCTCTCCTTCCAAGGCTGCTCATGACGATGAAATCCAAGCGCTGCAGGATGATCCTTACAGCACACTCCTTGCCGGGCCAACAGAAACATCACATTCTCTTGAAACAGATTCCATCTCTTAACAGTGTCCCAGGGCAAAGTGCTGCATCCGCATCCCAAGTCTCTTCATTTATCTGCTTGACTCCTGAGCACAATGAGTTTGCCCATTTTAACTTTTTGTCTGAATGAAGAGCCATACTATCCTGAGCTCCTGCGAGCAGTACTTACAAGACCTATCGGCTGCAGTGGGAAACGCTTTTGCATTTGGTGCCAACAGGCTAATGTGCATCCTTTATCTTCTTAACCTTAGAAGATTCTTCCTTATCTCCTGCACTTGGCAAAATCAGAATTGGCTCACGCCTCCATCAAATTCCACAGAGCTGCCACTTCACCATTCTTCACCATTACCTTCCTTATGGTCAGCTAGAATTGTTAAGCAATTCCTCAACTGACTATTTAGGGTCTATCCACCAGTCAGACCTCCTCCACCACTCTGGCAACTCAACATTGTCCTCTCACAGCCCGTGAAGCTCCAGGGGACCTTTCACAATCAAGTAGGCATCTCTCCTTGGGGCATACTCTGTTGTTAATGTTAAGCAGCCGGTCTAGCCGTGAGATGCACCGCTGCAAGATACGAGGCAGATCAGTTAGACTTTTATATTGAGTCACACACAGAGCAGCAAGGTGTGGACATGTGCTCATGCGGTAAGCTTGTCAAAATTATTGTGAAAAGCTCACTGGGGCGGTCTATTTGGAAAACTGATGGAGCACACCCATGAAGGGAACTGCAACTACCATGATGCACCTGACTTCAGTAGAGGCTCACCTGAGGACAATTGTGTATTTAAATGAGCAGGTGGCTCTGTGTTTGTGCCCAAGAATCACGCTGGCCTGTGAGCAAGGGTGGGAGCCAGAAGGCCCTGTGAATACTTACTGAGTTTTGCTGCATGGAAAAATAAATCACGTTTTCAACCTTCCTGCGAGTGCATCTCTCCTTGGGGCAAACTCTGTTGTTATTATATATAGATTAGAATTGCTGAATGAGCAGGCACGTAAGGAAGATGATGACACAGTTCGGATCAACCTGGATTTCAACGTAGAAAACAAGTGCTTAATAAAAATCATTAAAAAGCATTGAAATATACTACTGCTTGATGACTCATTGAAGAGGAAGTTACCACCTACTCCCAAAATAACATATAGAAAGACTGCCTCGTTAGGCGATATCCTGACTCAGAGCCACTTGGACACACCCGGAAAGGAAAACGGAACATGGCTGACAACTCCTGGATTTTGGAAGTGTTCCAAGTGCAAAGCATGTGAACATGGAATAAATACAAAGTCGTATCTATTGTTGAATGGAAAAAAGGATAATTGCACATATCACGTGTGAAACAAAATACGTGGTATATGTTTTAGAATGTCCCTGCAAACAACTGTATGTTGGGAGCACCATCAATAAACTTAAATTACGCATTCTACAGCATCTCCGAGCAATTAAAAATAAGGATTTAGCATACCCGATGGCCAAGCATTTCTCTGAAAAACATCAAGGGAACATTAAAGGACTACGATACTTAGGAGCTAAAGTGATCAAACAAAATGAGGAGAGGACAAGACCCTTGAACTCAGAAGAGCAGAGTCCAAGTTCATACTAGCTCTTGTAACTGAAAAACCTTTTGGACACAATTTGGATGCTGAATTAGATGTTCACCTATAAAAATCATGGAATTTAAATTTTGGAATCAAATTGCTCAGAAGAGACCTAGAAAGATGAGTGCTAAGAAAGAGAGAGGAGAGAAAAGCAAGAAAAATAAAAAATAAAATAAAAAAAAGATGAATATCAATTCTCCATGATGGTGCCCAACTGAATGAACGGACAGTCACTGAACTTGAAGAAAACCATCAATTTTAGCAAAACTTGCAGAGAATAAAAAGTGAGCTATGGGTTTTTAAACAGCTACAGCTGGGCTTTTAAGGACCGGCGAACTAAGCAAGAATCATGCCATAGGTGACAAGACTGTCTCTGGAACTAGTAACAGAACCACCTAAGTTGAATATCATAAAACTGTAAAACAGCCCAAGCGAACATTATGGATATTTCCTGACTCTATCCCAAACTTGAGGAAGAAAAAAGAAGAAAAGAATTTCCTGGAGAAAGACAATGTTTTGAAATTTGCGAATTTGCACAACATATTTGCACTATGCACTTGTCACTTTGACCTTTTGGTTTCATAATATGTCTTGTGAGGTTGTCAATTTTTATAACATAGGCATCTGAAGTTCTGTTTTGCACAAAGTACTTTAGCTATGTATTTATTACAACCTCCCTGCCCTATCCTTGTAGACATATCATGTGAATTGAGAACTGATCTAATTTAATATCTAGATGATGCGTAATTTGCACTCAGCACATGTCACTTTCCTTTCTCCAGACATTAATGATAATTTGGAAAAATGAAATGCACAGGGGAAATTTACTTCACTGCATATTTTTATGAACTGTTGGTTTAGTTCCAGTTCCAGTTTGTCTCCAGTTTAATTTTAATTTAACTTTAAATTATGTTTAATCTGTCCCAGAATTTGTGTAGAAATAGGAGGATTGGGGTCACATACATAAAAGTACTTCACTTAGAAAGTGTTGACCTGATTTACATTTCCCTTGCCTGTCGCCACATTCATCAGTTGGCATCCTTTGAAAAACTCCTCTTAACATCGCCCTTTACTTAAACCCTCTTGCTCACTTTTCTTCCCACCATTTTTATTACTTTTTCTCCCCCTTTTGCCAAATTGATTTTAGATAAACAATTTTAAAAGATAGTAATTTATATCACATGCTGCCATGCCATATTCCTTTTGAAATCTCAATAAAGTACTTTACTGAGAATACTGCCAAAATAGTCTAATTATGAAAATGTAACAATGAAAATTTAAAGAAAATGGCTGTTACTTTTTGCCATAACAAAAGAAGGTTAATGTGGTTTAACAGTCTAGTCTGTTTTTAAATGGAAATCAATGAGGGACCCTTGCACTTTATCACTTTAAATAGACAGTCTAGGACGGTGGGACTCTATGGTCCAGTTGAAGGCTTTTGCCGAAACGCACCGACCGTTGTGTTTGCACATGGTGTTACAGAAAAAATAAAAATTACCTGAAAGAAACTTGCCATGCTGTGGAATCCCTCTGTGCCGTGGAGACTGTTGGTGGGGGATCTCACCGAGTTGCTTTAACGATATATATATATAAGTTTTATCTGGTTTTTGGACATGATATATCTATGAATTCATGGTTTGTATTTGAAATCAAACAAAAAAATGAGAATTAACAAAAACAATGTGCTTCTTAACTGCTTTCTAATTTGATTCAAGTCTGTAACTGTAGTTCTCCAGTATTGGAATCTTTCATAGATTCACATGTGACCCTCCCTCCTCCCCTGAGAAATTCACCTTTACCGCTTTTCGTCTGTGTGTATCTCCCACACTTGTGTTTTGAAAATCTGAGGGACTAGAGCTTCTCTCAGGAGTGTTATAGAGGGCACGCAACCTGATTTGTTCAAACCTAGGTTTGGTCTCTTTTTAACAATGACTATACGTTATAAAAGTGAAGGGCCTAGGGTCTTTCTTGTCCATGTTTAACTTTGCATTGCTATTATAATGTCCTGTGGGACTCGCATGTCGATTATAGGAATGATGCAAGCATGTGAATCTATGCAAGATTCCAATAACGGAGAGCTACAGTTACAGCTAAGCAAATTCTTTTCATTCACACCACATACTCTACGCTTCCAAGTCTTTACCCATTTTTCATTCAGTCCTCCTTCCCTGTGTAAAGTGTCAGGAAAATCCTTGCATGTGTTTAGGAAAAAGGTTGCTCAAAGTATAGGTAAAAAAAATCTCATAATGCGAAATATATGAATTTGGAAGGAATACCATGGATTTGTGATGCTACTTTTTTGGGCAGTTAATGCAATTGTCTGTTAGCTGTGAAGCAGTTAATTCTAAAAGGATCTGGTGGTACCAATAATGACAAAAATATTATTGTGTCTATTAATAATGTATTGATATTCATTCTTGAGGAAACCGTATTTACAATTGAGTGATGACCAAATTCTACAGGGGTTATTTAGGCGCTTCCATTTTCATAGAAGAACATCAGAAAAAACGCCCAACCTAGACATCGAATAACAGTGTGCCAATCTGCGTTTACCACTTTCAAAGTTATTAGTCTCCCTGGGATTTGTATTATCTGTTTGTAACATTACTTAGATTGTTTCACATGCCTTGTATACCAGAGTGCAATATGCTGCATATGTTGTATAAATAGTGTGCATTGTTAAAATTAATTTCCATATATTTTTTTAAAATATGACGCTGTGGGCAGCGGTTTTGCTCTGACCTTAATAGAAGGTCAAGAATATATGCACAAATTTCAGGGCAATTGTAAATATTAGTTTAAGAAGGCTTCCCCTGTTTTTGATTAATATGTTTTTAGATTTTTCAGAGGTTTCATTATTTTAATTGCATTTTTTTTGTAAACTGTATTGCCATTTGTAAGGTTTTTATAAATTTGATATTCAATCCCAAGTACCACAACTGTTGGAAGGTCAGAGCTCAAAGTACATATGCTGAATTCACTTTTAAATAATCTTTCAGAATGCTGAATGTTTAGATTTCGTTATTCACATATCCTGAACTGTTTCTGTCCCGTTTTTGTAGTAAACCGTATGAGGAATGACAGGGATAAGCCTTGCATTTACACTGCTTTGCCTTTAGCGTTCTAAGTAATGCTTGTCTGAAAATCAGATTTTAAACCCCCCTCGTGCCCTGGGTCAGCACTGACTAAAAGGCATAGTTTAGAGGGTAACATTACAACCCTTAATATGTAGCATTTGGGTGAACACAGTCCATTGAAATACTCGGGGGAAGTCTGTTTATTCCTCAAGTTAGACTAACTAGGCAATTTTTATTTTTGATAATGTCAGCTTAGTGAGCACTATAATACTAATTGCCATCTTATAAATTGGTTAGGGATGTCCCTACTAAATTTGTATGGATAGTTAAAGCCACAGGGGAGTTTGGGACTCTACATAGGAATGGTTCACAATTTGGTTGGCTTTATAAGGTGGCTGAACTCGATGGCTAGTTAGGTGCAGTATCCTTATAACATAGTGTGGATATTTTATTTCTTATGTTTTTTCCACTAACATTTACTCATTATATAGACAGTTCTCTGGAGCCTTTGTGACAAAGGGCAGTTAGGCAGTTCTTGCATCAATTATTGCTATTGTCCGTGGGAACTCAATAACTAGGTACTGCCGTGACCTCTCTGAATTGCAAAGTACATCTTATTAAGTCTTTGGCTTTCTGGTGTTAGTGGAGTGGAACAGTCAAGGCTTATCCTCTGAGGGTGGTGTGGGATTGTAGTGTAGTTCCTATATTCCCAATAGGCTCTGCGCATTGGAATAATATATCCTATAGATTTGACGTAGGACTTATGTCTACTAGGTCTCCATTGTATATATACTAGTCTTAATTGTGAATGCCAGCTAGCTCAGAGGTTACTAGAAACTTTCTCGAATTCACAAGAAGGGATTCGTTTCTGACAATCTCATAGACATGACAACTTTGTTTCCCAAGAATAAGAAATATCTCTCTAGAGTCACGGAAAAAATAGATAAGTATTTCACTCAGTCAATCGCGCATGCTTCGTTTCAACAGAGGTGCAGAGAAATAGAGAGACGGCGTTTTCAATAAAAGGGTTTATTGAACAGTCTTCTTTCTCATGCAAGTAAAGTTAACTGCTACAATCGTAATGCCGGATGTAAAGTATAATGCGTACAGCGAGAGTAGAATCATAAAATAATATTGTACAAGCATTGTATGGTTTCTAAGTCATATAAACGTTTATACATAAATAACAATGACTAAAAGTACTCAACTGGTGCTTCTAAAATACGCCTACCCCAGTGTACCTAACCTAAGTCTATGAGGGTGTACGTAATGTGTAGCATAGGTTTGGTTTTCTTTGCCAATAATCTATCCAAGATTTCTCTTAGGGTCTAATCAGCTCCATATTTCAGTTTAGAATGAAGGAGGTCTGGTATCTCTGTCTCGGGACTCGATTTCCCAACACCCCGCGAGGGGAGCTTGGAAACGCTGGAGCTGGATTCTCAGTGAGAGAAAGGACAGCTTTTCGATCAGTAGGCTTCCTTCGGCACTTGCTGTAACGAGCTGCGTCGGCCAAGTAGATATTCGAACTGCTCCGAACCACCGTGTCTTGCTAGAGCAAGTGAAGGCATATTTATACCTTGAAGGTGCCTAGTTTGACGTAAAGTCGGGCATAATAACGTCAGTAAAGAACCCTAAGGGAATAGTAGTTCTTTGTAAACTCCATGAGTTCTTGGACAAATCAATATTCAAGCAAGGGGAGGTCCCTGACTGCTGAAGCCGATTTTCCAAGAAATCGTTGTAAGGTTTTGGTACGGGTGGAAGTTGCCATGCCTGTATTTGGACTGCATGGGCTATGTCTAAATATGGGTATGAGTTCTATGCCTATATTAGGGAATTGTGAATTGTACCTATATAAGGGCATGAATCGGTGAAAATTCGCTCGGATCCTAAAATGCCATGCAAAACCCACTCCACTTTATTATGTTTGATATTACTAAATTCTAAGCACATAAAACATATCTAAAGCATGATGTGTTGAAACCCCACTTAAATATAGAGAAATGCATTCAAAATGGTTGTACATAAAAAGAGCATGTGTGCTGTATGCATTTTAAAAGCAATGTTTTCATTCAAAGCATATAGTATGACATTGGAAATGCTATCCGAATGAATCATGAAATTACATTTATGAAATGGCTCTTAAATACAGAAGAAAAAGTTGAGACCATTCCATGATAAAATATATAAATTGTTTGGTTGTGGACAATATTGTCTCTTCGAAGTATTCAAAGAAGTATTGTTCTCTAGGAATAGTTCTACTTTGAGCAGAGTACTTTGTGCAAAAAAAAAAATATATATTTTTGGAAAAAAGTCAAATAATGGAAAAATAGAGTTCCAAACTTAGAAATTTGTTTTGAAAAGTGAAGGTCAAATACAGAGTCCCATTAAACGCTGTGTGCTAACTTCAAAAGTCAGTCTCATTGTTTGGAGAAAACATCAAATCTTCTAAGCTGGTAAAGAATTTGTCTACCACAGTAGGTGAAAGTTGGACCACTTTGTTAAGTAGATCGATTGCACAAAAATGAGAAGCATCGCCGTCAGCGTTAGCCGCAATAGCAATGTTCGATGGAGATGGTACCTGTGTGCCTGTCGATCCACGTATCTCACCATCAGCAGTTTGCGTCTGTGAGACCTCAATGAATGACGTCATCAGGATTGGTAGCCGCTGGGGACAACACAATGCATGAGCCGTTACCAATCCAAGCAAAGTATCAACATCTGTTGGCAGGACTTATGGGAGTGTCAGACAGATGTCTAGCACGCATTCTTCTCCCCATAGCAGGCATCGTAGAACAGGAAAGATGCAATCTTGCCAGATTGGTCGGAATGATAGAAACCACGTGGTATTCAGATCTCTTAAGGGAGCCAAGCACATCTGTATCATGCGCTCACGACACTTCATTGCCAGGAGAGTGTTCTCTAAGGTAATCTGGGTGTCGCTGGTCACTGGACTTGCCATATATGAGCAGAAGGAACAAAAATAGTATTCCTGCTACGAGTCCCAAAATGCAAGGCAGGCCGCCGAACACAGAGTGCACGAAGTTTGGAAATGTACAGAGGACTGCTTTTAACTGTGCTAACAGTCCCGAAAAAACTGTCTCAAATACATGTACAATACTACTGGTATCAGACCTGTTTAAGATACGTCCTAACATTTCTACGAAATATATAGGGCAGTTTGTTGATAAAAGGGCATGTATCTCTGCAGAAGACCTTGCAACTTGTAGTTCATACGTCTCTTTGGACGAGGTCAATGGCACAGATTTTTTTGTAAAAGAATGGCTTTCATTCTGCTTAAAGTATCAATTCGTATAGAAGAGATGTTCAGTGAAGGCCATAACAGCGACCCCCCGTCTGTCTTAGTCTTAGGAAACAATACTTGCATATACAGCAAGTGACCCTGGCTGACAGTTACGAGATAGGCTATTCCTGGCAACATTCCACAGCAGCTGTGATCATTCAACATAATGTAGCTTCCATTAGAAAGCTGCCTAAAAATTGGATCTATCACTGCAGCTGGAGAGCCCTGCATGTGGCAGGATAAGTTGGTCGAAGAACCATCGCAGTCCCCCGTGTAAGTTAATACCCTGACATAAAAGTGTACCGCTTAGTACGCTTTTGCAATTTGTACCACTAAGAAATACTTCTTTTCCCCCACTCCAACATCTGTGTGTGTATATGGTAATTCCCAGGTTGACTTGATGTATTCTTTACCCAACCTTTCATATACGCCAGCTGGTATATGTTTCAAACAATATTGAAAATGGAAAATTGTGACCGGCAGAGTGATTGTCCTGTGTGTTAACCATTCTGTTGCAGGTTTTTCTGAAACAGTTAATGGTAATCTTTCCAGTTTCTCAATGCTCAGCACGGTATAGTCTGTTCCTCTTTGTGCCAAAGTGATTTGTTTATCTGTAAGGTTAAATACAGAAAACAATGACCTTGTGTTAATTAGACGCCATTGCACATATCCCGAACGGAGATTTTATAACGTCCAGCCTAAAAGCATTATAGAACTTAATTGTGACTGCCCATGCTGTAGCATGAGCAAGTCCTGTTCCATTATGTCTATGGCAGAGGATACTATGCTGCACAAAGAATAAATTCTGGATGACAGAGCCGTTAACCCATTGTCAACTACAGAGAGATTTCTCTAAATTAATACGATCAATTTCTCGTTTTCGTTCTGCAGTCTCTGCTTCTGTCGCTTTCCTTGCTTCATTATAAATGGCATATATACCATCATATATAAAACGTTTATGATGTCGTTTCGCAGGACCTTGTAAGAAGTCCCTTAAATCAACGCCATCTTTAAGTAAAGATAAGTGTTGTTTTACCTCTGTCAGTGTGGATTTTTGTAGCCAATCAAGGCACAGTTTCCCTACACTGTATGTTGTTACTATCCCTGGATGATGTCTCTGGACATATCTTGGATCTGGCCTGGTATATGTGAACCCTTGTGTCTTGTTCAGGAATCTATCTTGACAGTTGTTTGTGTCTTTGGGCCAGATTAACCATTTTTTCCAATCAGCATCAGTTCTGTCCTTAAGTAAAATTGTTTTTAAGTCGACCTCTCCCTCTGTAGTGTTTTTACTATCGGGTGTAGGTGTAGGTATGGATGGTTTGTTTAAATCTTTTATCTTAGCTAGGCCAAGACAGAATGTCTGTTGAACAGAGTCATTTAAAAACATTATTTGTTCTGGGATAATGCAGGCTCCTAATAAAGCTTCTATTCCCTGCACCTGCCAGTCTTTTGTGCCCCAGACAGTTTTTGTCTCAATGTTGTCTCTCCAAAAGTCAAAACTTAATGTGGACAGCTGAGCATAAAAGACCGCAGAAGGGGGGGCGTGGCTAAGATGTCGACCTAACCAGACGTTGGATCGCGAGGCTCCCCGGCCCTGAACCCATTTCAACCCCTAAATAACGCATTTCTACCCCCCTGAGCATTAAAATATTCCCGGTAGCGCTGGAGAAGGCAGCGATCTCAAATTAGGCGAGCGCCGGTCGCCTGGGCTCCCCTGCCGGAGGAAGAACCGAGTCCCGCCCGGGGCTGCACGGTCTTCCCGCCGAGCTGCGGGAGGGCGCACACAGCGATCAGCAGAAGGAGCTCTGGTGGGGCCCCGACCAAGGGGTATGCTAACAGACAGCGGTGGCTGACTGCTGCCCTGCACCGAAACATGCGAGCCGGCGGCTGCATCCCCTAGGAGTAACGACGGGGACAGGCCCTCGCGGCGCAGCGAGTCGCGAAAATAGAGGCCCCGGCAACCTGCACCAGATGCGCTCCCTGCGAGATACTTGCACCCTGCTGGACATTGACTTGGTGGAGGAGGACTCGCCCGGGGGACTGTCGTCCCAGCGACTGCGCGAGGAACCCACATCTTCACAAGCCGACGGGTGGCTACGGGTGAGAAGACGCCGCCCTCCTAAAAAGGGCCTCAAGCTCGACCCTGAGACAGTGGCCCATGAACAAGCAGCAGCTATCCAGCAAGTGGTGAAAGATGTGTCAAGCACTGATTGACACATCGAGGTTTGGGGATAGACATAATGCATTGTATCCACGCAGGGGAGGGGAAGGGGCCGGGGAGCCGATGGGGCTGCTGCTGCCACATTTTCCTACGTTAACCTAATATAGATCAAGACTACGAGCTAGCTGATCTGGGCTTGGAAGCTGTTAGTTGCCAAAGCTGCGTTACTCAATACTGACTTGACCAATGGGCCACCACGAACCTGTGATTGGTCCAGGACTATTTTGTTCTTTGGGGGTTGTTCTTGGGGGATTTGTCAGTTGGGGTTGGGGAGGGAGTCGGGGGGAGTTGGGGAGGGGATTGAGGAAGTCCAGAGCTCAATTCTTGTGCACCTACACTGGATACATCTCGCCGATGTCTGTCTACGCTGTCGAGGGAGTATCCCTCCATCTCATTGCCAGGGACCACATACTATACACCATAGCTTCTGCCCACCAACTCACATGCCACGATGCCACACACCTTTAAAGTATTAACACTTAACGTGCGGGGACTCAACTACCCAGTCAAAAGGAGGGCAATTCTTTCTTCCTTGGAAAGTACGCACGCGGATATCTGCCTCCTCCAGGAGACGCACCTGCTAACCCCTGATTGTCACAGGCTTCGCTCGCGAGCGTTCCCGGGACAATTCTTTTCCTGCGGACCCACCAAAACAGCTGGAGTAGCGCTTCTAGTAGCAAAACATTTTAAAGGGGAGGTCCTCCATAAAATAGCTGAGATACGAGGCCAGCTCCTGGCGTATCGGGTGGCCATGGGGGGAGTGACCTATACCATCGGCTCTCTGTACTGTCCCAATGAGGGTCAGGAGAAATTACTACACACTGCCCTCACTGACATTGCGGCGACCTCGGATAGACACATCTTAATAGGCGGGGACCTGAATGTAGTATTGGACACATCCTTGGACCGGTCTTCCCCACGCACCTTCCACGCCAGAGGTCTATCGACCGCTTGCACTGACAGGCTTCGGGACCTCGATTTGCATGATCTGTGGCGGCAACGGCATCCGGGGGAAAGAGAATACTCCCACTACTCGGCGGCACACAAAATGTACGCACGTATAGACCATCTTTTGGTGACCGGACCAGTGAGTTCCCTCACCTTGTCGGCGGACATGGGAGTCATAGCTTTATCGGACCACGCCCCGGTCTCTATGACCATTGCCATCTCGCAGTCTCCTCCGACTCATAGAATGTGGCGACTCCGAGACACGCTTCTTCACAGACAGGATGTGGTGCAGCAGGTCCAGGAATCCATACATGATTTCCTGCGACACAACGCGACCTCCGACACCACTCTAGCAACCCATTGGGCTGCACTGAAAGCTGTCCTTCGCAGAGTATTTATTGCAATCTCCTCGGCAGACCACCGACTACGGGCCGAAAAAAGAGAGGAACTCACGCTAAAGGTACAGGATCTCGAACGCATGCACCAGCGGACCGGAGCCCCCAGAGCCTGGAAACAGCTCACGGTGGCGCGAGGTCACCTGGCGGCTCTTGACACTGATTGAGCTGAGTATGCGGCGCTCAGGCTGAAACACGCCTATTACACCGGCAGAGATCGATGCGGGCGACTTCTAGCCAATCGGCTCCGGCTGCCCGGCAATATCAGAAAGTGAAGGAACTTACGCGCACTGACGGGTCTACCGTGCTGGAAGACTCACAAATAGCCGAGACGTTCCGTGACTTTTATGCTCGCCTCTATAAGGCCACGCCTCCGAATGTCAATGCAGCGACTAGATATTTGGACTCGGTCACACTCCCATCTTTGGCACAGGAACAATCAGAGTGGCTCGAGAGAGACATTCGCATTGAGGAAGTAGTCGCCGCGATAGCGCATCTTAAGGTGGGGGAGGCATCAGGTCCGGACGGCTACTCCTCCTCCTTTTACAAAACCTTTTGTACCATTCTCGCGCCATTGCTCACGCCATCCCACCAGACCTCCTACGTGCCTCTATTTCGGTCATTCCAAAACCAGGGAAGGACAGAACCCGATGTGGGGCATATCGACCAATCTCCCTCCTCAATGTCGACCTTAAATTGTACACTAGCATTCTCGCCACACGTCTGGCAGCCCATCTACTGGGCTTGGTAGATCCCGATCAGGCGGGCTTTGTTCCTGACCGGCAGACAGTTGACAACACAAGGAGAGTGGAACACCTGATCGAAAAAGCCTCCAAGATCCCTGGGGAATACATGATGTTGGCGGTCGACGCGGAGAAGGCATTCGACCGGGTCCACTGGCCTTATCTTGAATTAGTCCTCGCCAGGTTTGGGGTGGCGGAGAAGTTTCGAGCCCTGTTCTTCAATTGCTACAACGCGCCCTCTGCGGTGGTGCGAGTCAACGGCTATACCTCGACTGTGTTCCCCATCGAGAGAGGGACGAGACAGGGGTGCCCTCTGTTGTCACCCCTGCTCTTTGCCCTCCACATGGAACACCTCGCTTGTCGAATTTGGCAGCGTCAAAAGGATCTGGGCATCAAGTTCGGCGGCGATTTTCATGCCATCAGCCTTTACGCGGATGATGTCCTACTTGCCCTGGACAGTCTGCGGACGACGCTACCGGTGTGCGTGGCTGAGCTCGAGGCGTTTGCTGTGGTGTCCGGGTTCAAGATGAATACGGACAAATCTGTAGCCTTGGACCTGTCCCTCACGGACTCGACCCGAGCTTACCTACAGACCCTTTTGCCGGTCCAATGGGCCACGGACACGGTCCCATACTTGGGTATCCAACTCGCCCCGACCTTGCCTAGAATGGTCACGGCCAACTACACTACCTTGCGCACTCGCGTCCGCACGGAGCTAGACCGATGGAGACATCTTCCTCTATCCTGGCTGGGCCGCATAGCGGCAGTGAAGATGACCATCCTACCGCAAATTTTATATCTCTTTCGCGCTCTGCCACTGCAACCTCCGACGGGCTGGATACGACAAACTCAATCGGACCTTGCCAACTTTATTTGGCAGGGTCGGAAACCCCGACTGAAGAGAACGCTCGCCACCTTGACCCCGGAGGAAGGGGGCTTAGGCGTCCCTGACCTGCATAAATACTACCAGGCGGCCCAGCTGCGCTATCTGGTAGAATGGAGTAAGTGGGAGTCCGACAAACACTGGCTCTTCCAGGACCAGGCGGTGGCAGGGTGACCGCTGCAGGAGATCCCATTTCTACCCCGAGTTCATAGGCCGCCCAACCTCTATGCATCCTTAATCACTCGGGCTCCCCTGGAGGTCTGGGACACGACTAACATAACTTATGGCTTGACCACATTTCCCTCCCCCTCACCGCCCTGGTGGACAACCCCGACTTCACCCCCGGCGCGGCTAAGGGAGTCTTTGCACACTGGAGGCCGGCTGGTTGCCGCTTCCTCTATCATATCTACGACTCGGAAGGGGTGCTCCCCTTCCAGCTTTTTAAACAAGAGTATAATCTCCCCGAAACTGAGCGCATGAGATACTTGCAGGTGCGTCACTGGGCGTTGCAGCCGCAGGTGCGAGCGACGGCTGATAGGAAATTTACCGCATATGAGCGTTGGCTCTTCTCGCGCACTTCCAACTCAGATCTTTATAAACTGCTTCAGACACCAACTACACACATTTACAACCCAGGTAGGGAACGATGGGAGAGGGAACTGGGTAGATCCCTGAGCCATAAAGAGTGGGGGAACATCGCTTACAGGGCCAGGCACTCAGCGTACCACATGGGTCTCACAGAAACACTCACAAAAGTATGCCTATATTGGTACTACACTCCAGAGATACTATCCGAGATGGACCCCTCCAAGGATAAGTTATGCTGGAGGGGCTGTGGACACACAGGGACTTTGGAGCAACAGGCAGTCCCATAGGATGTGTACCAATCATATTGGACACACATCTTGGATGAAGTGGACACACACTTTCGGACTGAACTGCCCCGCTTTCCTGCCTATATCCTACTAGGCCTCCCCAACGCACTTACCTATCCACTACGCTCTCGTAGGGGCCGTCAACTGGCCATAGCTCTTGGGTCTGCTATGCAGAACATCCTTGTTCACTGGCGTACTGCTACTGTTCCTACCACTACGGGTTGGCTCCACCGGATGTGGCATGTGTTGGTCATGGAGAAGCTGTCACTCACTGCAGCCGGGAAAGGGGAACAATTCGAGGAACTCTGGCAGCCCTTTAGAGCACTACTACTGACTGAATTTACAGAGATAACCTGCCCCAAATATCTCCGATTGTTACGCCTGATAGCGCCCATAGCTACAGAACCCTTGATACCCAAGGCATGAGATGTTCTGATGCTGAATTATCGCACTGTGGGGGGGCGGATGGGAGGTCTGGACTGCGGTGGAGGGAGGGGGGACGTTGGGGGGGTGTTGGTAGGGGAGGTCGGGTTGAGGGGAGGGGGAGGTTATTTCGGGGGTTTTCTAGTTTTTGTATCTTCTTGGTTCAATGCGTTTTCATCCCCGACAGGTTGGACACTGATGTTACTACCAATATTGAACTAAGCATCTTGCCTCCACTGAGGATTACTACTCGTCTCTGGTGTAACTACATTGCTTACTGTATTATCTTGCATTGCCTTTCCATAATAAAAAGATTTAAACCTAAAAGGCCGCAGAATAAAGTATTAGTCAACATACTTTTCATTTCTGTCTTATGAACATTTTTAAAGTAAAATGTTTCTGGATTTGAGACATTAAAACCTGAGAAGTATGGACATTTTTCATAGAATGTTTTTGAGCTACCCTTCGGTGGCGTTGGACAATGTTCCCATTGATTAAAAGTATAAACACTTCTAGGGTTTGCAGATTTGTGCAAATTTTGATGACCATAGTGATTATAACAGTACATGTGTTCATAATCTGATGAACCTTCTAAGTATTCATGTTTTGTAAATTTTGCAGACATTTCTAAGTCTGACATCATATTATTAACAGTCTCAAAGTCCCAATCATCAGAAAATGTGCTGGATGAAACAAAATCACTCAAGGAAACCTTGAATTGGTGTGGAATCTTCAACAGCTCTGCAGGACCAAAGTTGTCATAATCCGTTCTGTCCCAAGCTATACCACCTGGTATACGAACGGCTGTGATGTTCACTGATGACAAGTCTCTTTGTTCACGATGAGATGATTTGTGTGGCTTGAGGAGTAAGTTGATGTTCTTACTTGCTGTGTCCTTTTTACTATATCTTCAATTTATCAGCATTCCCAAATTGAATACAAGAATTAGCCAAAGTAGGAGAAATAGTACGCCTAGCACAATCCAAAGTTCAACCCATGGTGAAACCAGATACGTTTTTTCAAGTTGATGAAAAAGTTCTGTTGCTTGTTCTTTGAATGTTCTTTTTGCTGGCATTGTTTCCGTTTCACTGGGATCTTCGGAAAACGTATCAAAGTTAATGAAATAGCCAGAGGCAGTTCTGTCAATTGTAGGAATTGCATCAGGATTACTTGAAATCACTGGAGCTATTTGATCCTTTGTCATATTAGTATAGTCAGATGCTATATCATTGTAGATAGGTGTTTCTGGACGAACTGTTATTTGGGTCTCAAGAGGCACAAGTTCCATGTCTTTGTTGCTTAGTCTTTCTTTTCGCACTGCAGAATCCTCAAAGGTGATGTATATTTTAGTTTGCTCCTCTTGGATAGTAGCCAGATTTGGTCGTCTGCTACATCTTTGGAGTCTTTGGCCTACTACTTATGATTGGCCACATGATGTGGTTTTATCAGGTCGATAGATACGAACCTGCTCTCCTTTCTTCCAGCAAGGGGCGGCAGTAACACTGTACTTGATCCATGGATTGCTAGCACATTTACTGGTTGTCTGTAAGAAGGCCCAAATTCCTTCTTGTCCGCGATCTTTTCTCTGACTTGATCCCCAATCCAGAAGGGTCTTGCTGGGACGGGTGGTTCCCCTTCAGTGGTCGTTGGCTTCTGCAATGTGTTGCTTTGACTTCTCCTTGTTTCATTTAAGTCCTGCAAAACAGCCAAATGGTCTTTGATAACAAAAGTTTTTTGTTCTACCACTGAAGTGTGATGATCAAGGTCCTGGGCAATCATTCTAGTTCCAAAAAGCATTTCATATGGAGTGATTCCACCCAGAGAACTTCTTGGCAGATAATTTAGACTACGTTGGACACTTATTAGATGTTTGACCCACCCGTCACCCGAGCCTAATACCCTAGCTGTTATAGATTGCTTTATGTCCCGGTTTTTTCTCTCCACTACAGAATTTCCCTCAGGATGAAATGGACTAGAATACCGCAATGCAACGCCCAGATTGGCCATGGCCTCCTTGTAAGCTTTTGAGCTAAATGCGGGACCCTGGTCAGAATGTAGCGCGCCGACTGCGTATGAGCCGATAAAGACTCGCAAATCTTTTATAACAGTTTGGGCGTCAGCCGAGCGGTGAGGCTATATCCAAATGAATCTGTCCTAATAGTTGTGGGACCGCATTTGTCCATAGGGACGTCTGCGTGTAGATAGTCTAATGCTGTCAGACAACGGTGTCTGTACTGGGCTGGCTACACTGTAGTCAGGTATCTGGCGGCGTTCTTTGCTGCGATCTCTGTTGCAGTCATGGTAATTAATTGCAAATTCATGAATGTGGACATTCATCCCTGGCCACCAGTATGTCTCCTTTAATTCTAGTATAGATTTAGAGATCCCTTGATATATCGGACCCTCTCCCAAATGTGCTTTGTGTATCAAAGCTACTGTACGTCTCCTGTTTGGAATTACTCTATCCCCCACTCCAGGGATTCGTGCAAAAGGAACGGAGTTGGCATCAATTATGTATGAATATTCGAGTGGATAATTTTGAGGTAATGCTGCACCAATGCCTTTGCTTGTGGCGTTGACAGCTAGCATTATTTCGCCGTCTATTTTCATTTTTGAACGAGTGATTGCAGCTACGGAAGCCATTTGCACAGCTGCCTTCACGGCTTCTTCATCCAATGAATTCCCTGCAACGTGAATGCCATGACGTTGATGACTGTGTGTATGGATCACGTGAGTCTTTTGTAATTCTTTTTGTAACTGAACTACTTGTTCCCAAAGCAACTTATGCTTGATTGTTCTACCTTTTGCATCTTTGAAACAGTTTTCAATCCAGTTCTGCAAGTATTCATTGTAGGATTGAACGCAGTAATACGAATCGCACACTATGAGTGTGGGGAATTCGCGATCGGTATTTTCAAGCGCCATCTTGAATGCTTGTAGTTCAGCTCGCTGAGCTGTACAATCTCCGAGAGATTGCGTTTTTGTGACCATATGTCTGAATTTACCATCGCGCCAGCGACCTTTAACGATCGTGCATTCAGCACTATAAGCTTGTTTACCCCCAATTGTGGGCTGTGCTGATCTGTCTGTATAAATTATACATTCATACTGTTCTAGAGGCAGAATCTCAGTGGGCAGAGGACATTCTTGTTCGTATTGTAGAAATTCTTGAGTTTTCAAGTAGGGGTCAAAAACGTATTCAACGGCTGTTGCAGCAAGAGAGTTAACCCATTGTATCTATCTCGGATGTAAAGCCTTTGCATTGGGAATGCTTGCTGTTGTCACTGCTTCTAAGGCAGGTACAGGAGTAATGAGCATTATGCGTTTTCCCTGTGCGAGGGCTCTCTTTTGCTACTGCAGTTTGAACCGCTGTCAGAATTTTTTCTGTAGAAGTGAATTTCATTTCAGCTTGTGTGTACATGTGTGATTTATAAGCAATTGCAACTTTCTCCCCTTCATTGAAGGTTAAGTACATGAATACGCATCTTCCTGGGATGATTCTGGTTACAAAATTGCGTATGTTTACGCATGTCTGTAAATGTGTTGTTGCTAACATGTCTGTTTGTACTGAACGCAAAATTTCAGTATGTTTCTGAGTCCAATTAGTTGTTTTGAAATCAGGTTTGAATAATTCGTAGAGAGGTTTAACCCTTTCCGCGTGATTCAGAATGTATGTTCTTCCGAAATTTTTGGAAACCTAGAATTGACTAAGTTTTTCAGCGTTTTTGGAGGTTGGAGCAGGTCACATTTTTCTAAAAAGTTGGCTACCAGGCTTTTGCCTTCACTTGGTAATTCGTATCCTAGAAAAAAGACGTTTAAATGGGCAATTCGTGATTTCTTAAAATTGAATTTGTACCCTTCAGAGGCGAAGGCAAGTATTATGGTGTTCACCCTCTTCAAGTGCCTATCCAAGTCATCATCCGTTAGATCGATCTCATTGACATATGATAATGCCTCATCATCATAGGTTTGTAGTAACTCTGTTACTCTGGCTGAAAATAACCCTGGACTATTCTTGAATCCCTGGGGGAGACGACAGAAGTGACCCAGTGTCCCCATAATTGAGAAAGCGGTCAAGTACCTGCTTTCACATGCAATGTTTTGACAGAAGAAACCGTTAGAAATATCAAAGTTGGTTTTATATTTTTTTACGCACAAATGTTATTCATTAGTACTGCACTGTGTGAATTTTGTACTGCAAAAGTTTTGCAACAAGAGTTTAGATGTCTGTAATCCAAAACTAGAGGATATGTATTGTCTGGTTTGGGGATAGGAAACAAAGGATTGTTCATTGACGAGGTGCATGTTTCAATCACCCCTTGGTATTCAAGTTGATCTAATATCTCCCTGACCTGTTTTTTAGCTTCTTGCTTAACTGGATACTCTCTCTGTGCAGTTGGTTGAGTTTTCAACTGCATTTTATGTTGAGGAGAATCCTCATCCCATCCTACTTGATTTTTATATAATGCAGGAGCCTGGGCTTCTGCCCATTTCCTGGCATAGGTATATTTTTTAGGGATTGGAATATGATTTGAGAATGCTGGCATAATGATATCCTCGCCATGTGGGCACTCCCTGACAAAATTAGGTGGCCAGTCTTTTTCAGCTAGAAGAATGTCATAACCCTTAGAGAGCTTCTCCCAAAAGAGTGCTCTTATTTATCTACTTATGTCCCCCTCCATTCGGAGTGTTACTTCATATGACTTATGGTGTACACTAACCCTGGTATCAGCAGTTTCAACTTGGATGTACTCATTCAAGTCCACTGTCTCCAGATGATCCTTCAAGATCTTGCGAGCTACTGTTACTTGTGCTGCGCTGTCCAGCATTGTCTGGGCCCACTCCCCGTTCTTGAGTTGTGTCCTCAAGATCCTCGGCATGTCTGATTTTTAGACCTGCTCCCTTTTTGGTGAATTGTTTTTTTTTATTTTTTGGAACGTCTTGATCGTCTTTGGACTTCACGCGTTCTTCTTTATGTTCTGACCGTCCTTTTCTCTTAATTTTTGGCGGATCGCCACAGATGCTGCCTCACCTTTAATATTAGCAAATATTATAGCTGAGACCTGTTTGAAATCTCTCAGTAGTTTCATACCCAGATTTAAAGCAGGCTCTGCCCGTATTAATTTTGAATCTATTTCAGGACATCTGGTATTACCGCTAAAGATGGAACACCATGTGTTTTTGTGTAGATTGCAGCAAAAACTGTACCCCAAGTGTCACAGTCCTCCAGGTGTGGTGCGATCCCCATTGGTAAACAGATTGTTAGAATCCTGTGTTTCTCATGTGGGATATTATCGGGAAATACTGCCTCTATTTGAGTAATTTTTTGAGCTATCCAGAATGGAATTTGTTCCCTTTTTCCCGACAATTTACCAATGACTGATTGTATAGTCTGCGGTGTGATTATATTTGTGTTCCTCTGGTACGGGGTTTGTTGTGGAATCCTTATAGGAGGTTGGGCAGTTAGAGTCCGAATTACATATTGAACCAATTGTCTATGGATTTTGATTAGTTGTTTCAGTTGAACTAATAGTTCCGCACCCGTCATTTCTTCAATGGCAGGGTGTTGTGTATAGCTTGCTAAAACCGGCCATGTTGCTCCTGGTCTACCTAGTGGACCGAGCCTGGTGATGTGATGTTGATGTTGTAGGGTGCCTTTAAACCAGAGCGCATGCTCCTGGTATGTTAGTGGAATTTCAACATCCTCGAAAGGAGTGTATTCCATTGGATGTTCCTCCTCTTTGTAGAAGTGAAACACATGTGATACTGCATTTGCTTCAGGGAAGAAAATCAATGAAGAGAATACCTCTGTCTTCAGATATTCATGTGCCTATATGACAAAAATTACCCTACCACTTCTTGGTGATAGGCCATTTGTTCTGAGCTTTATATTGATGGTTTTCCTTACGTTTTCCGGGATGATTATAGCATCCGGGTCGTCTTGTTGGAAACCTGTAACGTCTAAGCCCGGTTGGGTTGCAGTTGCTGCAGCTCCATCGGTTGCGTTATTGCCTCTTGTAGCTCTACCGTTCTCGGTTTCGCTATCTGACATTTTGTTGACAGAAAGTTTGCAGAGCAAGTTTCAAGGAAACAAAGATAAGGTGCACAATATTTTGGAACACTGTATCCTTCAACGTTGAACAAAGCAAAAACGAATACATAGGATTTTCGTCCTACTCAGTTATGGCGGATATTTTATCCTTTTACCCACTACAGACGTCTATTGGAGTATTTTACAGGAAAAAGGGTCTCTGTGAAAAGCACAACTGAGTTACTCTAGTATCTAGCGTTAAATTAGTGTCTCACCAAACGTTGGGCACCATGTAGTCTAGTTCCTATATTCTCAATAGGCCCTGCGCATTGGAATAATATATCCTATAGATTTGACGTAGGACTTATGGCGACTAGGTCTCTAGCGAATATACTAGACTTAATTCTGAGTGCCAGCTAGCTCAGAGGTCATTAGAAACTTTCTCGAATTCACAAGAAGGGATTAGTTTCTGACAACCACATAAACATGACAACTTTGTTTCCCAAGAATAAGAAATATATATCTAGAGTCGCGGAAACAATAGTTAAGTATTTCACTCAGTCAATCGTTCACGCTTTGTTTCAATAGAGGTGCAGAGAAATAGAGAGACGGGCATTTTCAATAAAAGGGTTTATTGAACAGTCTTCTTTCTCATGCAAGTAAAGTGAACTGCTACAATCGTAATGCAGGCTGTAAAGTATAATGCGTACAGTGAGAATAGAATCATAAAATAATACTGTAAAAGCATTTTATGGTTTCTAAGCCATATAAAAGTACATACATAAATAACAATGACTAACAGTACTCAACTGGTGCTTCTAAAATACGGCTACCCCAGTGTACCTAACCTAAGTCTAGTACACGGGAGGGAATAAGTATTGTGTAGCATAGGTTTGGTTTTCTTTGCCAAGAATCTATGCAAGATTTCTCTTAGGGTCTAATCAGCTCCATACCTTAGTTTAGAATTAAGGAGGTTTGGTATATCTGTCTCGTGACTCGATTTCCCAACACCCTGCGAGGGGAGCTTGAAAACACTGGAGCTGGTTTCTTAGCGAGAGAAAGGACAGCTTCTCGATCAGTGCGTCAGCTGGAGGGTCGGCTTCCTTCGGCACTTGCTGTAGCGAGCTGCGTTGGCCAAGTAGATAATCGAACTGCTACGAACCCCCGTGTCTTGCTAGAACAAGTGAAGGCATATTTATACCTTGAATGTGCCTAGTTTGACGTAAAGTCGGGCATAATAACGTCAGTAAAGAATCCCAAGGGAATAGTAGTTGTTTGTAAACTCCATGATTTCTTGGACAAATCGATATTCAGGCAAGGGGAGGTCCCTGACTGCTATAGCTGATTTTCCAAGAAATTGTTGTGAGGTTTTGGTACGGGTGGCAGTTACCATGCCTGTTTTTGGACTGCATGGGCTATGTCTAAATATGGGTATGATTTCTATGCCTATATTAGGGTAATGTGACTTGTACCTATATAAGGGCATGAATCGGGGAAAATTAGCTCGGATCCTAAAACGCCATACAACAGGATAGAATGTCTAAATCAGGCTGTACATGTATCTCTTGCAATTACCAGAATATTTAAGCATGTTACTGTTTTTAAAAAAAACATATATTTTAGGAATAAGGTAATATGCCAAGTAACTTAGTTTTAAAACATTAAAATAATATTCTGACCGTGTCACATGTTACTTTGCTATGCCTTGTAAATACGACCATGAGCAAGAATTAAGATCACATGGCTAATGTCTAAATTAAGTAAGAGTAGCACCTGCTTGTAATTGTGTGAATTTTAACTGTAAAGTCCATGCAGTGGTCTTCCGGGTCCGTAAGGGCATTGCAGGGCGCAACTATAGTGGCAGTAGCACAGTTCTTGGGGGCACTGGTCACACAGGTGGCGGAAGTTGTGATCTGAGCCACACAAGAGTACAGGCAGTGGTAGTGGAACCCAACTTTCCATACAGGTCTAGAACAGCAGAAAACAGGCAGCAGATGCCAGGGCAGCACACTTGCCTCATAAGATCATAAATCACATAAGTGTAGGCGATACCAAGTGCTTACACACTGAAGTAGAAAGTGAACTCTGGGTATGTTGGAGGGGCAAGCTTATATACAACACTGGGGCAGTTTTTCCAAGCCAGCTGTCTATTTAAATTCAGTTTGCCTGAGGTATTTGTAGGGAACTCATCACAGCAAAGTCAATTTTACTTTTAGCCACAGGTCCATGACAGCAATAAGGAGGTAAAACTGCTTGCTTCCCTCTTTTGGATCCCAGGTAGACGATTCCTTGTCTCAGCACAAGGCACAGGATTTGGGGGTGGGTATGTGGTCCAAGTTTTTATGTGTTACAACAGATTAATTTATTATGACCAACCTGTAGACAGTCTCTCCAAAGAGATTTAGTTTAAAAATGTATGATCAGCTGCTTCCAACTGTGGATAGTTTTATGACATCGTCAGATGTCCGTACTCACACAAGATAAAAGGATGGACCCCAAACACCAGCAGAGACTCAAATTCTGCTGATGAGCAACACATAATTATCTCGGTTACCTGGCAAAAAGATTGTGGTGGAGATTTCCTGCACCAGACGAAGTATAGAATCTGCCATAATGATAAAATGGAAGCAAGTTGTCACAGGGGCTATTTGCCAAATGACTTTAGATGCTGAAGTCTGCCCTCCTCAAAACGAACTTCAGTGATTGCCCCTGGTTGAGGATATCTCTATTGTCCAAAGTAGTAAGCTTTCACGAAAGTCCATCATTATTTCTATGAAAAATCCCTGCCTTATCCTCCACCGTAAAATTCAGTCCTTGCAAGGAAATAGACAAAGAAGCAATTTCAGATTAGGATGAAACATTTCCAATGCCGAAATTTTGCGAGTCTCGTTCTCAATTGTCACCGAAATCCAGAGAATGCTCTTTGGCCGTGTAGTTCTGTTTAGCCAAGATGGCAACCAACACCCTTTTTCAGAATCATCTATATGCGCTATGACGGGCCTACCATAATCAGCAGCTTGAAGAATAGGACCTTTTATTTTCTTTTTACAAACTTCTTGAGCTTTAATAGGTCACTTGAAATTTCACAAGCCATCTGACCTGTTTGGACTCCTTACTGCAAGTCAAGGAGGCAGCTATGCTAGTTTAATTTTCAACAAAATTGCAATAATTCCATGTGAGCCCTGAAAATTGTCCCAGGACATGCTGCAGTCTGATTGTTGCCCAGCTTTCGGACCTGGAGATAGATTTACTTCCTTCAGTAAGCTATCTTTGTGATCTCTGCATAGCAAGTCTGTCAGGGTCTCGCTGATCTTATCCTTCTGTCTAGATCCTTGAATCATTAATTGTATTCTTTTTTATTAGCAGAAGAATCTAGAGTGCCCAGGAGAGTAGACTGAAAATGTAAGAAAGTTGTGCATTTGGAAATAAAGCTCTCTAAACTTTCAAGTAGTCTGTTGGGCTAAATCCTGTGCACTTTGGGCATTTAGAGCTAGCAGTACAATATACATTGTAGAGCCCATATAGTCACTGTTGACATCATACTCAATAAAACATTGGATTAATCATCATATTTAATAAAACAACTGCTAAACTGAACTTCTATGGCAAACTTTTTGCCGAAATGGTATACTGAATGAATTACAGTTTTTTTCTCGTTTGCAAATTAGGCTTTTCATGGACAAGAGAAACTTCTGAGGCTCACACTCATTGCACCATAACACTCTCCTCTTGTGGTAACTAGGATCATTTCTGAGGCTCTTTAAATATGGAGATTGCACAAATAAAGGTTCTATGCATCATAAGGAACCTTCAACAGTAAACTAAGGGCCTCCTTTAGATCTTGGCGGATAGGTTACTCCGTCACAACGGTGACGGATATCCCGTCTGCCGAAATATAAATCCCATTAAGGAATTTGTATTTCGGCAGGCGGGATATCCATCACCATTGTGACGGAGTAACCCGCCCACCAAGATCTAAATTTGGTTTTATATGAGGGCCTTCATGGCAGCTCCACAAGCATTGACAAACCCAGTAATTTTCGCCTATGCCAATTCTAGTGGCGTTTCCAAAGTTCTCTTTTTCCTTTACATACTGCACTTCAGCGTGAACTGCTGTACCACATGCTTAAAGTAAACAAAAAAACACACTGTGACACGGCCAGCATTGACTACATCCTTGTGCTTTTTTTAAATTTTAATGAAAGCATATTGCACAACATGAGGGTGGAGGTCTCGACCTAAAAACAGCACAGGTTGTGGGGTTAATCAACATGAGGGAGGAGCAGATGGGAAAGACATTGGAGAGTATGAAGGGGGTTTGGAGAGGAACCGCAGATGCATGTACTCTCTTGGGGGTGCATGCCAAAAGTTTAAAAAAAAGTATCTATAACCTGTGCATGGCTCAGGCCACAGACAACAGTACTTGGTCCATGTTCCTCGGCATGGGTGAAGACTTGGAAGCCCAGGAGAAAGCAAGAGGTTAGGAGGAGCCGCTGACCATTAACAGGACTAGAATGGAGAGTGACATTGGATTCAATCAATGGTATGTAAAGGTAATTAATGCGCAGACCCTAAGCCCCTTTTAAGGCTTTTGTTTTAAAACTACAAGAGATTTCGCAAACACAGCACAGTGCAAGCGCTGTGCAAGTAAAACCTAAAACGACCCATGGATTGACCTTTCAGACAGCCCTTCTGAAACTGCCTGATTGCCTTATAGGCCAGTCCGAGCCTGGTTTTAACAATAGATATTTAACCAAAACCAGGGTGCAAGGGGTTAAATGTGTGAACTATGGTGAGATCACATTGAAGAGCCTGCATGCCTATTAAGACATGAGTTTCTCTATGTAAGGTAACTATTGAAAGGAATCTGTGAAGCAGTAAAGAGTGTTTCTCTCATATCAATGTTGCCATTCTGTGGTAATAAAAATATAGGCCTTCGCACCGTAGTAATAAACGTGTGAATGTGTTTATTACTACAGCTGCGCATGCACATATCCATACAAAAAAAATGCACATACACAAGCTTGCACGTGCACACATCCTTCCAGGTTCCTTGCCCAAACCATTCCTTCTCTAATTTAGAGAATCCAAAATTCAGAGATCAGACTGAGGTGTTGGTGCGTCTTGTAAACATGAACACTCGCGGGAGGCGAGAGAAGCGGGATCAGCAGACTGCTCTTTCACTTTCAGTTTATCGCCTCTGTCTTTTACAGCACTGTGCTGGGTAGAATAAAATAATTGCTAGCATTTGCACCAAGAATTTTCAATTCTATTAAGGACTATTAAGGACACAGAGGTGAAGATTATTGCTTCTCTTTCTACTACTGCAAAAACACAGCAGCCAATGAAAAACGTTTTAACACAATATAAACTACATTTTCCATGATGCCCTGCTCACAACCACCAATCATGACCCATCAGTCCATATAAGAGTAGCTCCATTTTAAGAGCCTCTTTCTTTGCTCCGTCAGTCCAACAACTCAAACTGCGACCAGAACCAATATCGTCTGTAGGGCCAACTCCAGCAGTCATCCTCAACATGGAAGCAACAGCTCATCCAGCAAGAGGAACGCAAAGCGTCAACATAGACATGAAGTCTGGAACAGGATTACTCTGATTTATGATGCGAACCTGGAAATAAAATAAGACCCATAATATCCATACAACACAGACTATATATTGGCGGGTAAATAAATCATAACAATCATATAATGACTGATATATTGGGTGGGATAATAATCTCCTCCATGCCTTAAACTAATTCCAAATTCTTGGCGCGAATGCTAGCAAATATTTTATTCTATTACAGGACCTGAGGCTCTGATTTTTGCTGGTTTAATGCTCATCGAAAACCACAGAAGTAATATTGCCCACAGGTTTATAATAAAACTGTTTAAATACAGATTCAGACGACCAGTCAGCTGATTTCATGATATCCTGGATGGTAGAACCCAACTTAAAGGATTTAGAGGACATCACCCCTCGAACATAAGCCCCAAAGACTTGCGTATCAATACCAACTTCTGCCATGATTGATTTCAGCCATCTAGCAATTGTGGCAGCAGAAACAGGTTTAAATGGCTTTTGCAAAGAAATCAACAATTGTGTAGAGCCGTAAGGTCGCAAAGTACGAGTACATTCTTAATGAGCTTTCAAGCATTGAACCACACACAATTCAACATTATTAGGAAATGCATTATATTCAATACAGCAGGTTAAAGTTCATGTTCGGCCAGTAATGGTAAAGGAAAATCCTTCCGGACTAAATACTCTACTTGTTAAGTCCAGGACTCTCACATCCGAAGTACATCTACTGGTGGATGTACATAAAAGCATAGGCAGCTTAGATGACAGTTGTTTCCTAGGTAACAGAGTTGTCTTGCCATCATTCAAGAAGAGCCAGAACCAATCCTTCATGCCACAAAGATTAATACTTAGCCTTGGGAGGATTAGCCACCCGAATACCCTTAAGAAGTTTACACACAACCGGGTGAATTCCTATCGGCTAATCAACCTGTGCATGACCAGCAGAATGGCAGATCGAAAATTATTCACTGACCTGTAAGATACATCTTCTGAAGCCTTGTAAGATAAGGCTGCCTTCATGGGATCCACGGGCCGTTCCAGGCACCAACCCATCCAACATCGCCATGCGGAGTACCACCGTTTCCTAATGGAGCATCCCAGGCTTGTTGGATGAAGTCTAAAGCTCTCTCCGAAATGCCTCGCTGTTGCCTGAAAGCCTCCAGACCATCGGGGACAGCTGCCCCACATTAATAGTGGATGCAGTTCTCCATGTGGGCCCCGGAGCATCGTCTGAAACCAAGGTAGGAGGAGAGGGTAATCACACATCAGTTTCAACTGAATCGGAAAGCAAGGCTGACCTTTCCAAAGAGGAGTAACCAACACTACCTCCGCCATTTGGCGAGTGATCTGAGTCGCCACCCTGGGAATGAGAACCAACAGGGAAAGGCATAATTCAGAGTCACAGACCAATCCTGCGAAAAAGCATCCGTTTCTTTGGATAACAGATCCGGCTTCCAGCTGAAGAATGTCTCTAACTGGCTATTGAGCCTGGAGGCGAAAAGATTTACAGTGCAAGGACACCAAAGTGTTTGCATCCATTAGAACAGGTGTGGGTGGAGCTGCCAATTGCTGTAATCTGTCAGATACATGGAGTTCCAATCTGCCATAGTGGTGGACTGACCCTGAATGTACTCCTTGACTTCCTTCACCAACAGGGGCAAACTCGTGCCAACCCCCACCCCCCTGCACCCAACCCACCCCTCTCCCGTTTGTTGATAGACCTCACTGCAGATATGTTGTCCATCCTGAGAAGAATGCAACAAGATATCTTCTTGGGGGAGAGAGTCCAGATCGTGAAGGGCACCGCCAATAGCTCTAGACAGTCGATATAAAGGGACAAATCTTGGAGAGACCACCTGCCGCCAGTGAAGATATTTCCGCTCCCCAGCCCCCATGGCTGGCATCTGACTCTAATATTACCTCCGGTTGAGACCCTAAGATGGCCCTGCCGTTCCAGGCATCCACGTGTCCCAACTACCAACGAAGTTCTTATCTCGCTTTCTCTGTCGGAGGAATCTGATCGTGTAAGACAGGCCCCTCTGAAGATTAAGTATTTTTTATCTTTGGAGAGCCGGTAATGAAGTGGACCTAGGAAAATGGCTTGGATGGAAGATGCCAAAAGGCAGACCAGGTGAGAAAACGCTCGCAAAGAGATCACCTGTCGTGAAAGACCAACTTCAGTTACTTTTTCATGTCTCGCAATTTGGTTTTGGGAGCCTCAGCTGCGCACACGGGGAGTCAGTCACAAACCCCAGAAAATCTATAATCTGAGAAGGGCAGAGATCCGACTTGGTTCCGTTGATGATGAAACCCAAATCCTGTAGGAGTCATTGTCATCTGCACATAAAGAGTGGCCAATGAGTGGGACTGAGCCACTGGGTCATTCGAATAAACTATCATGCCTATTCCATGTTCTCTGAGATGGGCTACCACTGGCTTCATCACCTTGGTAAAACACCACGGCACTGAAGAAAGCCCAAAAGGAAGGACCAAATATTCCAATCACCTGCTTCTCCACTGGAATTGCAGAAATCTCGGGTGAGGGGGGAAAATGGCAGGATATGCATCCAGCCGAACCATCCAATCCCCCTCCACAATAGATCTGCTAAAAATTGGATACTCTTCATCTTGAACTGTTTGTACGTGATGTAATGCTTGAAGTCTTTCAAATTCAGAACCAGCCTGTGTGCACCTCCCCTTTTCTGTACCAGGAAGAACCCCTCAGCGCTGTTGTCGCAATATGCCACTGCACACTTCTGCAGCAGGTCTCCTATTTCTGCATCTATAAAAGCACACTTTTGTAGGGAAATATTTAGCTGCTGAGAGAGTGACACCTGCTGTGGGGCGTGATACAACTCTAGGTGAATATCCTGAATGGTCTAGAGTATCCATGCATCTTCCATAAGAGCCCTCCAATTGTGGAGAAAGAATTGAACACAACCCCCAATGGAATAAATGAGCTATCAAGTATTCTTACCCCTGGAACCTTGGGATTGGAATCCCGCTCGGTGAAGGCCTCTGTTGAAGTGTCGCTGGGAGAACCGCTGCCTGGTGGAGTAGAATGTGCCATGTCTGGTAGAGTCTTGCCACTCTCCTCTACCACTACTATATCCACCTGTGGTAGGGCCTTGATAATAGTAACGGTCTGACAGCGACCCCAACCTTGCTTTGCCCTATTGAAAAGGCCAGCCTGAAATGTTTTGGGGATATTTGATTGGACCTTATCCAACAAAGTAAAGGTACCCACATACTTGGAAACATTCTTGACAAACATAGTCCCAAATAGATGACCTTCAGCTAAGGACCCCGCTTCGGCCGAAGTGAGTTCTGTTAAGTTGGAATCCATGTGCATAAGGAGGAATGTACGCCTTTCTGTTGGCACAGAGCAGTTAGCATTCCCCTACAAGCATATAGACCGTGGGTCCCGCCAGCCAATATATCCGGGTCAACATGGGAGCTAGTTTCCTTTGCCACAAAGGCCATCTCTAAAATCTTTGCTAGGGGCCCAGCTAGATCTAGCTTTTTGTCTTGACACCTGTGCCAGGCGCAGTTGATGCCTTTTTTAGGATCTTAAGCAAATTTCTTTGGAAAAGTAACATCCTCTGATCTAGGGTCTCATCAACCTTATCGGGGATATCAGACTTGTGGCATTCTGCCCAAAGACTGTTGGAAACCCCCTTATCAAAATCTCTTCATAAATTCTCATGGAGGTACTCGGAAGCTCTTGTAACGGGAGCCCAATTGGATGAACGTGGATGGACAATATCTTGAGGATTAAAGGTAAAGGGATTTGAGGGAGTGAGAAGAAGAAACTTGTGCCATGGCTGAGGCAGACTTCTTCGCCTTTTTCTTTTTAGGGGATTATCATGATCAGAATGAGTGGAATCGGTATTTGTGGTATCCGTATCGGAATCTTTACCATTTTTGCGCTTGGTTTGCACACCAGTGGAAGTCGAAGGAGCCAAGTATCTATGATCCCCCAAAGGGCACTGTGGGAAATTAACCAGAGCGTCAGCATGAGGCCACTCAGAGGACTTAGCTTTCACTTTAGGGGATACATCTGAAGGACCGGGCTTGGGATCTGGTGTTGTAAGGTTTTGAAAACCATGGCGTTAAAGCAAAGCTCTCTATTTGAGCGGTAATGGGCTTAAGATCAGCAACCAGAGCATGATTTACTCTGATGGGGGCAACAGTGCTCAATTGACCGACTGCCGGACATAGTCATTCAGAGCGTCAACCAAATTTTCCTCCAAATAGGGCCCCTGTTGTTCCTCATAGTAGGACTTGTATTCCTCCTCCTTAATGAGTGCCCAATTTTCAATTTTTAGTGAAATATTTTGTAATAAACACTAAGTCTGTCCTGAAAGGATCACTTAGGGGTGCCAACCCCACGTGCACCAGAAGGAAATAAAACTCTCAGCTACTAAGCAAAGCTGTATTCATGATTGTTTCTGACCCAGGGAGCCAGGGCGTCGGGAGCCAATTTATATAATGAGTTTGCATGTGCGCAGGTGGGCAACTTGTATTCTTTCAGCTGGAGCTGGCATCACTTTCACTCTGCCATGCTAATGAGCAGCGGGAAGCCGAGCATTAAAAGAACGCTGCGGCGAGGAGGGTAAAGATTGAAAGAGGACGACACATAGCCCAAAATTGCCCAATTGGTCTACACGCATACTACAGTTCCGAGGATGTGGACGGGCCCAATTAGGAAAACAATGCGGAAGCAGCTGCAATGTGGTCCAATCTGAGAGCGTGGTCAGGTGCAATTAGCATTCGGTCCCGAAACCTGGACGGATTGAAAAGCAAACATAGCTCGTTATTCCACGGCACAGGAAAGGAGCTCATATTAACATTACAACGAACAGTACACGGTCAAGTCATAAATTAACAACATTGATAAAATGAACGTCATAAGAGCAAACATAATAGAACAACATTTACCCATTCCGTGCTCCGACGGGAGCACTACCTCGCGGGAGCCCCGCCCACGCAATAGAACGCCCGCACCGCGGCTAAGTCGTTAAGAGCCACTTATTTTGGCTGCAAGCAGCAGAGAAAGTGTCTCTTAACACCTTCCATGCTGGTGACGGAACCACTCCGTCACCAGCCTCGAACGCGCTGTGCTGATGACGGAGTGGTTCCGTCACGGCCCGTCTGTGCGGCGCTGATTTCGCGCCTGCGCGGCGCTTTCTATTGAGCGGGCGGGGCCGTGAAGGAACCACTCCGTAACAAGCACAGAGTGCCCGCGGCTCGTGACGGAAGCGGTTCCGTCACAAGCAGGGGCGCGCCGCACGGCCCCCCTACCCCCTAGCGCTGCTTGGCAGTTCAGGCTGGACTGTTCCTCTGAGGAACAGGGTTAAGACTGATTTGCATATGGTTGGGTCCAAACAGGGGTAGCATAGTGAACCAAAGAATGATGAATTAAACCCAAATCTGTGACTGGGAGTGAGTGGTTGAAAAGTTTCAGCACTCCGCCATTCATCATCTTGTTGTGTTTGCTACTGTTTTCTCTGGAGAAGTCGCATGCCAACGTACATGTACGATGTGTGTAATCTATTGCCCTTTGGTGAAAAGTGAAATTTAACTTACGTGTTGGCTTATTAAAAGTCTGTGACGTGTAGTGGAGAGAACATGCATATGTGTACTGACTGATAGAGGTACTTATGCATCTGTGTGGTGGATTTTGCAGGTTTGTCGTTTTGCTCATACTTGCATGTGCTGGGAATACAGATATGCATGCTAAAATAATACATGTATGTGCGTGCAAAGCAATGGAGACACATGCACCACAAGATAGTGCACTCATGTCGGCAGGGTCAATCTAGTGACTCGGCGCTCATGAGAAGCAGAAACCCAGTTTGCGGTAGCAACAAATAAATAAGCCGCAAGCAGCCAGGTCACGGTGGAGAGGGGTGCACGAACAATAGCAGCGGAACAGCAAACATGGCAACCCGACAAAGGAAGGAGGGAGTGTTGCAGAAAGCCGCATATTCCCCCCAGAGACTACTAAATGAAGGAAAGGACCCTCCACACCAGTGGAGTTTGCTGGGGGCGACCTCCATGTCCCCTGCATATCTCCCTGGATCCCTTTCTAGAGTAACTTTTAGCTGTGACAAGGGTGTAGGCAGGGAGACCAACGTCAAACCTATTAAACAGTGCTTGTATTTTTAAATTGCGGATTCTGAAGTCCACCTGTAGCTTTCATTGACGAGCTACCTTCTCTTTTATCTCTGTTCATCGAAGTCTGGAGGAAAGTACACGGTTTAAGAAACAAAGGCTGCACTTTAACTCTAGAACGCCAGTAGAACCAAGGCCCGGCTCCGCATAGCATTCTTTTGTAATGTTTTATTTGAACACTTGTGAGCTTGTTGTTCCATAGCTGCCAAGGTGTCAGATTGCTATGTGTGACATTTTCATAATTCCAGTGTAATTATGAGTGACATTTCAACAACTATGAGTGACACATGCTCGCCAGCAAAATCGAGCAATAAAGACGATTGCGCTTTACCACCCTTTAACAGTGACCCTTAAGTGTCCACAACCACTCTCTCTAACATGCTTTTGTTTTGCTTTTTAGAGCTACTTGTACCATTTTAGGGTGTCAAAGAACTGTACATCAAACATGGAGACAATAAATCATAAGTGGTAAAGCAGTGTATATGTGGGTATAGTTTAAGAGTGATTGATCTGAAGAAGCACAAACTCAGAATTTAAAATGTCCCACCGTGGTTTGGGGTTGTCATTACTAATAACAATTGATTTCTACCCAACTAAACCCGTTTTGCAACATTAGGATAATAAAAGATCGGGGAGATTTTCATTTGTAAATTGCAACTATTAAAATAATCTCTCAGAAAAAAGCAGTAACTAAATAACCTCTCTACATTATATGCACTTCTGTGAGCTGCATGATGCGCGTGCGCGTGCTTTGCAGCAGGCACATTTACCTTCTGTGTAAAATTTGAAATTTTCACTAGACAAACCTTGATCGATCCCAAGCGGGTCATTAATCAACAGCGTTTTCTTGACAGTTTTATTGGTGCTCGAAACATACTGGAGGCAAGCGAACTGTCAGGTGCCATTGGAATATGGCAGACACATTGGCAGGAGTGGGATGACGTGAGGTTAGTGCCCCTCACCAAGGCCAGTATATGTACAAAAGGAGGTGGATATAATACCACTTATCCAAGAGAAGGCCTGGGTGGCCTGCGGGGATGTCTGGGAGGCCTTGAATTAAACGATGTCTTGTCAAATTAAGCAATCGGGTGAGCACGGAACAGCTGTGCACACTGGTGATGTCATGCGTCAAAACGTCGGTGCTCAAACCTGCTGCCAACTTTCTCAAACATTGCTCCAAATACGTAATTTGGACTGGGGGTTAGGGTTGTTTAGATGACACGACCCTGTGAGCTGCAGGGCACTACTTTTGTTGCTGCGGTCATGATCCGGTGCCCCATGAGCTCATATACATTCAGCGGGACAAGTGCCATCCCTGCTCTTTGGTGTACATCTGAAGGGTGTCGCTTCGGTGTTTCAAGGAATTACACACTTATTCTTCAATTACCTTAACAGTTACTCACTCTGTGAGAGGAGAGGAGCGGCAATACAGTACGGGCAGCCTCGTGGCCGCAGCGACTTCCGACCGCCGCAAATTTCATCTGCTCTGGCATACTTCAGTGACTCTCAGCAAAAGATGAGTTCCAGCAGCTGCCACAATCGGTGGGGTTGGGTCGGCTCTGGTCGGTCGCAGGGATTTTCATTTTCATATGTTTTATTTACCACGAGCAGCTCTGCCATTACAAGTTAAGCCTCCCGCTCCCACCCGCTCGCGACGGCGCGCTCTTACTGATGTTATCTATCAGGATTGCGGCGCCACGTGGTTAATACTAGTGTTACACTGTACCACTACAGCTCAGCCACTTCTTAAGCCTTCCAGAAGCAGGTCGCAAAGCGCACTACAAAATTTAGCGTTCGGTTCAGTCTGCATTGAATATTGGTGCATGTTTAGCAGCGCTACGGCCTGACAGCTGAGGAGGCGCTATGCCATTTATGCGTGACTTTCCATTTCAGTGCGGTGATGCGGATCACCACACTGAAATGCGTTAGTGTCACGTCTGAAGCGTGACACTTGACAGGGCTGTTGTTCTCCCTTGGTTCGCAGCGGTTACAAACGTGTTCATGCTAACACGTCATGTTGTTTATCTGTGGTACTTTTTCTTAACACGTCAGAAGCGAGTCGAACAGTTAAATGGCTTAGACGTGCATATTTGATTATGACAGCAGAGCAGAGGCCAGCATTAATCTTTTACTCGAAATCGATGTTGACGCGTATTCCTCTGTGGATATTAGACAGCATTAAGAATATACCTGGTTAGGTGTAATGCACAGCAAAACTGAGTGATCAGCAGCTAAAATGTGTACGCGTTACAGGAAGGAGACCTAAAGAATAGCATTGAAGGACAGAATAGTTGCTTAAGGGATACTATTGTATTTTTTTCTTGTATGCTGCACATACGATGAGATTTTACTTTTCTAAAATGTTGGGCAACTCATAGTCAGTACGAGGGATATTCTTTATTAAAATGTATTTTACACTAATCTTAACTGGATTTGACAGCTGGGGCGATTCTTGGTTATTGATTGTTCTTTAAGTTCCTTCCATTCAAGCCACTGACCCTTGGAATTTTGCAGCCCTTTGTCGGTTTCCACTGATTATTAAATTGTCATTCTCTACCTTTTCATGGCTTATGTTGAACGTATTTATATAGCGCACATTCTATTATTAGTGTGGTCTTGCCGTGCTATGAGGGCCCTCCATTTGATAATAAGATTCATCCCTTTTGTTTTCTGTAGAAACCGAACATTGTTCTTGCGCTCGATGTATGCCTTCACTTCAGGCAAACAACATTTTTCCCAATTAATTCTGATGATTTTTTTTCATCTTGTGGAATAGCTGTTAGCACATAAAGAGAAATCAAGATGGTATTTAAGCATTTATACTCAGCAACTTTGAAGCCTGAACAGTTAACAATACTACCACTTCAGCAAACAACTTGCCAGTTCAGCACAAATTAAATTAGACCTTAAAAAACATAGTTTCATTTTTACTGGTTCATCTGTTTTACTAGCTTTAACTAAGATTTCCAAAATGACAAAAACAGTGTTTGCTCATTCCTTCAGCAATTGGATTAAAAATACACACAAGTAAACGCAGCACATTTTTTATGGCTAAAGCAAATGTTTCTTATTGAACTCCTTCTTGGTAATTCAATTCATTTAAAAGCTGCAATGGTCCTGGAGAATTTCCTATAATATCTGCTTTTTTACTTTAAGAAATGCTTAATGATCATGTATGCTCCTCTTATCTGATAGCCTTCTAGCCGCAGATTCCTTACCTTAGAATTATCCACAGGTGTCAGACTAGAAATTTTCTTGAGCAGTACACCTGCGCGCCAGCAGGTGATGTTGTTCAGCTCCGTGTGGCGTCCGCATAGTCTGCGCCGGAAGTGGTGTGCGCGATGTCTACATAGGTGCCACCCCAGCGCTCTGATGTCTGTTCTTTTCTGTCAGCGCAGGTCTGGGAAGAATACCCCTTAGTCAATTAATGTGTAGCTTTTTCTACATTTTTTCGAAGTGTTTGGACGTTTTATGCTCCTGGTGTGGCAGGAATGTCATCTAAAAGGCTGGCTTCAAGTCCTGCATCGCCTGCCACGGCTCAATGTTGGTGGTGGACCTGCACCTTGTGTGCCTTTGGTTCCTGGAGATCAACCTAAAGGCCTTATTCAATTGCTGCGCCATGCACCTGAAGGCCTTGAGGGAACGATCCCATAAGCTCCTGGCGACTCGACGTGCAATGCCGCGGAGATCCAGATCTCGGTTGAAAGGAAGGTCCCGAAGCGGTCACGTAGTCCGAGAAGCTCGTCTTACTCGAAGTCGTCGGGCCATTTGGCTTAGTCCCACCAAAAGAAGTCGAAGTGTGCCTCAACTTCACCTAGTCTGTCAGCCGACAAGATAGGACCACCACTCGAGACCTGGCTCTGTGGTTGAGCCAGCACCTGGGCCGGCAAAATACTTCCCCGGGAGCTGGAGCGACCCGCGCTCAATTAAGAGAGTTTTATGAGGCTATACACCTCAGATGTCGGCGGCCCGTTCCGTCCACCGAGCCTTCAACCCCGCTGGTTTGGGAGGGGCCCCTTCTGGATCCACGCCAGTGGCTCCGGTTCAAGTCAGGCCCCAAGGATCCATAGTTGGGTCTGGATCAGCGCCGGATGTGCCATGTTAACTTTCCCTGTGCCAGTCCCTAGGCCATGCCTTCCAGGCCAGGGCCCTATTTTGATGGGCTAGGATTCAAGGAGGAATCAGAGGGGTCGGCTGGACCCTGAATACCAGCCATGTGATGCCCACATGGAAGGATGTGAGGATTTGGCAGATGCCAGTAGACTGGATACTTCTCCGGGTACTGTCATGCTTTCTCCCCCTAACATGGCTATAGCGGAGGGAGCTTTATTCGCAATTGTGGTGAGTAGTACAATAGCCCACTGTGTCACGCCAGAGGACCCACATTCCTCACAGAACACCCTATCCTAGAGAGCTTGGTGTTCCAAGCCTCCACTTCCCAGGCAAATCCGGGCGCATTACCAACTGCACCCATGATCAAGATTCCAAGAGGCTTGACTGCTTAGGCAAGAAGATGTTTTCTTCCACCAGCCTGCCACTGTGGTCCGTGAACACCGTGTGCCTTTTGGGCGGCTATTCCCACTCTATATGAATACGGTTGTGCAGGTACTGCCAACTGTCCCAGAGGAGGCTCGGACTGTGCTCGCCCAGGCTATTGCAGATGAGAGGGATGCTACTAAGTTTACCATTAGATGTGGACTGGACCCCACCAACTCATGGGGCATAGGTGTTTCGTTGACAGTGGCCCTACAGCACCATGCCTGTTTGAGGACTACTGACATTTCTGGGGGTGTCCAGATGCCGCTTATGGACCTGCCCTTTGATGGCTCCCATCTGTTCCATAACATGGCGAATTCAGCACTGGAATACTTTAAATGCAGCAGGGCTACTGGCAGGTACTTAGACCTTTCCAGCCCATCACTCCCCCGGCCGTTGCAGCCTCAAACCCTTATAGTCTGTCCTCTTACCAACATAGGCACCTAGCGAGGCGCAGGATCTGCCATCACTTTTCTCACCGGCAGTCTATAAAATTGGACCGGTGGATTTTGCAGATCGTCCAAGGGTACTCTCTCCTCTTTGAGACTACCTCTCCCTCCATGCCACCTACTTATGACAGGCTGACGGAGCACCTCCTATCCCTTCTCCAACAGGGAGTGGCAGCAGTCTCGGCCCAGGGAGCCATAAAGTGCGGATGCCAGAAGTGGGTTTTTGTTGCTAAGACCCCTGCTTTCTGGTGCCCAAAAATGATGGAGGCCGTTGTCCTATTCTCAACCTGCTCTCTTACAATTTCATCCTCAAGAAGTAGTAGTTCAGTATGCTCACTTTTGCTCAGGGCCTGTCCGCTCTGTTCCCAGGAGATTGGATGGTCCTGCTGGACTTGCATGACGCATATTTTCACATCCCCCATCCTAGCTGCCCAGAGACATACCTGCGGTACTCGATAGGCCTGAGCACTTTCCAGGCTTGCATGCTTATTTCACCAGACTAAAGCTGCAAGCTTTGTGTTAGCAAGCGACGTTCCGGTCTTGGACATCTGCCAGGCAGCAACATGGCCTTCTTGCACATGTTTATCAAACACTACTGCCTGGAAACTCAGGTGCATAGGGATGGGCATTTTGCCTGTCCGGGCCTGCAGGACTTCCTCGTGTGAAATTGATCCACAGACCTAACGCTGGGGAGGTATTGCTTGGGTATCTGTCATAGGTAAGGAATCTGCAGCTAGAATACTTTATCAGATGAACAAGTTACTTACCTTCAGTAATGCCTTGTTCGGTAGAAGCTCTATCTAGTCTCAGATTCCTTACCCACCTTTCCATCCTCCGCACTAGGCGTAAGAAGTTCCAGAGACTGGGCTTTTCCTTTCTGGGTCCTAGTATTCCACACCAGTGGCCAGTGTGCTTCTTGGCTCTGCGCTTCTGGCTTGGAAATTCACTGAAAGTAACTGATGTCAGCACACTGGTGTGGCCCTTATATAGGCACCGCACTCGTCACTTCTGGTGCGGATGACACCACGTGGAGACAAACAACGCCTCCTAACACCGTGCAGGACTACTGCTCAAGAAAAATTTCTGGATCTACTCTGATGCCTAGGAAATCTGCAGCTAGATAATCTATACCAGATAAGGCGTTACCAAAGGTAAGTAACTTGTTGCATAAGCACATGGATATCGAATTTACAGTGTTTTAGCAACTTCATGAGCCGATTTCTCCATTGTAAATTGATTTCTTATGTTACAGCAAGCACGTTTATATGTTGTAACAGTTTTACTTCAGCTTAATACTGTTTCTAATACTTTAAAGTGCAAAATTCCTCTTAGGTGTGGGTATATAAAATATTTTATCAAACAAATTGGGCACATTCAGTTTTCAGTTTGCAGTGATTTTGCAATAAATTATAGTGATATGTTAATTGAGAATTAATGTTTGTATCTTGTGGGAGTCAATTGTTAGTGGCATCTCACTCGCTTCTGCTGAGGCACCGTAACTGCTTTCTCTGGATTTTAGGTCTCCAATTTTTTTTAATGCATTGATATTTTGTGGTGTAATTTGAAGGCAAATAGGCAATATTGGACTGAACACTGTTGGGGTTTGTTGCATGACAAGCTTTGCTAATGGGTTCTAATCAAATCACTATTTGAGCTGTAATTTTAGTTATGCATGTCTTTCACAGGAAGTCTATCTCATGTATACTAGTTTCTAAATCTGGTACTTAAATGCTATGATGTAGCAACAGTTCATTACGAAACTCGTTACCCAACTGTTGCTACCTTGTTAGAAACGGGTAGCGTGGTGCAGAGCGGGCAGGGCCAAACTCCGGAGGAAATGTGTAAAGCATCCACGCAGTACACACAGGCGACACACAAGGCACACCACAAAAAGAGACCACACCAGATTAGGTGAACAGAATAACTTTTGTATTGTGTCAAACATATGAAAGTAATCACAATAATCTCTATACTGCACCAACTGACGCCGAGGCAATATTTACAAGGGGATTATATACATGGCAGGGCCAATCGGGCCGCTGCCAGAACCATTCCAACAGAAAAAGGGAAAAAGAAGGTAAGTCCGTCAGTCTCAATCCTGCAAGGCCCAATCATATTAGCGTAGGCACACTCATAGTAGCATTTGGCAACTCCATAGGCAGGAAACAGACCTAAACCTGAGTCATAGGGGCAATACGCATAAACACAGTTCGCCCCAATTGGGAGCACAACACTCTGAAACTGGCCCCAGGTCAACAGGCCTCAGCTCCTGGCCATCTGCAGATAGCGCTTGGGCGGTACAGCGCTCGGGTGCAGATGGCCAGTGAGGAGAGAGGAGCGTGGGCGCTATGTCCTTAGGTGGAACCCTTAATCTGTGGCAGCTACCTAGCGCCTCAGGAGCGCTATATTCACATTGCTGGTGAAAAGCGGCTACCTGTCATCCCTGAAGCCCCTGGTGGGACTGAGCACATCGTAAGCGCTATATTCAGGGTTCCACATGAAGAGGAGCTGAGGCCTGCAGCGTTGTGCTGTCAAAGCGCTATATTTCAATTCCCCTGCGTGTGTGCTGCATTGGGGTGCTGCCAGAGTGCCATATTTGCATTTACTGTGCTCTGCTTGCTGCCAAGGCGCTACAACTGTGCCCAGGAGAAGAGGAGCAGACGTCTGCAGCGCTGGGATTCTAAAGCGCTACGAAGGGATCCCGGCGTGTGGGATTCCCCCCAGCCTGCTTGATTGACAGTAGGCAGCTGCAATGTATTGGGGGGCATTGTACTCCTCAGGAGAAGAGGAGTGAGGGACACTCCTGCCCTGCCCCAGTACTTTGCGCACTTTGCTTTTGCTGTTTTTGCAGCCAGCCCTGACTTTGCAAGACATAGGGCATTTGAGCCCCGGAGAGAGGCCAGTTGACCTGGGGCCAGTTTCAGAGTGTTGTGCCCCCAATTGGGGCAAACTGTGTTTATGCTGGCGAGGCCTATTGCCCCTATGACTCAGGTTTAGGTCTGTTTTCCTGCCTATGGAGTTTCCAAATGCTACTATGTGTATGCCTATGCTAATGTGATTGGGCCTTGCAGGATTGAGACTGACGGACTTACCTTGTTTTTCGCTTTTTCCGTTGGAATGGTTCTGGCAGCGGCCCTATTGGGCCTGCCATGTATATGATCCCCTTGTAAATATTGCCTTGGCGCCATTTGGCGCAGTATAGAGATTATTGTGATTGCTATCGTATGTTTGACACAATACAAAAGTTATTCTTTTCACCTAATCTGGTGTGGTCTCTTTTTGTGGTGTGCCTCGTGTGTCGCCTGTGTGTACTGCGTGGATGCTTTACACATTTCCTCAGAAGTTTGGCCTGCATGCTCTGCACCACGCTACCCGTTTCTAACATTGGTGGCAGCGGTGGGATAGGACTTGTGTTTGCGCAGTACCACAGCTGCAACAGGTTACACTGCGAATTGAGCTTTGAAAAGTAATCAGTCTTTTTGTGGGGATTATCGTTTTTTTAAATTATTGTTTCGTCCCCCTGTTGCACTGTGGGTGGTGTGTCCCGGGTCTACCTTGCCAGGATGGGGTTGGTATACGATGAGGATTACCTCATGGAGTACACTGAGCAGGAAGTGTTGTATTTCTGCCGAGAGAGAGGGATACCCCCAGTAGGCGACATTCACAGGAAGCTGTTTCTCTATGAGGCCCTCAAGAGGGGGGAACCCTTAGAGCCCTGTGGGGACCTGTCCGATTACCCATCCGCGTATTTAAAGGGTGGATTTGGTAGAGAGCAGAGGGAGGGCTCCCAGTCCATAACCCTGGAGGGTGGTGACTCTGAGTATGAGGAGGAAGAAATTGATAGGGCGGAGACGCCAGTAGCTAATGAGGACACCATAGATGGGGAGTCCCGCGCTGGGTCCAGTCCCAGGGCACAGTGCCCCATCCTTTCCCTGTCCCCAGAAGAGTGGGTAGATAGGAGGGAAGAAAGGGAACATCAGCTGGCGTTGGAGAAGCTCAGGTTGGAGCATGCCAAAGAGTTAGCGCAGCTGAGGTTGGAAGAGAAGAGGCTAGAGACTGAGAAGGTCCTAGCGCAGGAGAGGATGGCGGAGGTGGAGAGGGCCTTTGCCAGGGAGAGACTAGCTCAGGTGGGTAGGTTGTCCCCTGAGAGTGTTTTTTGTGGTCTGGATTCACCGGTGAGGGTGGGATCCAGTGGTGGCAGCGAGAGTGGTTCCAGTGCAGGGAGTCCCACTCCCAGAGCCCAGGAGACGGTGCCTAATTCCCAGGAAGAGGGGGACGGGTTGGAGTTCAGGAGCAGGGGAAAACTGTCCCGCCATTCCTGGGGGGAGTTTGCGGAGGTGTGTTTGACTGCATTGGAGGATTGGGTGGTGAGTAGCACAGTGGAGGATTGGGAAGGGCTGTGGTTATCAGGGAGCACATGCTAAGGAATTGTTTCCCAAGGTTGCGTCACCACCTGTTGCAGTGTAGGTTCTCAGACCCCAGGGAACTTGCACGGGAGGCAGGCCTTTGGGTAAGTGCCAGAGAGTCTGAGAGGGCATGGGGGAGTGATCCAGAAGGGAGTGGTACAGGGATCTTCCGACCCAGCGAGGCGGGAGAGGTGAGGAATAGCCCAGCAAGGTCCCAGGATAGTGAGAGGATTGTAGGGCCTCACATCCTGTCTACAGGAAGGAGTGAGACGTGGAGGTGTCCCGAGGTGCCCCAACTACAGTCTCAGTGCCTGGAGAGTTTCAGAAGGGAACCCCAGGTTGGGAGCCTAGGCTGTCCTGATGTGCCATCCAGTGAAAGGGATCCCCCATGTCAGGAGAGCCCGGAGCATCTGTAATCGGAGCTCCAGAGGTTCGGGGGTCTGCTCAGTCGCAGGGTTTAGATCCTGGGCTGGGGTGCCAGGTTCAGGGGTTGCCTGACCTAGAGGGTGGGGCCCTTGTAAACAAGGTCCCTACTGGTGTGACTTCTCCAGGTAGGAGGGTGCAGAACTCTGGAAGGGGGTGCAGAGGGAGGGAGGTCTTGCTTCTGTCACCGGCTCAGTCACATGGTTTGGATCCTGGGCTGGGATGCCAGGTTCAGGGGTTGCCTGACCTGGCGGGTGGGACGTCTGTAAACAGTGTCCCCCGGAATTTACTTCCAGGGGTACTACTCCAGTTAGGAGGGTGTGGAACTCTGGTAGGGGGTACAGGGGGAGGGAGGACCAGTTCAACCTAAGGGTTTAAACTCTAGGTTGGGGAATCAGTCGCAGGGTCAAGGCCCTGGACTGGGGAGAGAGTGGTGTTCTGAGGGTACCCTGCGTAGGAGGGGAGGTCGGAACCCCAGAAGGAGAGGTAGGGGGAGGAGAGTCTCGCCCCTGGTGACTGGTCAGCCTGAGGGTGCGGACCCCAGGTGGGAGTACAATTGGCAGGTTGGTAGGAGGAGAGCGGTAGAAGGGTACTAGGGGCCTGGGGCTAAAGCCCCTCACTGTGTGAGAGAGCAAGGGCCAGAGACAGCTGGATGGCCTACTGGCCAGTCCTGGCCACATTCTGCTAGAGAGCTTCAGTGGGCTGGTTTGGTTGGTGAAGGGAGGGTTAAGAGAGGGAACCATCGGGTTCTAGAATGGCAAAGAACCTGCAGATGCCCCTGCAGTTGAGAGCCTGCGTCCACCTTTTCTCGCCCCAAGCAGGGAAGCCCATCAAGGCAATGATTGGTCTACCCTAGCTTTTGGCTGGGGGAGTCATGTTGGACTTGGCCCTTTTCCCAAAATTTTTCGCTTTTCACCCCCCTGTTTAGGATGTCTCCCCCATGGTAAAGAACACTGTATAGGTCATGTGTGGCATGAGACGCCATGTTCAATGTGACGCAGTGGTGTTCGCACCTGTAATACCCCTATTGTAAACATGCACATTACTGAAATGATGCTTTTAAAATGGATGCCATGGCTGTGTGTTGTGCCACCTGACTACAGGGGGTTAGCGGTCTAGTTTTTTGGTACGCAGCCATCCCAGCATTTGGAGGGAAAGCCTGGCTCCCAGGGTGCTCTACTCCTCCCCGGAGCCAGTTTGAACCAGTTCCCCAGAGGCTTCTGGAAGCTTCTGGCACTGCCTGGTGGGTGGGGTGAGGGGCGCATAAATAGGGGGGCTGTGCCACCATGTGCTCAGACAGAGCAGGGACACGAACTTGAGGGGACCTGCTGCCAGGGGGTACCGCCATTTGGGCCTGTGTGCTGGACCCTGCCCCCAACTGAAACCCCTCCGCTGTCCACAGGGCTAGTGGAAGCCCCACTGCAGGAGTACAGGCTGCTGTACAGGAGGAGTGCCACGCTACAGTGGTGGGTGGTCTGTAAAGCCTACCGCCCTGTCTTGATGAGTACCCACTGACTGCTGACCTTACCCAGTAGTGCTTGCTGCTCTGCTCCCTAGCCCCTGAAGAGAGAAGGAGCGCTACCCCTGGGCCCTGACTGCTGGCAAGCGCCTGGAAGAGAAGATCGCGTTATCTGCCTGCTGACTGTGCCCAGAAGTAGGTGAGGCGCTGGAATCAGAGTGCCAGTGAAGAAGAGCGCTATCGCCTGTCCCCAGCTTGCCTGCTGACGAGAGCTTGGAGAGGGCAGCGCTATATTCCCAGCACCGGAGGTGAGGAGCGCTTCCGCCCCAATCTGCGATGCTGTGCCAGGTAGCGCCGAATGAGTGCTGCATCTGATGTGCCAGGGTAAGAGGAGCTGAGGCCTATCTGCCTAATCGCTACCTGGAAGGACTGCTGCCTCCAAAGCGCTGTGTGTCCAAACTGCGCTGTGCCTTCTAAGCGCTACAGTGCTAGATCCTGCCACCCTGGTGCCAATTTAAATCAAAGCGTGTGCCTACCCCGCAGAGTGCCGCCAAATCATCGCCGCGGCCGAGCCTGCTGCTTCAAGACACCGCGGGTGCCCACCCCGCAAGTGTTTGGAACACAACGGGAGCCTACCCCGTATTGCCCCGTAAGAAGGAAACTCACCGCTGCGGCCCGGGCGCTGAGGAGAGAGTGTGCTGGGGGCCAGGACCGCTGCGTGCCCGAGAGACGAGAGCAAAGCGACGCGGACTTCGCTGCGCTGACGAGGAGAAGAGGCGCCAGTGGAGATTGCCGCTGCGGCCCCCGAAGGTTGGGGAGGGCCACCGCTGTAGTGAAGAAAGGCCTTCCCGGAGTGTTCTCTGAGGCCGACGTCATCGGCCGTACAAGGAGGCAGGCTCCGCCCCATTGGTTCCTCGGGGCACGCCTACCAGGAGCCGCCCTCTGATTGGCTCGGGTGCCCGGCCCTCGGGAGCTGCGCAACCATTGGCTGAGGCTGCCGCGCCTCCCTCAAGCCGCATCCCTATTGGTCCCCGGGCCCGAGGAAGAACCAGAAGGCCCGAGACCGTCCGGAACATCGGCGAGGGGGCTTCCAGGAGAGGGAGAGCCCCCGATCGGCCCCAGACCTACCAGGAGCCCACAGAAACTATCGAGGAGCTGCGGGGAGCCTGCTTAGCCTGCGCGGGCTCCCGCATTAACTCCGAGGCCAAAACCAGAGGTAACACCCCCAGGGGGGAGGGCGAGAGACTGTGGAGGCGGCGGGGCTGCGGAGAAGCCTGTGAAATTAGCGAGGCAGCCCAGTGTCTGCCCCTCCCCTGTAGGAGTCTATAGTTGGCCCTGTTGGCCCGGATTAAACCAGTGGTGGACCTAATTAGTACTTCAAGGGGCTGGGAACTAAGGCCCCCTGAACTGGGCGATAGCATGAATTACTGACTGTCGTTGTGCCTGCTATTCCGGTATCCTGATGTAGGAAATGTTAACATAGCCATTCACAGGCTATGCACGATTTCGTTGTGGCATTCATGCTCCGGTTAAGTGTTTTAGAGAACCCATATGCACACAAAATGTTTTCCCTTGAAGCTGGACCCAGGAAATGTGGTTTATACTGAACCTGCAGAGGAATTGTTACTGCGACATGTTGAGGCTTTATGTGATCACTTGAAATGTACCCCTGGGTAATGGCAGTGTTGCATTTTCGGAACTGACGGACTTACCTCTTTCATTTTTCATGTGTCCTTTACCCCTTACCTTCCTCCAAACTGTACCAGTAATGGTCCTGGCAGCGGCCCGATTGGCGCTGCCCTGTAAATAGTCCCCGTATAAGTCCTTACCTAGTGCCGGCTGGCGCAGGTTATTTGAACTGTGATTACGTTCCAAGGTGTTTATCTTAAAATACACTTACTGTTTTCACCTAATCTTCTGTTCTCTCTTTTTGGAGTGTGCCTTGTGTGTACTGCGTGGATGCTTCACACATGGCCTTTGGAGTTTGGCCTGCCCGCTCTGCACCATGCTACCCCATTTCTAACATACCTCATAAGGCCTTCCAGAAAAGGCTAGCAGGGTTCTCTGAGAGCCTGTCAGTGCAGTGATGCTGGTATGCTTTGACTGAAAGCAGAAAGCACAGCTGCAGTCAGGGAAAGTAGACAGGGAAGGGGTGTGGACTTGTTTTATTGATGGCAGATAAGTATATTTTTTCACATTTGTGATGTGGTATTATGTATGGCTCTTCCATTACTCCTTTCAGAGCTGGGATTTACTGTATATTTCCCCCAACTAAAGCAAAATGTCAAACATACCTATTAACCTCACTTTAAATAAATGGTTTAGCTGGGATGGCTAGATCGAAAAAATAGCAGAGGGAGCAGGTAGAAGCAGAACTTAATTCATGAAGAAGAGTGGATGTAGTCCAGGGTTATCTGATGTCCATATGCTAATTACATGGGGTATTGATTTGGTATATTAGTTGGTATAATCCTGCATCATCTGTTTAGAAGTTGCCAAGTTTTTACCTCCTTCCTAAATTCCACGTGATCTTTAATATTTTTTGTCTTTGCTGAGAAGAAATTAAATGCTTTATTTGCTTGTGTGGAGAATGATATTCCAACTATTTTATCAGCCAAGGTGCCTGTCTAGAGTGGAGTGTTCTGTTAAGTGAATGTCTACAAAAATGTACCTGGATGAAGATGGACACTTGCTTTGGATGACCAGCAATTGGTAGGCCTAAGCAACCATAGACGCCAAGAACTGGGTGTATACTAGCCATGCACTTTTGGCTAGGATTACCATGTATAAATGCTACATACATTTTTCAAAATAGTGATACCTAGGCAACTGAAGGGTCCTGCTAGGTGATCAGGTACATACAAACAGGAATAATAAGAACACAGACTTGCTGTTGAGTGAGGCAGTGTACAGCACAAAAGGTTCAGTGATGCAATATCATATAAAACAAATGTATTAAACACATATCATGAAACAATCCATAGACGTAGTTTAAAAATTATTACACATTTTTAAACTGGATGTCTCAGACATTTCAATTCATCCACTTGTTTGTTCCTGTTTGTTTATTTGATGTATATAAAAGCATCATTTTATTTTGTGTAAATTGTTTTTACTGTGATAAATATGTGTCTCTTTTAGGAATCAGTCTGTATAGAAATTGATTGTGCATTTGCTTTGTGTAATAATTTTTAAACTACGTCTATAGATTGTTTCATGATATGTGTTTAATAAATTTGTTTTATATGATATTGCATCACTGAACCTTTTGTGCTGTACACTGCCTCACTCAACAGCAAGTCTGTGTTCTTATTATTCCTGTTTGTATGTACCTGATCACCTAGCAGGACCCTTCAGTTGCCTAGGTATCACTATTTTGAAAAATATTGTGCCCTGACCTAGGAACTTGTAACTAGTCGCAGGGGGTCCCTTTCTTATTTTGACTAAATGCTACATACATACATAGCTATCTGTTTAAACTATAAGAGTTACCTTCAACGTGATCATCTTTCTCTATAAAGGAATTCAGCTGGTCACCCTTTGCATAAAAAAAGAAAACAATCCTACCAGGTTCTATGTAGTTAAGCAAATGAAGGCTATGGCTAGAGTGATCTAGGATTCTATTAATTTATCTAACCATGAACAGAGGAACACATATATTTGAATTAGTGGTAGTGATACTAGAACAAGAAATGTGTAGTGGAGGACCACAGGACACAAAGGGTAGACTTTATGCAGGAAACCACAATTCCATAGTGATCGAAGTTTACACTGATGGATAATACTTTCTAGAACAATACCTTATCCAGTATTAGGGTATATTTCATAGACTCACATGCCTGAATCATTCCCCGTCGTCGGGATGGGAGCCACCAGTAAATAAACAAAGTAATGTCCCATTAGACATATAGAGTAATAAGCCAAAGGCCTCACATTAGTAACATATCCAGGTGCTTTTGTAATAAGGACCATACTCTAGAGAGCGACCAATCAGCTGCCACCACCCTCTGGAACCTTCCTGGAAGGAGCTCTAGTCCCTTAGATTTTTTACCGTATGTCTTTTCTTTGGAAAATTCTCTATCTGAGTGAAGTCTCTTCTGTCTCCATGTCAGATACACCTAAAAAAGGCCTTTTTAGGCCCTGTGATACTTGCAAGAAGAAGAGATTGCACATCGACCAGCATAAAGACTGCCTCTACTGTCTTTCTCCATACCGTTCTCCTAAAGACTGCAAGGTATGTTGTACTTTTTCTTCGAAGACTTTAAAAGATCGTGAGGGGAGGCTTTTAACTTGGCTGCAGAGTCTTAAGAACAAAGAAGACCCCTTGTCCTCTGAGGGAAGTGAAACCTCATCAAAATCCTCTTTAAAAACTCCTCAGTAAAGGCCCAGAGATACTTCTCCAGGTCCTTATATGCAGCAACCTCAAGACGACGCGAAAACAGTCTTCAGAGGCGCCAAAGCTTAAAGATTTGCCTGCCAGGGAGCCTTCGCCCTTTCAGGGGTCGAAAAAACCAGCTCTAGACCCTCTAACTCCACCGCCGAGGGTGAAACACACTTTCAAGAAGCCTTCCTCCGCTCCTTCGACGACCACATCTCCTCAGATTGCCATTGGAGTGACTTAATCGATGACGACAGGTTCGACTCTCTGTCTCGCCTCCGTTTCTTTCATTAACTACGTCTTCGTCGACGCCACGTACCCCTTTGTCATCGACGATCAAGATCAAGAAATCCTCGAGGACGACAGCATCGACGACTCGCTCGACGACTACCTCGGCGACGAGTGCCTCGTCGTCAATGACACGCACGTCGACGAATAGTGTACCATCGACGACCATCCCGTCGACGACCGCTTCGACGACGAGAAGTCCCTCGTCGACGGTAGTGTCTATTACAACCATCGGCGATTCCTCGTCGATGACGGCTATACCGACGACAGCCTCGTCAACGACACCTACGACAGAAATGAAAATGACATATTTTCATCATAAAATTAGAAAACAGATGCTGTCAACCTCTCTTACATCACCCAGTAGGGTTCAACATTTGCCCACCTCGCACCTTTTGGATGAGGATTCGGATGAGGACAGTGTGTTTAGGGCTGCAAGAAGTCCTTCTGAACTGAATGTTAATTATCAGGAAGACTCTAATTATGACGATCAAGACATGGATCAAGAGCCTTGGTCTCTGACCTGCAATTTATGATCTATGACTACCGTCTCCTGCTCCAGTTTTGTTGCCGCCACAGAGAGCACAAGTCCCACCTCCACCACCTATTACCATTGAGGTTCTGGTGCCACCTCTTCCATCTTCGGATGATGACGATGACGAACAACAGGAAGAGGGTGAGATTCAAGATACGCAGTCACACCATGACGAATGGGACGACTATGTTATTCCTCTTCCAGCATCGCCTTTGCCTCCTCAGGCGGACTCACCTCCAGGAAATATAGGAGGTTTCCATAATCTCCTGGGAGAGCAGCACAACGGTTCAAATTGCCAATGCCCTCTCACCAGCAAGACTGTTCCCTTTATGATTTCAAGGAACCTTACAAGAAATCTGTTAGGTCTATGCCTATCATAGACTATATTTGGGATCAGGGCATCAAAATAATGCAAAATCCTTCTACAGTATCCCCAGTCCTACCACGATTGGACAAGAAATACAGGGCTCCAGACGACGCTCTAGCCTGCCTTATTGGGCATCCAAAGCCTGATTCAGTGATTACTCAGGCAGCTCAACGCAGATCAAAAAACCCCTCTGCCCCACTTTCAGCACCCCCTGATAAAGAGGGCAGACGTTTGGACAACATTGGGAAACAATTTTCCTCTATGTCAGCGCTTACAGTGCGAGCGTCAAACTCAGCGCTGTTGGGACGTCACAACAGGCAAATGTGGTCAGATATTGCACCATACTTGGCGTCCTTGCCGCAAGATTCTAAAGACGAAGCAAGAAAGGTGCTTCTAGAGGGTGAAAGATCAGCATCTGAAATTATTGACTGTGCTATGTACATCGCATACACTGGTTTCCGCCAACTGGCTGGGGCGGCAGTTTTGAAGTGCCAAGGATGGCTTAAGGCTACGACCTTCCGGCCTGAAATTCAAACTAAAATCCTTGTTATGCCTTATGACGGGCAACTCCTTTTTGGTACCCATATCGATGAGGCCCTCCAAGGTATTAAAAAAGATACAGATACGGCCAGTGCCCTGGGTACCCTTCAATATAAAAGCACCCCTTTTCGTTGCTCAAGGGGCAGAGGGCAATACTGTAATAGAGGAGGTTACCAACAATATAGGTCTTCTTATTCCTCCTTTAACCAGCAATACAGACCGCAGTTTCAACAGACAACGTTTCTTTTCCACCTTCCAGAGTGGGAGGAAAAATTTTCCACTATCTTCACAATTGGAGTCAAATCACAACGGATCGTTGGGTTCTTCAGTTGGTGCAGTTGGGACATTCTCTGGAATTTGTACAAACTCCACCGCTAATGCCTCCTCAAAATATGAATCACAAGCATTGCGTCTCTTACTCCTGGAAATATTTTCAATGCGCCAGAGAGGTGCTATCGAGTGGGTACCTGTCCATCAAAGAGGAAAAGGTTTTTACACCCGTTTCTTCTTGTTGCGAAAAAAGGAAAAGAAATGGAGACTGATCCTAGATTTAAAGATTCTAAACAAATACTTGAAAAAACTATCATTTCGCATAGGCACTATCCAGGAAGTCCTACAGCTTCTCAATGCGAATGACTACATGGTATCTTAGAACCTCCAAGATGCCTACTTTCATATTCCTATCCACAGAAGGCACAAGAAGTTTCTGAGGTTTGCTGTAGCGGGCAGACATTACTAATTCCGGGTCATGCCTTTCGCGCTCAAATCAGCCCCACGCTTCTTCACAAAATGCCTTTCTCCGGTGGCTGCATACCTCAGACAACATCACCAAATCTTTCCTTATCTAGATGACTGGCTCGTCAAAGCACCTTCTCTCGACAGCGCGAGAAGGTCTTCCAAAGCCTGTCTGCGGCTTTTCAGGAGATTAGGCCTTACCCTCAACCCGGACAAGTCCGTTCTACAGCCTTCTCAGAGGATATAATTTCTGGGAGCTGTCCTAGACACGGTCCTGATAAATGCTTACCCATCGCAGGAGCGACAACAGAAACTCCTACGTTTGTCAGAACGCATGCGCACAAGAAAGTCCATTTCAGTGCGCCTATTCAAATCCCTCCTTGGAATGATGTTTTACTGCATCTATCGAGTGCCATACTGTCGTATCCGCATGCGTCCTCTTAAAGAGTCTCTATCCGCACAATGGATTCAAATCAGCGGATCCTTCAACGACATCATACAGGTGACTCCTCAGATGGTCAGCGCTCTCAACTGGTGGATTCAGCCACAAAACCTGTCTTATGGCCTATCCTTCCTAACTCAAGCCTCCCCTCAGATTATAACCATTGATGCATCTCTGGAAGGTTGGGGAGCCTTCCTTCAAGAGCTTCAGATCAGCGGGAAGTGGTCGTCTTCAGAGCAAAAACTGCACATAAACCTTCTAGAACTCAGAGCTGTCTACCTAGCCCTCTTGGCTTTCCTTCCCAGAATAAAAGGTTCACAGGTGCTTGTCAGAAAGGACAACACTACAACAATGCACTACCTGAACAAGCAGGGAGGTACTCGTTCATTCTCACTCTCTTGAGAATCTCAGAAAATCTGGAACTGTTCTCTTCAGAACAAAGTTTCCCTGCGAGCAGAGTATGTTCCAGGAAAAGACAATGTGTTGGCAGACTCGCTGAGCAGAATGCAGACCAACTGCCACAAGTAGGAGTTAAACCAAAACACTCAACAGCATCTTCTCTCTGTGGGGCGAACCCCTATTGGATTTCAATGCCAGGTGACAGAACGCCAAATGCCAACACTTCACTGGCATCCCCAACTGGGATCTTTGGGGAATGCATTTTCAATAGCATGGTTCCGCGTGTACGCCTACGCCTTTCTGCCTATTTCACTGATTCCCAGGCTCCTCAAGAAGATGGAGGCAGAGCCTTGCACGCTGATTCTAATAGCCCCAGCATGGCCTCGCCAACATTGGTTCATGGAACTTCATCTCCTCTCCCTGCAAGCTCCAATTCCGTTGTCACCGTTTCCATCCCTTCTCACAATTAACCAGGGACAGGTCCAACATCCGGACCCAGCATCTCTCAGATTATCGACCTGGCTCCTGAGTTCCACGAATTTCAGGATTTGAACATTTCTCAGGAATGCAGGCTATCCAATCTCGCGCTCGAGCGGATAGTAAAAACAGGACTTACTCCTTTAAATGGAAAAGATTCTGTATCTGGTGCAGGTCTGCTAAAGTGCATCCTTTCACGTTCTTTTCAGAAGAGATATTGCCATACCTCCTTCATTTAGCTACTTCGAGCCTCGCCCACGCTTCCATCATGGTTCACCTGGCAGCAATATCCTGTTTCAGAAGATCTTCTACAGGACCTTCTCTGTGGTCAAACAGATTAATAAAACAAATCCTCAAAGGTCTGTTTCGGACTTTCCCTCCTGTAAAGTTGCCGCCACCCAACATGGCAACTAAACACAGTACTTGCTCAACTTATGAAACACCCTTTTGAGCCGATACACAGAGCTGACCTAAAGTTCCTCTCCTGGAGAACTGTTCTCCTTCTAGCCCTTGCATCCGCCAGATGAGTTAGCGATATTCACGCTTTCGCGATACAAGTTCCCTTTCTTCAATTAAAAAATGACAGGGTTATTCTTCAAACTAATCCAAAATGTATTCCTAAATTACCATCAGCTTTTCACCTAAATGAGCCTATTGTCTTGAAAGCTTTCTTTCCAAATCCTCAAACAGCAGCTGGAAGAGCTGTACATTCGCTCAATTTAAAACACTGCCTTAAATTCTACCTTAACAGAACAAAAACTTTCCGCAAATCGAACCAACTTTTTGTGACTTACAGTTTACCCAGGAAGGGTTTCCCTCTCACAAAGCAAAGCATTTCTAGATGGATCTCTGGTGCTATTTTCTTCTGTCACCAACAGACTGGTCAGCCTGTACAATCAAGAATTTGTGCCCAGTTTCTACTTCTACAGCACTGTTTGCAGGTGTGCCCATCACAGACATTTGCAGAGCGGCAACAAGGAAGACGCTGCGTACATTTACCAAACATTACTGTTTGGATACAGAACTGACAAAGGATGCTGCTGTGGGACAGGCGGTGTTGCGTCATCTATTTCAATAGAGGTGAGCCTTCTTTCCTTCCCACCAACCTTTCTCTTATTTTTCCACGCACATTTCTCTATCCGTGTTATACCTTTTGCCAGACTTGCAACTTATTGCTTTGCATTTTACTGTTGTGATATATGCAGATATACACATATGTATATGTATTTGTTAACCAGTGCTTTATGTTCTTTATGCAAAAAGAAATGTGCTTATCATTGCTTTCTACTCTGATTCAGGCATGTGAATCTATGAAAGATACCCTAATACTGGATAAGAAATGCTTTACTTACCTGTAACTGCAGTTATCCAGTATTGGTATCTTTCATAGATTCACATGCAACCCACCCGCCTCCTTTGGAAGAGCTCACCTAGTACTCTGTGATACCTCTATATAGCACTGTGCTTACGAAAATCTGATGGACTAGAGCTCCTTCCAGGAAGGTTCCAGAGGGTGGTGGCAGCTGATTGGTCACTCTCTAGAGTTTGGTCCTTATTACAAAAGGACCTGTATATGTTACTAATATGAGGCCTTTGGCTTATTACTCTATATGCCTAATGGGACGTTACTTTGTTTATTTACCGGGGACTCCCATCCCGACGACGGGGAATGATTCAGGCATGTGAATCTATGAAAGATACTAATACTGGATAACTGCAGTTACAGGTAAGTAACACATTTCTTAACTGACAGGCAAAAAATGTCAACATTATCCGTCAGAAGCCTGCTATTCTTTTGCATGACGTCTGCCTAGACAGGGGACTACTTAAGAAAGCATCAGTTTAGTCAATAAAGAGGCATTTAGGGGCAAATTATTCATTGTGAGGTGCTGAATATACATGATAATTTTGACCTTTTGCATATAATTTATTTCTATTTTAGTTTTTTTATGCTTGGAATTTTTTTGTGTAAACACATTTTACGTAATTTTTTTACTTTCAGTAAAGAAACATTGGGTGGCGATGTAACCCTGTTCTCATTAACTGTAGCTTGCTTCAATTGCCATTTAGTAAATTAATACTAGTGGGAGGAAATAAAAAACATTGCACCTTAGCTGAATTAAAAAATATAAACGTCTTTATTCAGCTAATCAGTTTTTAGTTCTCGTGTTACTTAATGGATTGTGTGTACTTAAGTAACACCGAACCAAGTTTCTACTTGTGTACTTTGTACGCTCACATTTGGAGTTAATTTCCTCTTCCTGTAGCTTTGTAGTTTTGTCTTCCGTCACCACATTGTTTAGTCGGGGGCACAGTAATTTGTTTTATGCCCTTTTCTTGGATGGGAGGGTAATTTTGATTGTGTACCGGTTATTCCTGTATGAATGAATGAATGAATGAATGAATAAACGAACGAACGCTTGAGGCAAGGCAATAAATTGTATAGTGAGGCACTCCGAGGTGAGTCGCCTAAATGTAAGGCAGTTTGTATGATATCTCGCAGGATTCATGCTTGATTACAAAGACTTTCTATGGAAATGCTAAAGCCCTCTGCCGCATCTTAGTGCATTTGATCCTTGATAGTGCACCGACTCAGTATTTGCTTAGTGTACGTGGGCGTTGGGCAAGATGGCTATTTCGTTTTTAGTGCAGACACTGTTAAGTACTTACTGTTTTCCACTGGGTTATCAACAAAACAAAAAAAGGTCGCATTTGGCCATGTCCTTGTGATGGGAGATCCTGGCAAACAATGTTACATTTTCTTTTTCTCTGTGTCCTTCACAAAAATATACCAAACCGTTTTTAATTCTATTTATGAGGTCTCAGAACTTTAGGCAATGTAGTTCAGCCTTACACTTCCTACAGCAACTGACAAATGTTGATTCCTGCCTCTAATTTGGCTCTTTTCTGAGATCCGCTGTGCGGTCACGAAGAATGATGCACTTTGAGTTATTTATTAATTTGTTTTATGGCTTCAAAGGTTTTTATTTGCACTTGATCTTTTGCATCTTTTTGTATTTTTATCTTATATGATTCTCTATTTTATAGTATTTTAAATTGTACTTAAAGGTGCATTTTCTTATATCCCGTTTTTAACTTGATTGTGTACTTCTATTGATGCATCTTGCACCAGAATAAAGTATTTTCTAATTCGGACTCTGATATATTGTTGGTAACTGCATTACCCAGCATCATTGCCCAGCATCTCTAGGATGCACTTTCAGACAGATGTGGTATGGCATGCTCGGCCTGTAACAAGGACAGGAACTGCGTGTATGAACAGACCTTTGGCTCTTCTACTTGTTGCAGTACTTTTCAGATATTCAGTGTAGTAAACGGGACGACTACATTGATGAATCCTAGAGGAGTAAAGTCTAGGCTGGATAACCTGTTTTCAAAGCAACCTGCGGAAAGCTTAATCCACAGAAACTGTAGTCTAGATCCCCACAAATTGTCATATATATTCCAAATACTGTGATATTGTGGTGATATCTGTATGTGGCGCTCTGCTGTTAGTACTGTGTACTAATGATTTCAGTTGTCTGGAAATGAGAGCACAATTCTGTCCTCTGCAACATTCGGTCCTCTAGCAGCGGTGTCTGCAGGAAGGCCATCACAACCATTGATTCACCAATCTCGCCGTGATATGAACAAGATAAAGGGAATGTGTTAGAAATGGGGGCCTCTAGTTGGCAGAGGTAGGTGCCTTTATCCAAATAGGGACCCTTGCTTCTAGTCAGGGTAAGGGGGATACACTCCTAAAATAACCCCTGCTCACCCCCTTTGTAGCTTTGCGCGAGCAGACAGGCTTATCTCAGAGGCAGTGTGTAAAGCATTTGTGAACACATACAGTAATAACACTACAAATGGACACCACACCATTTGAGAAAAATAAGTAATCTTTATCTAAACCGAAACAAGACCAAACAACAAAAATCCACAATACAGTAATAAAAATGTGACTTTCAGATGGTATAAATAGTTCAGTTCAAGCAAGTTGCAGATGCAACACTTTTCTCACAAAGTACCTGGGATGCGTCACGCAGGCAAACAAAACGGGCGCAGGCAAGGTTCCTTACACTCAGGGAAGGTGATGCATCGGTTCCTTGGTTCGGCTGAGGTGATGTCTGTTCCTTACTGCTGCCTAGAGGAGGTGATCGTCAGTTCCTTACCGAAGAGGAGGTAATGTGTCGGTTTCTTACTGTGTAGGGAGGTGAAGCATCGGTTTCTCACTGCGTCCCCCAACGATGCAACAGACTTGGCACCTTGATGTGACGATGCGGTGACGATGCATGAACTCGTGCAGCCACACAGCAGGCCTTGCTTCGAACTCGGTGCGATGATCTTGGACTTCAGAGATCTGTGCACTCGATGCGGCGTGCAGCGATTTCTCGAGCCACGGCAGGCACTGCGATGGTTTCTTCGGCCATGCATCGGAAACAGGTGCGGATGTGTCTCGCTTCTTCGAAGTTGCGTCTATTTTTCAGCTCCCTACGGAAACGGTCTCCAAAGGTCCAGAATAGCAGCAGGCACCTCTCTGCAGATTAGAATTCTCAGCAAGGAAATTCAGGGGAGCTGGTGGTGAAGTCTTTGTGTCCCTGAGGCTTCAGAACAGGAGGCAAGCTCAGTTTGAAACACTTGGAGATCTTCTTTCAAGCAGGTGACAAAGCGAACAGCCAAGTCCTTTTCTCCTTTCCTTGGCAGCAAGTAGCCACTGCAGGCCAACCCCAGACAGCAAACAACACAGGGGCAGTAGTTCTTCTCAGCTTCTCCTTGGCATAGGTTCCTCTTGATTCCCAGAAGTGATCTAAAAGTCTGGGGTCTGGGCCCCTCTTTTTCTACACAAAAATCCTTTGTTTTCTGAAGGCAGAGAGCGTCTGTACCCAGTCAACACCAGTTCTGTCCTCACTGGTGCAGCTTCCTGTCTGGAGGAGACAGCATTGCTGAAGGCCGGCCAGGCCCATTCAGCTGAAAGGAAATCTCCTCCCCTACTCTAAATGCAGCCCAGGTCTTCAGTCCAGCCCTGACTCATCAGACTTTCGGAGCCACTCCCCTCTCCAGCCCCTGTCATCCAAAAGCCAGACATGCAATGCACAAACCTAGCAGAGGCACACTGGATGGTTAGGCAAGAAGATACCTACTTTCTAAATGTGGTATTTTCAAACGCAGAATGTAAAAATCACCTTCACTAATGTGTATAAGATGTTATAAACAAGCTCCCCATTCTGTCCAATGAGAACAGGTAGCCTTGCAATAGTGAAAAACGAAATTGGCAGTAATTCACTTTTGGGACATGCCACACACATCAGGCATGTCCTACACTGCACCCTGCCCATAGGGGTATCTTGGGCCTACCTTAGGGGTGTCTGACATGTAAGGTAAGGGAAGGGTAGGGCCTGGCAAGTGGGTGCACTTGCCAAGTCGACATGGCAGTACCAGACTGCACACAGGCTCTGCAATGGCAGGCCAAAGTTACATTTACAGGCTTCTTCTGTGGGTGACACAATCAGTGCTGCAGGCCCACCAGCAACATTTGATTTACAGGCCCCGGTAGCTCATGGTGCATTGTGCTAGGGACTGACTAGTAAATCAAAAACCCAATCATGGAAACACCAATCCATAACAGTAATTTATAAAGGGAGCACTTGTGCTTTGTCACTAAACAGCAGTTGCGAAGTGCCCAAAGCATCTAGACCAGCAAAACGGAGTCCGGCATACAGCAAAAACACAGGAGGCAAAAGCAAAAAATGGAAGGGAGACCCACGCCATTGGTGCCAGGTCTAACAGAATGCATTTTTTAAATTACTTTTCTGTTTTATGAACCGGACACACAACGTTGAAGAACTTTTTAGATTATTATGGATAACGTATTTTCGCAGATAAAGATTATTTTGTGATAATTTGAAAATGTAGTTGAATTCAATGGGTAAGAATTCTGATACTTGGTCACACTCTCTGGCCTTGGGCAATGTGCTTCGGGCCTGAATACCATTAAAGTCTGATATTTCCAGCACTATCTGAAATCCGTCACTGACTCACTTCTTTAATATTATGTTGTCAAAATGAACTTTGGACAGGAAAGCTGGAATTCATGTGTGATATCCATGCAAAAGAGCTTTCCCTACAGGATGATGTACGTAGCTTGTGGAAATTACTTTTATGCTGTATTGCAAACTTTATGCCTAAAATAGGGCAGCTTTTCATTTATGTTTCCTAATATATTTGTTTCTGTTTTCTTTGCCTACATGGTACCCTACTTAAATGGGGGAAAAGATGTAACTCCGTATTTGCTTCAGACTTTGAGAATCTTTGTCACACCTCAGATAAAATCCTGAATTGAAATGTTATGTAACTACCTTCTTCAGCTGTTTTATGTTGCACTGTGGTAACAAAGTATCTGGATGAAGATATCTTAGCATGGCTTGGTGTGTGGGGGGGATGTAGGGCTGCAGCTCAGTTTGGTTAGATTGTGGTATGAAAAGTAAAATCCTCGGGATTTCCAGTTATGAATATCTTATCCAGTCCTGTTGTTTGCTTTTTGTTCTGTGGTCCTGATTATCCCATTATAAAATCAAGGTATAAGTACCAGGCCAATCAGGAAAAAAACAATTTACTAACTTGCTTCCACAAGGAAATAGTAGCGCCTGAGGGCTCTTGCAAAATGTAATTTCTCTTTAATTAGCTGTGCCGACCTTTCTCTTCAATTCACAAGTGTTGCTATTGTTTTTTTTATGGCCGGCAGAAGGGCAGACAGAGCAGGCATGGACCCATACTTTGTTCAGGGCCTAGTACTGCAAAATGAATTGATATATTTTAGAGCAAGCCTGCCCTGTTTATTTATTAATGATGAGACAGCTAGCCCAGCTAAACCACTAAATCAGCGGTTCTTAATCTCCTTAAATTTTGGGAACCTCCACCGAATCACAACTGAAAGCGGGAACCCCAGTCCAATGAATTTGTACGATATGAACCTCGAAACATCACACACAAACTAAACTTCAGAAACAACTACAGATGACACAAATTGTAAAATATTGTATTCAATTCATGAACAAAAAATATACAAAAATCGAAATTCAAATTTTGATGGGAAGGTTGAAGTATTTCTAAGTGTGGTTTTATTTCTAAAAGATAAAGCGATATGCTAAACACTAGCATATAACTTTGTCCTTTTTTTAGCTTAATGCATGCTCAGTTTTTTCAAGCATCCCAGTCCTTTAGTTGAGGTCACCAATTATCCATATTAGATTGTATACTGTTGTACGGGAATTACAAATCATGCTACGGATACCAACTTATTTTTTTGCTTCAGATGTTAAAATCTTTCACATTTACAGAGTGTTTGTAATTTTACATGTTGCTGTTTTCTGTACATTTACTTTAATAATCTATTATAAAACTGTGTAAGATGGATCCCGAAATTGGCGCCACGGACGACAGGTTAAGAAGGACTGCCCTGGAAGATGGTATATGCTGGAGCCTTGGAGCTTCCTCAGTCCGTGCTGGAGATATATATATATATATATATATATATATTTTTAAAATGTATTTAACATTCTCTTATTAAATTATTTACACTTATTGTATTGTATTGCAATATTTATATATCTCTTATGCTTCGTGGGGACACGCCCACCGTCAGTGTTCTAGGCTTTAACTGTCTATTCCGCTAAGTGAAAAATCATATTAGATATAGTCTGGGAAATTCCGTAAAAGGCCAGTTCGTACAAAATTATGTCCCCCTATGTTGAACTTCTGAAAAGGTTTTCTCTTGGTGTGGGCTGTTATTTTGGGTCCAACTCGGTTAGAAAGGTACCCTGCTATTGAGCAGCAAAGCTATTGGGTAAGCAGCTTGTTGATATCTATTGTTGGGTGTTCCAGTCCCTATGTTGTGTGTGTGGTTTGTACATTTCACCCGAGGCATGGTGTCTACAATACTGCTATTACAGCTGGGGGGTTCTCCAAAGAGGGCTGTATATGTGGCCTATTCCGGGATTCTGTGGAATGTCTTACACTAATGCTGAGCAGTTGACTGAGTCCTTCACGGCCCCTCTTGTGAGCGGTGGACATTTGCAAACCGAAGTCTTTCTGCAGAAGACAATGTATAATTACTCATGCATCTATCCCATTGCAGCAGCTGCTAAGAAGCATGTTTTCTGGGGACACTTAGATCAAAGTACTGGCCTGCAGGTTGTATTTCATTTTTCTCTTTCTTTTCACTGGGATGAAGTGCAGTTGTTTTGATGTTCGGTTTGATGGATTTGTTTGCCACTGCATTCATTAGCTTCACATCAAAAAACTGACAGGCTGTTAAATGAAACTTTGGTTTAGATTTTCAGCTCGACTGTTTGGAGACATTCTCGTAGATATATTTTTTTATTTGTGCAGTAGCTGAAGCCTCGAGAGCTTTTACTGTCTGAGGGAGGAGGGTGGGGAGAGGGTGAGTGGATGAAACATTTACTATACCGATTTCCTACAGAAAAAAAGAACTCATTGTCTGGGGGACAGCAATATCTAGAGTGCACTATCGAAAGAAGAGTATTTATTATGTGGCTCCAGGAAACATAGGTAGGACAGTAAAAATGCATTCGTCAGATCAAGAAGTGATTATAGTCTGTGAGTACAAAGCAATGTTTGTACCGTTTCTCTTACCATAGCAACTAACCATTTGGCAATAGTGTGTGAAATAAAGGGAAACATCCCTATTGTGTAACTTCTGATTCTCATGAAGGCGAATAAAACTTAGTTCATCAGATTGGAAAAATCAGTAGCATCTCGTTACTAACAGGGTTTTTGTGTGAGATAGATGACTGTTTGAAGCTAATACTGTGTTGGTTTGGTTCTTTGTGTTTTTATTGTAATGCATGGAACCCCTGCTGCTCGTTTAGCTCTTACAAAACTATAGATTATGAAGCTGATTGGTGATTTAAAATGCATACTTCATACAAGCTCTACAGCTGTCTGAAATTTACATTTAATATAGAATTAAAGAAAACTTTATAAAACATTTCCTGCAGCTTTTACCCATTGACTAAAGCAAAATGTTAATTTATTTGAAGTTACATTCTCTAACGTGTGAATCTATACTACTATTATAAAGGAAGAACTTTGAACCTTTGAGGCGGGTAAACTCTGGAACCACAGTGCCAATCCACACACCCGATACATCGTTGTAATTGTCAGGGTGTGCAGAGGGACATAGGCTATATAAATTAAAAATATATAAGTTATTTAAAAAATGTACGTGAAAATAAAAAGTAGTCCCATGGAAGTAGCGCCGGCCGCGACATGCGTGCTGACATCAGGAGCGTGGGGAGGAGCGGCGTCCAGGAGCGTGAGGAGGAGCGGCGGACATGAGCACGGGGAGGAGCGGCGGACAGGAGCGGTGGACAGGCTGGGAGGAGCGGAGAGGAGCGGCGGACAGGCGGGGAGGAGCGGCGGACCGGTGAACTCAGGAGCGCGGGGAGGTGCGGCGGATGAGGTAAGGCTCCGGGGGACTCACGGGCAATGTCGGGGTGGGCGGGGGCCCTGAAGCCAAGGTCGGGACGGGCTGCTACTCCGGGGGACCCATGTACAATGTCGGGGCGGGCAGGGGCCCTGAAGCCTGATTGCTCCCGGACAAGGTCGGGACGGGCTGCTAGTGTATTTATATTGTTTATTGCAGTTTCGTGCAATAAACCAGCGGGTTTTAACCTTTTGACGCCTTTGGACTACACTCAGTGACCACTGGAAGAGTGAGACCCCAGCCTAAGCAATTTATACTATTTGAACTTCGGAACGACAAATACAAAATCAACTACACATCAAACGAATACAAAAAACTCTCAAACATTTCAATTAATTGACAAAAAATAAAAAAAATAAAAAATTTAATTTTAATGGGATGGAGGTTGGAGTTTGACAGAAAGTAGAATATTTGTAAATGACGGTGCAATATGCTAGACTCCGGCACATCACTTTTTTGTTGTTGCACCTAGCAGATTCTCTCTTTCTCGGGGCATACCAATGCTTCAATTGAGGCCTCCACGCTTTAATGCTAGATTCGTTTTCTGTACTTCTGCTGCTCCCTCACATCAAGCTAAGGAATCCTAAAAAGCATTTAAAAAATCTAAACTTTACTTTTTGAAGCATATAAACTTTTTACGTCTGCTTTTATTATTTATTATTCCAAACAGTTGCAGACCCATTGAGCAGGCATTGCAGACCTCCAAAGTCTGTGTGCCCCAGGTTTAAAGCTGCTGATATAAATGGAGGCATTTATTGTCATTTGTGTATGCGTCCATACTATGTTCCTCCTTCATTACTGTATCATTCTTTGGAATTTATTAGGTTTGTTCAGATTCTTCCATTTAGTTATTCCGGTAAAAGTGGCTGAGATAAAGGGTCAGACATTTCTCTGCAAATACACCAACCGTTATTTAAAGTATCCAGAGTGCTTTGTCATCATTTCTCATTCTGTGACCAATTTAAACAAAATGTTGTTTTGAAAATCGGCTGGAATGTCACAGAACAGAATTCATCATATGCATACCAAACTAGATGTATTTTAGTACAAAAAAATAAAGGAGATTTTCAGTCGGTTATAATAGCCCTGCTATTCTCTGCCTTAAAAGACCAGAAAATCACATGGTCATAGTTGAAGTTTTTCTCGCAGAGGACACAATGAAACAATTTAAAATATTACATCAAGTTCAATTTTACAAAGCTTTAAAAACCAAGTATCTAAAATGCAATATCATATGTCTTTAATACAGCATTAAAAAGGAAGTCCATATTCTATTCCAATTCATAAGTTAAATTTTACAAAAAAAAGCCTTAGAAGTTTGAGTCTACAACCAACATGTGTTTCATTGGCGTCTCCACTTCTTCAAGAACGTTAGTCTAAAAAGGATTCTTGCTTAATTTCCTCGTTCAGTATTCCAGGTGTGATAGTTACTAAGTCTCCCACTTGATTGAATAGTTTTCCAGTCCTCCTCTTATACAAAATGGTAGACCAAGCTGCTAGAGCTAAATTTTAATAGCGATCACAGTCTACCACAACGAGAGTGCAGTAAGAAGCAAAGGGGTTTTTAGTTGTTTCCCCAGATCTGAAATATGTCAGTTTATGCTGGAGCCCAATTTCCAAAGTTGGTCTCAGTTCACTGTGGTGCACACATACTCACACTGCGTTGAACTTCAAAGTCTGTACTTTGTCTTATTCAATTTATAAACCATATATGGATTATAATATTGACTTAATTTTTAAAGCTGTATTAAAGATAAAATATAGAATTTTTTTAAAGTGTTTTAAAGATCTATAAAAATAAGCGAATAAATGATCCTAGATCATATATAGATTAAGGATTTCATTTAATATTGTTTAGTTTTGTTCTCCCTGAGAAGAACTGTAGCATACTTCATAGATGTACTTCAGATTGGACAATATCAGATTTACGAGTTTCTGCTGTTGTGTCAACTAAGCAACTTTGACCCATGTAATGCTAGACTGTGCATATGTTGTGAAGGTGTTCAGCTCATAGCAAGAAGGAGGCCAAGATTATAACTAGTCTGATTGGCAGCAGATGTAAAGACGTAAGTTAGCTAAATCTTCTCTATAGGAAACTAGAATCTGTTCCACCTTAAAACTCAGATAAGTGTTATCAGAGGTGATCAGGTTCCTGAGAGGAAATACGATTGCTTAAAAATACCACTAAATATCACTTTCAGCGTGTACAAGGCCCTCATTCCTTTACTTTTGAAAGTGTTACACCAATACTTCCATCAGTGTGTGTTGCAGCCGTAGCCACATGCACAGACTTCACAACTCCCAAATTTTACTGTTCCCTATTTTTAGATTCATTATTTTGTACGTGTCACTTCACCTCTGATAGTCATCAACATTCTGAGGTGTAAGATAAGTTTTAAACTGTGTTGTCCCTAGCCACTGCTGACGTCTTCATTTCTGTTTTCAAACTGTTGTACGTGTATCCTATCTTCTAGCGGGTTTCTTTCAGATCAGCAAACAAGTATTGCTGTTCTTCAGGTGGCACCATATATCACCGTTTCGTCCTTATTTACTGTAGGTAACTGCAGGGACAAATGCAGAGGTTTGGCTTTTTAGGCTATTAGAGCCAATAGAGAATGGATCCTTGAGTGGTCGTGGATGCAGTACAGGCCATGAAGAGAGCGTATAATATGTTGGAGAAGATAACAAAGTATAGCATTCGGAAGCTCTCACTAGTAAGAAGTGCCATGTAGGAGTGAAGCATAGTCACATCCGTAGCACTAAAGGATGCATGGTTCTCGGAATGTGATGTGAAAAACAGAGCGCAAATATCAACACAGTTTTCAATTCAGACAGTAGCTGCGCTTCTGTGCCTGGATGGTAAAACCATCTCCTGCAATGCCTTTAGCCTCTATTGTTTGTGGATCTATACGACCTTGGAAAGGAATGAGGAGGACTGTTTAAAGGATTTTCTAGCCCATTCAGGTGCATCCTGTAGGTACTATCTCTCTAGACAGGACTAGTTCATTTTTAAGGGGACAACTCTCCAATCACTGTCTCTCCCCCTCCCCCACCTGTTTCTCCTCCCCTCCCCCCACCTGTTTCTCCTCCCCTCCCCCCACCTGTTTCTCCTCCCCTCCCCCACCTGTTTCTCCTCCCCTCTCCCCACCTGTTTCTCCTTCCCTCTCCTGTCTTCTCACATTCACCACTGTTAGCATCAAGTGAGAATCCTAGGATGGAGCTTGGACGAAGGTTTTGGAGGCCAATATTACAAGCTCAGGATTACATAAACTTTAATAAACTACTTATTGTGGGAGTTGAGCTGGTATTGGCCTTGCATGTTTTAATAGGCCATCTGTGAAGCAGGAAGTGCGAGAAAAAAGTGTATATTTTCTACATAAACTTAGTAACTATTTATGTTTTTAATTACAAACCTAAAATCATCATGTTAAAATCCGATTTGTGGAAACGGGTCGCTCACGAACGACAAACCTAAAATTATTTGAATGAATAAATAGTTAATAAATGGGGCATGGTTAAATTCGTTTCTTTAGTGTGGCTGCTGAGCATTTGTCTGATAAATGAGGACTTTAGCTTATTAAAAGGGTTGGATCTACAGGAAAACATATTTAACAGGACCTCCTTAATTATGCCTTGTCTATAGTTAAACAATGCTCTCAGTATTGATTATTGCAAAAAACACAGTTGATGGACAGAATGTAGAACAATGTCATACATTCACCCCAGTACAAGGATCTGGGCCTAAATCCATCGGTTTTTTGCACTCCACACCACCCTGGGTTAGACACTGGCTATATGCAAATCAGCTCTGACCCTGTGCCTCATGGGAACAGTCCAGTCCGAACTACCAAGCCATGTCTTTCCCAGACCGGAATCAAGCATCCAAGGACCGGTTTCTGGCTATCAGCCTTCATCAGCCTGGATAGCTTGACTCCAGTGGTGTGGAGAGCCTGGGACTCACGTCTGAGCATACCTAGCCCACTCGGGGTGAAAATTGCAAAAAACACAGTTGATGGACAGAATGTAGAACAATGTCATACATTCACCCCAGTACAAGGATCTGGGCCTAAATCCATCGTTTTTTTGCACTCCACACCACCCTGGGTTAGACACTGGCTATATGCAAATCAGCTCTGACCCTGTGCCTCATGGGAACAGTCCAGTCCGAACTACCAAGCCATGTCTTTCCCAGACCGGAATCAAACATCCAAGGACCGGTTTCTGGCTATCAGCCTTCATCAGCCTGGATAGCTTGACTCCAGTGGTGTGGAGAGCCTGGGACTCACGTCTGAGCATACCCATCCCACTCGGGGTGAAAATTGCAAAAAACACAGTTGATGGACAGAATGTAGAACAATGTCATACATTCACCCCAGTACAAGGATCTGGGCCTAAATCCATCGTTTTTTTGCACTCCACACCACCCTGGGTTAGACACTGGCTATATGCAAATCAGCTCTGACCCTGTGCCTCATGGGAACAGTCCAGTCCGAACTACCAAGCCATGTCTTTCCCAGACCGGAATCAAGCATCCAAGGACCGGTTTCTGGCTATCAGCCTTCATCAGCCTGGATAGCTTGACTTCAGTGGTGTGGAGAGCCTGGGACTCACGTCTGAGCATACCCAGCCCACTCGGGGTGAAAATTGCAAAAAACACAGTTGATGGACAGAATGTAGAACAATGTCATACATTCACCCCAGTACAAGGATCTGGGCCTAAATCCATCGGTTTTTTGCACTCCATACCACCCTGGGTTAGACACTGGCTATATGCAAATCAGCTCTGATCCTGTGCCTCATGGGAACAGTCCAGTCCGAACTACCAAGCCATATCTTGGGGAGGGGAGAGGTGTGGCGCCGCGGCCAGGGCGACTGACGCTGGAATCTGGGGACCACAGACCACGGTTCGATCCCCGGCTCCGGCGGCAGGTTAGCCCAGCACCATGTGACTCTGGGCAATAGCTCGCTTAATCTTCCCGACGGCCCCCAGCGCCTAGAGACCCTTACGGGTGATTGTGCGCTATACAAATGAGGACTTTCACAATCTTTCCCAGACCGGAATCAAGCATCCAAGGACCGGTTTCTGGCTATCAGCCTTCATCAGCCTGGATAGCTTGACTCCAGTGGTGTGGAGAGCCTGGGACTCACGTCTGAGCATACCCAGCCCACTCGGGGTGAAAATTGCAAAAAACACAGTTGATGGACAGAATGTAGAACAATGTCATACATTCACCCCAGTACAAGGATCTGGGCCTAAATCCATCGGTTTGTTGCACTCCACACCACTCTGGGTTAGACACTGGCTATATGCAAATCAGCTCTGACCCTGTGCCTCATGGGAACAGTCCAGTTCGAACTATCAAGCCATGTCTTTCCCAGACCGGAATCAAGCATCCAAGGACCGGTTTCTGGCTATCAGCCTTCATCAGCCTGGATAGCTTGACTCCAGTGGTGTGGAGAGCCTGGGACTCACGTCTGAGCATACCCAGCCCACTCGGGGTGAAAATTGCAAAAAACACAGTTGATGGACAGAATGTAGAACAATGTCATACATTCACCCCAGTACAAGGATCTGGGCCTAAATCCATCGGTTTGTTGCACTCCACACCACCCTGGGTTAGACACTGGCTATATGCAAATCAGCTCTGACCCTGTGCCTCATGGGAACAGTCCAGTCCGAACTACCAAGCCATGTCTTTCCCAGACCGGAATCAAGCATCCAAGGACCGGTTTCTGGCTATCAGCCTGGATAACTTGGCTCCAGTGGTGTGGAGAGCCTGGGACTCACGTCAGAGTCCTTGGATGTTTGATTCCTGTCTGGGAAAGACATGGCTTGGTAGTTCGGACTGGACTGTTCCCATGAGGCACAGGGTCAGAGCTGATTTGCATATAGCCAGTGTCTAACCCAGGGTGGTGTGGAGTGCAAAAAACGATGGATTTAGGCCCAGATCCTTGTACTGGGGTGAATGTATGACATTGTTCTACATTCTGTCCATCAACTGTGTTTTTTGCAATTTTCACCCCTAGTGGGCTGGGTATGCTCAGACGTGAGTCCCAGGCTCTCCACACCACTGGAGTCAAGCTATCCAGGCTGATGAAGGCTGATAGCCAGAAACCGGTCCTTGGATGCTTGATTCCGGTCTGGGAAAGACATGGCTTGGTAGTTCGGACTGGACTGTTCCCATGAGGCACAGGGTCAGAGCTGATTTGCATATAGCCAGTGTCTAACCCAGGGTGGTGTGGAGTGCAAAAAAACGATCGATTTAGGCCCAGATCCTTGTACTGGGGTGAATGTATGACATTGTTCTACATTCTGTCCATCAACTGTGTTTTTTGCAATTCTCAGTATTGATTAGACTGGTGTTGGTCAATTATTTTTAATTTTTCATTAGAATATGAGAAGTTGATTTCACAGTTACTCTTCAAAAAATAACCACATATAGAGTTCATGTTAACTAGATTTGTATTTTGTTGACCGTTAACATAAAGATTGGAAATCAGACTTCTATAAACAAATTGTCTTTGAAAATCAGTACATGTTGGTGTTATTTCGTATAGAAAAAAACTTTTATTTGGCATGGATGCAGGTTTAGGAATGTTTCTGGTACCTTATTGAATTTCATGATAACTGGTCATTTAAGGATTAGGCCACACTTTTTTTGTGTTTTTTTAGAACATTTTAAATACAATACATCGTGTATGAAAGAATTAAGTCTTCATGAGTCCACATTAACTTGAGGTTTGGTGGAGTAATGATTATTTGACTCCACGTTTTGTCGCCTGCTTTTTTGGTCGGGCCAGCGTAGAAAATAGAGCAGTGGGGAATTAAGTTTTGGTTGAATTACTGTTCATCGTTTGCTCATCACTTATCAAGTAGCATTGCGTTGGTGCAGTGTTTGTGGTGGCAAATGAAGTAATTCTGTCTAAGACGGGATTTCTTAATCCTTTCGTTAATTTATTCCTTTCTTTTTCCCTTCAGCTTCTAAGTTAAACAGCGTCCTTGATCCGTGATCTTGATTTTCAACAATGTTGAAGTCTTCATAATTGAATCATTTGTCCACACCATGCCACCCCTCATCCCCCACTGCTGCTCCATTGATACACCCTATTGGGTTTTATTGTAGCACCCTCCTAAAAGGCAGGAACTGATCCAGTTGTCTGAGTTTCTGTGCATCACTGATCCATACATGGCTTTCTAGATGTTTAGCTTTATTAAAATAGTGCCTCTCAAATGGTTCTCCCATATGTTGGGCTCTGGAAATATGGCCATCTTACAAATACATTTTAGAGAACTGGTGGATGGTGAGGAGCTTTGTCTTCTGATCGCTCTGAACAGTGTACTCCATTACATTCATCTTCATGGCAGTCTCTAAAAAGGAAACCAACATTCCAATGAAAAGAGAAAATACTGTAGTCTCCTTTATCATCTTGTTATATGCAGCATATAGTTTATATAAGAAGGAAGTAATTTGAAATTATTAGTATTTGTAATTTCAAAGACATCAGATTAAAATCAAGACCATAGTAAACCACAGTAGCATATTACTCAAGAACATGTAGGGCATGAGGTCTTCAAGCACATAGCAGGTGCAAACCTACAAATTATTCTGAATCTATGAATAGCAGATCCAGTTATGTGTTCCTGAGTTCAGTAAACATATTTTGAATGTGGGCATGTTTTTTCAGAGGTACTGACTGCCTGAAAGTGCCTTAATACTAAGAACTTTCGAGTCTTAGTGGCAGACATGTCACAGCATTCTGTGCACTCTGAAGTCGATTGATCTGGTAGGCTATGAGTCCTAGATAAATCATTTGTGCATTACCGAGATTTTCTACTGGGACCATCTGGCCCAACTTGTCTACTTGTTGAAGTCCCAGCATACTCATAATGTGCTGTTTTTCATCTGGACACTTTGAACTGGGAGACATGCCTGATTATAAGAAGAGATTTATTTAGTCAGTGGGCAAGATTTCATGAGGCTCCTTTTGTCAACTGAAGGAGCCAGAATATTATGTTTGTCTTGGATAGCCTCATCTCTTTTTATTACTCGACCTGTTACACTATTATATCACTGTTTGGTTCAATAACATTTTATTGACCGGTTTACAATTTTTACATTTAGCAAAGATAAAGACAACCAAATTGTATCCCCCACGACTTAGGCAAAAATAAACCATCAAAGACTCCAAACCAGCAGTGAAATGGTGATCTGTATCTGCCACACGTTGAGAAAGATTTTCCTTTCCCAGAATGTACTTCAATTCACAGAACCAGTCCAAGCTGATTGGAAGCACTGTATCCCACTTACTCAATATAACGTGTTTAGCCGTCACCAGTAATAGAAATATTTAGCTTATAATGCCCTCATTAAACCCCATTTAATTCCATATCTCTATCCAGGTGTCTATAGGAGAGGCTTTGGGAATTACCACTCCTGTGTAGCTTTCCAAAACTAAGAGACAATGTAAGAAGATAATGTTTTTCCCACATCTGCTCTAGATTATCTCAGATTGCTGTGCATTAAATGTGTGTAAGCTAGCAGTTGAGGTAACAGTTGGGCCCATGAGACATCTGTGATTTTTCCACTAAGTTTGGATTGTTCTCTTGAGCTGGAGTCTACTGGTTTGGTGAATATTTAATACTTATATGTGCCAAACTTTGCTGTCCATGTGGTTTTGTCTATAAATTAGTCGATGCCTGTTGAACCTTTGTTGATTCATTAACAGGCTATTTAATTTTTCTCTCTCTTCCAGCATGAATTTCCTCTGAATGTATGTTCCTCACCGTCTTTTCTCTTGCTGTGTTGTTTTAAATAAATCCTTTTTTTTTTTTACTAGAGCCCTCAATTTTGTAAAGTGCTATAGACATTCACCAAATACGTAAATGCAGTTTGGAATTGACGTGGACCTCCACAAGTGGTCTGTCCGCAAGCTATAGAAAGACCTTAGAGAATAACTTGGATCTCTGGCTCCCATATTTATGACTTGGGAAAGGCGGATTCATGGCCAAACAAAGTGGCAAGTACAACGATATAGGCCTACACACAAACTGGGATCTTAGGTAGAGTCTCATTTGATTTGAGGCCACTTAAGTTCATCCTCTGGGCTGCAAATTGCAGGACCTTTGACATGACATTGATAGCTCATCTGTAGTTAGGTGGAGGTAGATAAACATTTCCTCTTCCAAGGAGTGACATTGCAGCCCTTTGGCTCTACAAAGATGTCAAGCTTCGTGATGAACACCCTTTAAGAGTGTCTTGCATAATACTTCTCTGGAGGGCTAAGCAAAGTTTATTTTAAACTGCTTCCTCAAACTTGGGATAAATCAAGTTTGTAGTTAGAATTATTCGGTATTCATTTAAGTTTAAAATAAGAGCAGAGATAATACCTTGTCCAAGGAACTCAAATGATTTATGCTTGAAGTAGGTCACTCAAGAAATGTCTTCCTCAGAGTCTCAGAGAAGAGGCACACAACACGCCTTGTTTTGCCTTTCATTGTTGGAGAATGTGTCCTCAAACAATATAACTGTGAGTTTTAAAACTCACCTCTTCATGCTTTTCTTCTGTGGAGGTTGACTTTCTCCTGCTACTGTTAATCTTTTGTTAACTGATCACTTTCCTAAGTTCCTTGCGCGCTTTGCTTTCACCTTGGAGGAGCATTCTTTTTACACTGAGGCACCACGCAAGATGGCAGCAAGATCTCACATTTTCCCAGCAGATTATGCAAGACTTCTCCTATTTTCATCAAAGAAGGGCACAGTTTACACACCCTTACCCCCTCAGTAGCAGAAATATGGACTCCCACAGCCTGATGGACTTAGCATGAAGCTGGGGTAGAGGTCGGAGATGACGACAATGGTATGGCTGGACCCTGACAGCCAAACCAAGCATTTGCAATGCAATAGTTCTCGCATTTTGCGAGAGTTTACGCCATTGGCGTTGTAAATGACAATGCCTTTTATTTACCTGTTTAGATAATTAACACATAAATAAAAGGCATTGTCATTTACAATGCCAATAGCTCAAACTCTTATAAATGCCAGACCTATTCTATAAGGAAATCTTTATTCGGCTGTGTTCCAAGCCATAAAAGAATACATTATAAAAACAAAGATTTCTAATTTAGAAAAATAAACAATATAAACAATATTTCTTGAAAAGAAAAAAAAAGACCATTCATATCACCACCCTAGACACAACAATAATTATACTGAGACCTATTGCCCCGGTTTTTTCATTCCACTTAAATCCCTGGTGTCCACCCTACAAACCAATGCAAATTCTGTTGTGCAAATGTCACAGTACCATGAACCAGTGTACGCCTAATGTGCTTCATTGAGCTAGAAAGTCCTTTTAACGTTCGTGAAGGTTTTTTTTTTTGCATGGGAGAAAAAATCCTCTAATTCAGTCTTAAAATGATGCTTATAAAAGAACAGGGTGAGGTGACGGGCAATTCTGCACAGGTGGATTCAAGTGTGTTCTTCTGCTTGTGACGCACCTTGTTCATTACTATATTCCATTGCTTTCCGTCCTTGCAAACACTGAAAAGTACATAAAAAGAACACTGGGTGAAAAAACGATTTACATTAATTAAATTCCGAATACAATTGAAGAAATGTCAAAAAAGAATTCTACCTTTCTAATGCATAAAGCTGACTTCTGTACATGTGCTGCTTCAAGTGATGGACATATCTGCTTCGAATCCCTCCAGCACCCAGCCTCTCCACATGAGTCACGTTGGTACTTTTCATCGGCCTTTATTAGCGACACTGAATGATTGACGAAGATCACAGGCTCTCTGAGGCATGGCAACCATTCCTTTATGAACCCTGAGCTGGAAGGTGTTTTCTGCCCGCTCCTACCAATAGGCTGGATGAGGATGCCGGCGTCACCCAGCACCCTTCTCCCCCCCCCCCCCCCCCCCCCCCATATTCATGGGGCTAATTAGAATCTGGGGAATAATGAGGGCTTCTCCCAGCGCTCTTTCTGTGGGCCTGCTAAGGCGCAACGTCATTATCTTGTGAGCCTCCGCAGTGTTAAACAACAAAAGGGTATTTACAGTCTGAGTTTGTGCAAATATAATCTCTCCTCCAATTAGTGTGTTCCACTGATGGTGAGATGAGTGCCACGTAAAGCCCTAGTACAAATGCTATGATACAACACTGCGCTCTGCTTCCCCACTGGCTCTTGTTTCCACCCTGTCGGACAGGAGGCCAGGGCGAAAAAGAAGGGACAGAAGGAGGAAAGAGTTCAGCAAAGGGGGGAGTTTAGAGAAAACAGGTCAGAAAAGGGTAAACGAGGGAGAAAAGTGACAGAGTTGGGACTTGAGGAGGACAGAAATGGTGAGAGCGACTGGGGGAGTATAGGTCCTGGGCCCAGGTGAGAACATGTAGTCAGGCACTGAGCCACCCGGAGGATGGCAGAGGGAGACCTGTACAGTGACCATCACTCAGAGGAGAAGATGTGTGTATGGGTGCGGGACTGTGTGGGATAAAAGTGGAAACAGTGCTCCTCTGGAGGGTCTTCAAACTTTGGGAATGTGTGCCTCCCAACCGCTTCCTCCCGCCGCCTTGCCCCGGTACATCTGACGTCTCAACCTGGCAGATGTGACCCTTCCTTAGTGGGGGTTGTTGTGTTGCTTAGGCTCCTGAGCCGTCATAGAGAGAAACGCTTCTGGCCTGCATAGCAAGGCAGGCAGAGGGGGTTGGGGGTGTGCAGAAGTGACGCTTTGGGTCCTTGGCGCCACTACAGGAACAGAGCACACATCATAAATAAATCAGGAAAGAATATACACCAATTCAGTGTACGCACTTTCGTCTTTTCTCCAGAGTTGAACTTTTATGGAAAAGTAGTTTGTTTTAAATCCTTAATAAGTAAACAATGTTAAATAAATAAAAGTTATAGTAGCAGTTATATTTATTTCATTTTGCAAAAGCATTTCTTTATATACAGCCATCCAATGCGTTCAGTTGCTCTTGGAAGCCCGTTTGAGGCTGTATTTTGAAGGATACATTGGGGAGTTGGTGCCTCACACAAGCAGTGACTTTGTGACGGGGAGGAGATCACGGTGGAGAGGGAGGAAAAGTGAAAGCGTGCCATGCACGTGTTGTCCTGAAAACACCGTGAGCCGTACAAGTGCACATCACCTGTCCGGGCGCGGGAACATCTCCTGTCCCCTTTTGGACGCAAAAGCCACAACAATAGATCTTACCAAGGCGAGCAGTGCATGCGCTGCGTTCCTAGGCGAGACCTAAAAAACAATACCCAATTTAGAGGTGTCTCAGTACTGCATGTATTCTAACAGAGTTCGAACAGAATGGTTTGATCCACTGTGCAAATGAACAGTGAAAGGTGCATGAAAATACTGTTCTTGCATGCTACTGCATGTGCATGCATATCATCCTAGCTCATCACAATCGGTGTAGTTTCAGGGTGAAACCCTGATTGGTGTTAAGCAAGCACAACTGTTTTCTGTATATGCAGAAATTATAAAGGTGATTGCAGGCCAGCAATAGGTTGAACATACCAAGAGTGTTAGAGTTTAGTGGAGGTTTCTATAACAAAGGAGTTGGTATTGAATATTTTAGTTATTATGGCACAGTTTCAAACACCAGAGATAAAGTAACAATGTGATGAGACTTGTTCAAAGTGTATTTTCATATTTTATGTTAGCAGGAAGAAGTGGTGACCACTAACAAATGCAGGAAGTAAACGTCTTATCAACTTAACTTTTACAACTAACTCAGCACATGGACAGCATCAACCTTCTAGATCCCCACCAATCGGGATTCAGAAAAGGCTGTAGCACTGAGACCGCGATTCTTAACATCGGGGATGACATTCACAAATCTCTCGATACTGACAAATGCTGCTTACTCATCCTCCTGGACTTATCGGCAGCCTTTGACACGGTGGATCACAACCTACTCTTTAAGGCTCTTCAAGACAGGGTAAGTGCAGACGAGGTGGTCATACAATGGTTCTCCTCCTAACACAACCGCTCCCAAAGGATAGAAATCAAAACCTTCACGTCCGACTCGCACCCCTCAACAGAGGTGTCCCCCAAGGATAAGTGCTCTCCCCTCAACTGTTCAACATTTATATGGAACATCACCTTCCACCTCTATGCAGACGACACCCAGAACTATTTGGAAACCTCATCTTTTGGAGATATTCAGAGACTAAATAACACTCTCAAAGAAGTACAACATTGGCTATCTATAAACCACCTCAAACTCAACCAAGACAAAACCGAAATCCTCCTCATCTCCAGCAAAGAAGAAAACCCCCAAATTATGGAATGGCTCAAAGCAATTGATGCTCTTAACGGTAATCTCACTCCGGCCAACTCCATAAAATCATTAGGAATCACCCTAGACCCCAAACTTGACATGGCCAGACACATCAAGAACTCCGCAAAGAGTGACTTCCTCAATCTGAAGCTTCTCCACAAAATAAAACCCTTTATCCCGCCCAAAGACCTCAAACAAGCCACCCAATCCCTGGTGATAACTAGACTCGACTATGGAAATGCTATCCTCACTGGTACAGCGAAATCCCTCCTAGCTCCCCTAAAAAAAAATTCTGAATGCATCAGCCAGAATGGTCATTTGAGTCAGGAAATTTGAGCACATTGCACCCGCACTCAAAGAACTAAAATGGCTCCCAGTAGAGATGCGTGCCAGCTTCAGAACTGCCTGCCTCACGCACAAAGCCCTCCACACACGGAAACCTGAATACTGGCCTCCAAACTCAAAAAGGCCGGCTAGACAAGGAACCTCAGGAGCTCCAACTCCCTACTGCTCATCCCTATAAAAACACGCAAACAAAAAAACACTGTACGATCCTTTGCTGGAAACGCACCCAAAATCTGGAACTCCATCCCAGCAGACATTAGGACTGTCCCGTCCTTTGTAAAATTAAAAAAAACTCCTAAAAGACCTCTTCCTCAACCGTGCCTTCCCGAACAGTTAACCTTCACTGAAGGGCACATGCCGACATTCCGCAGCACCTTGACACTTTGTCACCAATATCTTCCTCCTCCAAGCACCCCATGCCCCTCCCTGCCCCCCCTCCCTGAAAATGGTTCCACCCAAGATATCGTGCACTCTGCAAGGCTCTCAGGACTGCCATGCCTCAATGTTGCACCACACGCCGGGACTTCCGAACCAACGTGTACACCTATGCCTTATTTTGGGATTCCTGCATTATATCTGTTGTAAAGCGCTCTGATACCCATGGGTCTGGCTAGCGCTATAAAAACTCCTTAAATAAATAAATAACTCTAGTGTATGGGTTATATTTTTCCTTGGAATCCTTTGGTCCGTTTACAACTTTATCTTAGCTTCCTTCCAAACTCATCTGCAGGAACAGATTTTACTATTGTGATATCATTTTGAACATCCTAAGCCTTCTTGATGAATAAGTGGTTAAAACCATCACACAGCTCTGCTCTTGGATTGAGTTTGGTAGACTAGCAGGTAGGGTGTAGCAAGGATTTGGATGATTTATTGTTATATTGATTGTATTCCTTGGGTAGGATGGAAAAGATGAAAAGGGTTTGTAAACTAGATTTTTTTATTTATTGTTTGGTTAGTTCTGATTCTCTAACTGCTATTAAAACTGGCTGGGAAGCATTCAACCAACTTGAGTACTTGAATGTAGTCCTCTCAGTTTTAATGGTTTGACTTGATTTCAAATTGCCTCAGAAAGGTTCACAATAATGAAACGAGTTTGAAACCAAGTTGTCTTAAGTGCGTCGGGCAGCAAGCTCCAAACCTTTTTTTGGTGATACGAGAATGCAATTTAGTGCTTGCGGATATATCTAGTGTGACCTGCAAGTCATGAGTTTGCATCCTGCCAAAGTCAACGCATTCTTTCATCCTTTTGTTGTTGTTAAATTGTGCACCACTACATTGGAATTGTTATAGGACATCACTTAGAAACTGAAAAATGTCCTTGTTATAAATTATAAGAAAAAAACAAGTTATTTATAGAGAATTGGGGCATAAAACTGAAACAAACTGTGATTAGGCTACCCCAAAAAAGTGATTCCAGTAATCATAATAGCAAAATTCACAGTAAAAAGCACCTTTTGGAATTCTTGTGTAGCATGTTGATGTTATATTCATCTAAACCAATCCTTTTAAGACAACAACCATTTCTCCTCAAAAAGTATACAGTTCAAATTGTTCTATTACAGTCCAGAATTGTGGGTCACAGAGAATACCTGGGTTTTGTAAATTCTGAGCTGCGAGGTCTAGGAAATATACTCTGACATGTTTATCAACTAACGTCTTATCTGACATTCACCAGCCAACACTGCCACATATCCCACAATGCATTGTTTCCTCTGTTGAAATCCCTAGACCCAGAATCTGCACGTTATGCAATGTACTTGTTACCATGCGGCTAAAGATAATATCACTCACAATGCCCAATTGTGCCTGCAGAGAGATTTAAAACCAGACTTTGGGCTCTTAAACGCTCCTTCTCTCTAAAACTACAGTTCCAAAGACTTACTTAATTTAGCTGTTAGAATGTACAGAACTGGAACCTGCACTTATCAACTTTTCTGATCCTCGACATCTTGAAAGGTCCATTATTTAAAATAGGTTCTGTGCTAGTAAGCTAAATATATAGCAAAAGTAGTTTAAATAAATAAAATCCCTCTGACGAGATGAGAAAATCGCTTGTGATATCATGCAGGGTATGCACTAGCAGCTGATTTAGTAATGTACAACCACTTTCAAGATGCATTGAACTGAGGAATGTGTATCTTTAGATGCCAGAACACAATGAAAAATGGGCAATCAAAGGTGTTGCAACACATTCTTCTCAGATCAAAGCTCCCTTATATATGGATACAACAGGAAATTACTTCACTGTAAGATGGTCCGGTGCCATCATGGACAGGACAGGGAAACTCTGGCATACAATATGGATTGACAACTATCTTGGTTAGGGATAAATGCAACCCACCCTCACCCCCAATCATAGGGAAATGGCATTGTCTTTGAATGGCAGGCATAAATTGAACGTCACACATCCTGCCAGTAAGCATTCTCTTATCTCTGATCCTCCACTGTATTCCATCCTTCAAACTCTAAAGTCAATATTCTGTACCACACGCAGTACAGCCCACTGCCAGCAAGAAGCCTTTAGGGCTGCCATGGCCAAAAGCACGCCAGTAGTGGCCGTGTGGTGCATTCCTGCATACCAAGCACTCCACCTCCATGGAACCAAGGCTGCTGTCCTGTGAACTGTAGCTACAATACAGAAATGTTTGTTAATTGATTATCCTAACCCCATTTTAGCCTGCTCCTTCCATAATATTTGTTTGGTGGCACTTCAACAGACTTGAATTATTGGTTCAGTTTTCATGCAGCTGTGACATTTTACTCTAAAGATCATGAAAATCAATCTCAGCTTCTAAGTTTTAGGACTCTTATTTACAAGGTCATTGAACACAATGAGTGTTTGATGACAGCAAAATCTCTGAGAAATAACATGCATACATGATAGGATACCCTCCGTCTACGTAAATATGCTTCTTTGATTCATACGCAATATGGTAGATTCTATACGCATTGTGAAAGTGCATTTTATGCACATGCATTGTGAAATAAATTGTGCCATGTGCTGTTCGTTACAGTATGATCATCGAACATAGATGGTTCAGACCAATCAAATATGGGTGTCAAAACAAAAAGCAAACCTGCTGTTCACCAGAGTTATTGCCTACCCTTGTTCTGACAGCGTTCTAATTCTTTGTGTAAATAAATTGTACATAATATCACCTTGTATATATGTACTGCACAACTATAACTGGGTACTTAATGTCACCGTACCACATGTCACCTTTTTCAGTATTTCTTGTATTGACAGCCTTCTGATTACTTGTAAATATTGAATCTGAAAGAGACACGTTAGTGATAGATTCCTTACTTTAGAATATCTCCAGGCGTCAGACTGGATCCGGAAATTTTTGCGTAGCAATACCCCTGCGCGTCGGTAGGCGTCGTCTGCGGCTCCGCGTCCGTCGTCGGCATCGTTAGCGCCGGAATGACGTCGTCGGAGTACTTAGACGCCGCCCATGCGCGCTGACGTCCGTTCTTCTTTTTTCCGCGCCAGCTAGCGCAGATCCGGAGAAGCTCTACCCCTAGTCATTTTTTGACTAAACTTTTTGATCTTTTGATCATTTTTCTACTCGAGTTTTCGACTCCAACGGTGCCAGTAGGGATGCCCGGGTTCAAGCCCTGTTCGAAGTGCGACCGACTGATGTCGGTCACGGACCCCCATCGCCTGAAGTGCTTAGGCCTCGACGACGGCACCTGCTCCGACTGCCGGGCCCTGACGTCGAAAGCTAGGCGGGAGCGGTCCCGCAAGCGGTTCGAGCTCCGGCAGTCGGCCCGTGCCATTCCAGGTCCCGGTTCCACGGGAGGTCGAGGGACCGGTCGCGGGGTCGGAGTCCCCGCAGCTCCGGGAGTGGACATCGGTCGTCGGGATCCAAGTCCTCATGTAAGAGGCATGAGAGGTCGGAGCGGCATCATCGCTCCTCCGACCCACCCCGACGCTCGCACGATGCGGCCGGGGGTTCGGGCGACGCCGCCCATGCGGCTCCCAGAGAGTCCCAAGCGTCGCCGCCTGCCCCACACCTTCGGGTCCTTGCGCACGGCGGAACGCCGGAGGAGGTCGAGCGGTACCTCATGGCCATGAGGTCCCTCCCTCCTCAGCCGGGTCCCGCGGCGCCTTCAGACCCAGCAGTCCCGGCTGGAGGCCCTAGCGGGTCGGGCGCTTCGGCCCCGACGCCGCCGGGTGGTTCGGCCGCCGGTGACTTCGGTCCCGGCGCCGCAGGACCTCACCGGACCCGCTTCCGGATCCGGGTCGTCGTCGGTCGACCTCACAACCTCACCGGCGCCAACCCCGAGGGTGTCGCCCCCGGCGCCCGTTGTGGACGCCGTCCCCAATCTTCCCTTCGGTCCGACTCTGGCGCCGGAACGGCGCCGTTGGGCGCGCTTCTGACGGCCTTTGGAGATTTTTATTTCCATGAGGAGGCCCAGTCTGTTGACCCTGAGTTACAGGAGACTGGTGACGGAGGTGGTTGGGAGGGGTCTGAGGACCCTCTGGCACAGGAGTGCCAGTCTCCAGAGGACTGGACATATGAGCTTGGGGAGGCCAGTGGTATTGACACCTCGCCAGACACTGGATTTGTCTCCCCTCCCACCTTGGCTACGGAGGAGGGGGCTGCTTATAGCGTAGTGTTAACGAGGGCAGCCAAGGCCTTGGGCCTTGAGCTCCCCGTTGCGGCCGTGAGGACTAACCTCCTCACTGAGGTTCTTAAACCGCAGGCAAGCTCCAGTGAGCCTCTGCTGCCGTTTAATGAAGCCTTATGTGACGTTCTTGTGGGCACTTGGTCCAAGCCCGCCACGGGTCCGCCTGTGGATAGGAACGTGGCCAGACGCTACCGCCCGGCTCCGGGCGACCCTTGCTTTTTGTCCACCCATCCCACCCCGAGAGACTGGTTATCCAGGCCTCCACTTCCCAGACCGCATTCCCGACGGCCCCGCCCGATCGGGAATCCAAGAGATACGAACAGTTCGGGAAGAAAGTGTTCTCGTCCCTGAGTTTGGGACTGCGGTCTGTCAATACCGCGTGTCTCTTGGGCCGCTACACCCACACCCTGTGGGACACGGTCGCGGACGTGCTGCCACAATGCCCGGAGGAGGTCCGGGCTAAACTCGCCCAAGCCCTTGTGGAGGGTCGAGATGCGGCACGATACTCTATCCTGTGTGGTCTGGATACCACGGACTCACTGGGCAGGGCGATGGCAACGACGGTGGCGGTTCGCCGCCACGCCTGGTTGAGGACCACCAATTTCTCGGCCGATGTCCAGGCCACCCTCCTGGATATGCCGTTCGATGGCCGTCGCCTTTTTGGCGACAAGGCAGACCATGCGCTGGAGCGCTTTAAGGACTCCAGGGCTACGGCCAAGTCCTTAGTCCTCTCGGCCACGCGCCAGCAATCGGGTGCCTTTCGCTCCTTTCGTGGCCACAGAAGGGGCGTCCCCACACGTGCTGCCAGCCACGCACCGCAGAATACCCAGCAGCGCGGTGGTGGGCGTGGAAACGCCGTGGCGGCGGTGGTCGGGGTCAGCGGCGAGGCCAGTCCACCCCTCCCTCCGCAGCACCTGCCTCCAAACCTTCCGAGTTTTCAGGCCCATGTGATGCCTGTGGGAGGCAGGGTTCGCCATCACCACTTCCACTGGCGCACTGTCCCAACGGACAGGTGGGTGCTGCAAATTGTCCGAAGGGGCTACTCCCTCCCCTTCGAGGCGACCCCTCCAGCCATGCCACCGCAATTCCACCGCGTGTCGGGGGATCACTTGCAACTTCTGCAAGAGGAAGTCACGGCCCTCTTGGCCAAGGGGGCCATCGAGCGCGTTCCTGGGCCAGAAGTAGGGTGTGGATGTTACTCCCACTACTTTCTGGTGCCCAAGAAGGGCAAGGGGGGCCTGCGCCCGATCTTGGACCTACAGAACGTCAACGGCTTCCTCCGTCAAGAGAAGTTCGAGATGCTGACTTTGGCTCAGGTCTTAGCTGCCCTGGACCCCGGAGACTGGATGGTAGCGTTGGACTTGCAGGACGCTTTTTTTCACATCCCCCTCCTGCCGGCCCACCGGCGTTACCTGCGGTTCACGGTAGGCCACGAGCACTTTCAGTTTACCCTGCTCCCCTTTGGCCTTACCAGCGCCCCACGGGTGTTCACGAAGGTGATGGCGGTGGTCGCAGCTCATCTGCGCAGGTTAGGGGTGTCAGTCTTCCCCTACCTCGACGACTGGTTGTTGAAGGCGGGCTCGCCCCAGACAGTCGTCAGCCACCTCCAGACTACGGCCGACCTCCTGCATTTGCTGGGGTTTTCCATCAATGTGCCGAAGTCGCACCTATGTCCCTCTCGGAAGCTCCTCTTCATCGGAGCGGTTCTAGACTCGGCGCAGTTTCGGGTTTACCCTCCCGAACAGCGGGTTCGGGATATTCAGGCTCTGATTCCCATCTTTCAGCCTTTATCCCGAGTCTCGGTCAGGTTGACGCTGCGGCTTCTGGGGCTGATGGCCTCCTGCATCCTACTGGTGCGTCACGCCCGGTGGCGGATGCGGGCTCTGCAGTGGGACCTGAAGTTTCAGTGGGCCCAGCATCAGGGCAACTTGTCCGATCACGTCTTGATCTCGGAGGGCACTGCAAGACCGTTGCAGTGGTGGCTCACGCACCGCGATTGGGTCAGTGGCAGATCCCTCTCCCTACCCCACCCGGAGCACATAGTTGTGACGGACGCGTCCCTCCAGTGCTGGGGTGGCCACATGGGAGAGGCGGAGATCAGAGGACTCTGGTCTCCGGTGGAGGCCCGGCTCCACATCAACCTGTTGGAGTTACGGGCGATTCGTCTAGCGCTGAAGGCATTCCTCCCCTCTGTCCGGGGGAGTGTAGTGCAGGTGTTCACGGACAACACCACCGCCATGTGGTACTGCAACAAACAGGGCGGGGTGGGGTCGTGGACCCTATGCCAGGAGGCTCTGCGCCTCTGGCAGTGGCTGGAAAGTCAGGGTGTGACCCTGGTAGTTCAACACCTGGCAGGTTCTCTGAATACCAGGGCGGATGAACTCAGCCGTCGGTGCATGATGGATCACGAATGGCGTCTGAACTCGGACGTGGCGCAAGGCCTCTTTCAGCAATGGGGAGAGCCTTGGTTAGATCTATTCGCCACCGAAGAGAACGCGCAATGTCATCAGTTCTGCGCGTTGGAATTTCCAAGGCGGCACTCGCTCGGAGACGCTTTTCGCCGCGAGTGGAGGTGCGGTCTATTGTACGCCTTTCCGCCTATACCACTTCTGCCCAGAGTGCTGAAGAAGATCAGGCGCGACCGGGCCCAAGTCATCCTTGTGGCTCCGGACTGGGTACGAAGATACTGGTATCCCGAGCTACTCAGCATGTCAGTAGATCCCCCGATTCGTCTGCCCCTTCGGGAGGACCTTCTGTCGCAGCAGCAGGGGACGGTCCTCCACCCGAACCTGTCCAGTCTCCACCTACAAGCTTGGAGATTGAGCGGAGACAGTTGAGGCCATTTGACTTGCCTCCCGAAGTCTGTAATGTCATTCTGGCAGCCAGGCGTCCCTCCACAAAATCGGTATACGCCTGCAGGTGGAACAGATTTGTGGCATGGTGCACAGCAAAGGCTGTGGATCCACTCTCTGCCCCCCTTTCTGAGGTTCTCCTCTTCCTTCTTTCTCTTGCCCAGCAGGGCTCTGCTCTGGGCACTGTCAAGGGCTACCTTTCTGCCCTTTCTGCCTTCTTAAGGCTGCCTGATCAGCCTTCTTTGTTCAAGTCCCCTATTGTAAATCGGTTTCTTAAGGGCATAACGCACATGTTACCTCCTGTTCCCTTCGTGATGCCCCAGTGGGACTTGAACCTTGTTCTTACCTTCCTGATGTGCGCTCCCTTTGAGCCACTTCACAACTGTCCTCTTCGTCTTCTGGCTCTAAAGACTGCTTTCCTGGTTTCCATCACCTCTGCCAGGAGAGTGAGTGAGCTCCAGGCCCTTTCTTGTACTCCACCTTTCCTTTCTGTCCATCCGGACAAAGTGGTGTTGCGTACTAAGCCATCTTTCCTGCCCAAGGTTGTCTCAGCCTTCCACATCGGGCAGTCCATCACCTTGCCAACCTTCTTTCCGCCTCTGCATCCCTCTAAAGAGGAAGAGCGGCTCCACCGTCTGGACCCAAAACGTGCGCTCTCATTCTATTTGGATCGCACACGCCAGTTCCGGGTGGATGACCAACTCTTTGTTGGCTACGTGGGTGCTAAGAAGGGGAAGGCGGTACACAAGCGGACCATCTCCCGGTGGATCATCTTTTGTATCCAGGCATGTTACTCCATGGCTAAGAAGGAGCCCCCTGTTGGATTGAGGGCTCATTCCACTCGGGCCACGGCAACTACAACTGCCCTGGGCCGGGGAGTGCCTTACAGAACATTTGCCAGGCAGCTACGTGGGCCTCGCTGCACACGTTCGCACAACACTACTGCCTGGACAGTCAAGTCCGGAGGGATGGCTTCTTTGGCCGTTCCGTCCTCCAGGACTTTCTGGTGTGATTATTGGTTCGCAGACCCACCACCGGGGTTGGTATTGCTGGGGTATCTATTCTAAGGTAAGTAATCTATCACTAACGTGTCTCTTTCAGATGCACAAGTTACTACTTGTGTAACGATATATCTGTAAGAGACATTAGTTAGTGATAGATTCCTTACCGACCCACCCATCCTCCCCGTTCTGCGAACCAATATCTAGGGTTAAGGTCATCCCCTTTCAGGGCCCTAGTTTCTTGGCACCAGTGTTGGTTCTATCATGGCTCTGCGTATCTGGCGCGGAAAAGCTGTGTATCAGAACTGACGTCAGCGTGCATGGGCGGCGTCTAAGTACTCCGACGACGTCATTCCGGCGCTAACGACGCCGACGACGGACGCGGAGACGCAGACGACGCCTACCGACGCGCAGGGGTATTGCTACGCAAAAATTTCCGGATCCAGTCTGACGCCTGGGGATATTCTAAGGTAAGGAATCTATCACTAACTAATGTCTCTTACAGATATATCGTTACACAAGTAGTAACTTGTGCCTTAAGCTTAAATTAATATAAAAGAAGAGTCTTTTCCAAAGCATATACTTGTAGGTGTTTTGCTTCAATCAGTGTTCCAACGTCATTTGATTTAACCAATGTAAATGCTATATTTGTTGTACTTATTTAATAGGTATCAAGCAACTCTTCCAGGTTCTCTTTAATTTAACTTTTACATTTATTTTTTTCAAAGCAATTAAGTTCTCCCCGACAGAACCATTGTAGCCTATTATGTACATACCCAGGTTCTGAGGGACACAGGGTCGCCCCATTGTTGCTATATTGAGAACAGATGTCAGGCGCCTCCAATCCTACTGCTATCCCAAGCAGTCCCACTCATCTTACACACGCAAAACTAAAGGGGTAGCAGGGACCTCGATTTCCTTATAGAAGACACATATAGAGACCGCAAGTGCCATCAAGTGGGAATTTGTGGTAAAATAGGCCTGATCTTGATTACCATCATCTCCTCCTACAGCCCAAACAAAAATAAAGAGAACTTTTACTCAGCCCTATTCCTTAGCGTGGCTCAATTTGCCACAGGAGAGATAATCATGGGAGGCGACTTTAACACGATACTAGACCCCTCGCTGAATAGCTCACAAACCAGACATGTGGACAGTCACCCACCACCCTCATTAACACAGTTAATCCTTGATCTCAGCTTGGCAGGTGTATGGCATTATCACCACCCTAATGAGGGCCTATACATTCTAATCCCATGTCCACAAGACTTACATGCAAATAGACCATTTCCTGTTCTCTGAGACCCTCACTGGTGGATTTAGTCATTGACGTTAAGCCTCTCTCTGACCATGCACCCCGCTGTCTCATGGCGTCCCTTCTCCTGCCGCAGAAACCATTTCAAAGACCCTGGGTAATAAATGAAATAGCATTAAGAGACCAAACCCTTAAGAACTGCATCATAGACACTATAGAACACTATTTTGCGTAACACGACAGTGGCAAGGTCAGGCCCTCAACCATGTAGGATGCAGCCAAGGCAGTGTTTAGGGGAGATTTAATCTCCCACACTGCAACGTTCAAATGACTGGCTAAACAGACGTGGGCGAACCTCGAACTTTAGCTCTCCCAAGCAGAGGTGAGACACAAGCAGGGTGGTTCATCCGGAACAATGAGACCTTCGCAGAATATGGGGTGAATTGTAAAACCTTCAAATGAAAGAGGCAGCTAAGAAACTTCTATACATTAATCAAACCTATTAGGAAAAGGCGATGAAGCGAACAAGTTATTAACATACAAACTCTGTCAGGTCGCTACACAAAACCTCATAAAAGCACTTAGATCAAACGATGGCCAGTTAGTTACAACCACAGCCTCTATTACTCTATACTATTCCATAATAAGGATCTTGACTAGACAACTCATGACTAATATTGCCAAGGGGAGGCCGCCCTAACCTCGAAAGCGACCTGCTCTTCCTTGAAGGCGATATTTCTGTTATAGAGGTATGCAAAGCAATAAAATGTTTAGCCACACGAAAACCCCCAGGCCTTGATGGCTTTATGGCCACGTTCTATATAGCATACGCCTCCCTGCTAGCAGCACCCTTTGCCAAGGTATTAAGTTATTTCCCGACGTGTAGGAGGGTTATAGACACCAAGTTCTTAATTTGAGCTGGTGGTTTCTGGTGCTCTTGGCAGTCACTTTATTGGCAACATCGGCTCCTATGTTAGTCTGCCACATGGTAGTGCTGTTTGTTCAATTTAGAGATGATCCCAATAACAGTTGTTTAGCAATGCAATATACATTAAAAATTAATAGTGCCTGCAAGCATGCTTGTAGCTTTGGTTGCTTGGAATAGTCTGAATTGGCACACTTGTAGAAGTGTGATGGTTAGTAGTTGTAATGGGACTGTCATTGTCAACGCTGGCAGGGCCAATGGGTGATGCAAGCTGCACTGGCCCCTTGAGGAGGGCCCATCACTATGTTTTAAATTTTACAAATTAAGCACTGCAAAAACCATGATGGATTCCCATCTTACTCTTCTCCAAAGCCAGGCAAAGACTCAGTCTTTCACATCATACAGGCATAAAGCCCTTCTTAACTGCGATGTAAAAATCTTTGCTTCTATTCTACATAGACTCCCCAACATATGGCCGCCCGCATATCCCCTCAACAATCGGACCTTATTAAAATTCAACAAGCTAACAACAATACTAGCCTGGCAGTCACCCTGATGGAGACGGCTGAAAAACCGAAACAGCTGACGGCCCTCCTCTCCCTAGACGCAGAGAACGCTTTCGACAGGGTGAATTGAACCTTTCTGTCGGTGCTACTCAACAGGACTCATATGGGTCCAAAAATGAAGACATTAATTCAGGCCAAGTATCAGCAACCCACCGCCAGTCTTAAGATCAATGGGGAATACACATCAGAGAAACCCTTGTCCAGAGGTACAAGACAGGGATGCCTTCTCTCTACACTGGTCCTTGCTTTGGGAATGGAACCCCTAGTTGGTTTCCCATAATCTTCATGGCCTGCTGGGTGGGAGGTAAAGAACACAAGTTGGTTTTGTTGGTGGATGACATCCTCTGCTTTGTGACTAACCCAGACCAAACTATTCCGGCACTCCGGGCAGAGCAAGACCGCTTAACTTGAGTTTCTGTCTTCAAAATTAATTATTCCAAGTCACAAGGAATTAGAGTGGCTGTCTCACTTTGCTGTGAATGTCTCTCCAGCCTAACGGTTTCTTATGGTCAGGAACCTCCATAAGATACCTAGGAGTGTCCCTCCCAGCCCAAACAAAGTCCTTATATGCGAGTAATATCCCTCCATTACTGACTGCACTCTTCAAAGACCTATACTGATTAGGTAGATTAGAAATATCCTGGATGGGTAGGCTGAATAGCGTGAAGATGATCTTCTTCACCCCGGCCTCCTTTATACACTACTAAAATTTACCCTTTGAATAATGAGACACACACTGGGGCACATCAGACAAAAAGATGCTGGAGATGAGGGCCAGGGCAAATCCCCAGGAGTTGCGCTCCCGACTCTCATACGACTCACAACTGAAGGAGGCCTCGGTTATCCCTGATGTCACAACGTAGACGTGGGCCCTCAGATTCTCCGGGCTTTGGGCTGGAACTATGATTCGGATCGAAAGCCCCTGGGGAAAAGTTGAACAAGCATTTTCTGTTGTTCTGGTCAAAGACTTATCATGGTTGCCACCCTGGAAGAAATCCCAGACCCTTCTCCCTAAAACACTGTCTCTATTGGAATATTCACAATCACTGCTCCACAAGAAAGCATTCCTGAAATATCCTTTTCCCTTAACTCCGTTGATCAATACCCAGGGTTTCGGACCTGGAGCCAGGGAAATCCTCCACTGCCTATTAGAATTTTTTGTTGATGACGAACTCCAGCCCAGAGAAGTTGTAGTGGAAAAATACCAACTACATAGACTAGATGCTGTTAGACTAACACAAGCATTGCACTGAGTGGGAGGCAGACGTATGCACGACCTATTGTGTAGAGAAGAGACACACCTAAAATCCTTCTTCTCTAACAGTATGCGCCGCAAGGGGATTTTTTGGCTTTATAGGTATATATTAGAACTCTGCCCCCATAGTAAACATGTATATGCTGCCAAATAGAAGAGGGATATGGAGGTAGACATATCAGTGGATATATGGAATTCAATCTGGCAAAGATTTGTAAAATCTTCTATATGCACTCAACATAAACAGAATGCTTACAAATTGATCAAACAATGGTACTTCATTCCCACGAGATTGCATAGAATGTATGGTAATCCAGACGCATACTGGAAGGGCTGTAGAGAACGCAGCACATTGCTTCACACATGGTAGACATGCCCTCAGCCTTTTGGCAAGATATACTTTCATTTCTCTACGCAATCACAAACATTTCCCTCCCACCAGACCCCTTAGTTATATTGTTAGGATACTCTGGTGGTCATGGCCTCTACTCTAGGACCGCTACCCAAGAAAAACTGTTAACTCACCTTTTACCTGCAGTCCGTCTGAGCTTAGCCCTAATGTAGAAGTTACAGAACTTTCCAACGCTTAACATGTGGTGGGGGAAAGTGTGATCCATGTATGTCATGGAGAAATTTTTTGCAGCGATTCATGACAGAATGAATACATTTGATAAGGTTTGGCATCCTTTTATGACACATGTAAGGTGGGAGGTGCCACATTGATGAGGTCTCAAATCCTGCGTAGCTGTGGCTTTTGCGACATGTCCTATTCAGATGTCAACACAATACAGAGTGGTTCACCTGCTAATACCTATATTTGGGACTTTATTCGCTATGCAACTTATATCATTGGTCCTCTTCCCATTATAGAAAGTATGTATTCAGTCAAGCTGCAATATGGGTGTTCCATTATAACTTGCCAAACGGAAATGTGCTAACCCTCATGTGTACCCCATCACCTTAATTGATGATCTTCTCAAAAACAAAATGCAAGTTGTTAAAAAAAAAAAAAAAGGAAAGTGAATTCCTTGGCATTATGGTAGGTTTTCCTAAAAAAGTTCTTTAGAGTCTGTAATTTGTGGGTGAATAAATATTTTATATTCGAGATCTCCTGAAGTAGTCTAGCTATGCAAATTCCTAAATAAATGTTGGGAAGAAGGTAGAGGCTTCCACAGAGACATTACCATCCTCAAATGCAGGTCCCCCGTGCTGGGCTTCAAGTCTGACATGAAGCCGGACAGGCCCTTAAAGGATCATTCAGGGGAGTCCTCGCCTATGCCGATTTCTACACCTCCTGCATTCACTGTCATCACTGTGCCTTTCTCTCTCCCTCAGCCACCTTGTTTTGGCTGTTGCCGAACTGTGCTTACTGCTTCTTAGTGTACTGCACCATTGATGATAGCGCTGGTGAAGACTATATCCATAAAAAGTCAACAATCAGAAAAACCACGTCAACATTAGCGCTTACTTGCACTGTAATTGTATTTACACCGCCGTTTGAGCGGGTCCTTAGTTGCTGCATTCCGCCGATTTTGCAGCCATCTTGGGGGAGGCTGGGACACTCCACGGGCGCCATTTTGGTTAGCCCTTCAGTGTCCCAGGCAGACTCACGAACCGCTACATAAGGCGGTCTTTTAGAGGCGAGTCGGCCTCTAACAACATTTGGTGCTTGCTGATCATCTTAGCACTTGGCAGCTCTTCGTGCACTTAGCGTGACAGTCCGGGAAGCGAGCGCTTCATTTTTAAACATTCCTGTTTGTTCTCTCATTATTTTACAGCCTCATTTCTTAGCCCCTGTTTTTAAATCATTAGCGCTTACCTGCACTGTAATTGTATTTACACCGCCGTTTGAGCGGGTCCTTAGTTGCTGCATTCCGCCGATTTTGCAGCCATCTTGGGGGAGGCTGGAACACTCTACGGGCGCCATTTTGGTTAGCGCTTCAGTGTCCCAGGCAGACTCACGAACCGCTACATAAGGCGGTCTTTTAGAGGTGAGTCGGCCTCTAACAACATTTGGTGCTTGCTGGTCATCTTAGCACTTGGCAGCTCTTCGTGCGCTTAGCGTGACAGTCCGGGAAGCGAGCGCTTCATTTTTAAACATTCCGGTTTGTTCTCTCATTATTTTACAGCCTCATTTCTTAGCCCCTGTTTTTAAATCATTAGCGCTTACCTGCACTGTAATTGTATTTACACTGCCGTTTGAGCGGGTCCTTAGTTGCTGCATTCCGCCGATTTTGCAGCCATCTTGGGGGAGGCTGGGACACTCCACGAGCGCCATTTTGGTTAGCGCTTCAGTGTCCCAGGCAGACTCACGAACCGCTACATAAGGCGGTCTTTTAGAGGTGAGTCGGCCTCTAACAACATTTGGTGCTTGCTGGTCATCTTAGCACTTGGCAGCTCTTCGTGCGCTTAGCGTGACAGTCCGGGAAGCGAGCGCTTCATTTTTAAACATTCCTGTTTGTTCTCTCATTATTTTATAGCCTCATTTCTTAGCCCCTGTTTTTAAATCATTAGCGCTTACCTGCACTGTAATTGTATTTACACCGCCGTTTGAGCGGGTCCTTAGTTGCTGCATTCCGCCGATTTTGCAGCCATCTTGGGGGAGGCTGGGACACTCCACGGGCGCCATTTTGGTTAGCGCTTCAGTGTCCCAGGCAGACTCACGAACCGCTACATAAACCTGCAATGGAAACGCGCAGCGGTGACGCGCAGCGGGTGCGCCGGAATGGCGCCGGAGTCGCGCCAGAGTCCAGTCCGTCTGTGCCCGTCCGGGCCCAGGCGGGCTCAGGGCCAGGACCTATGTCAAATTCATCAGGGCCCAATATCATCTACACCCGCAATTATCTTTTGGCCATACGTCCCTCAAAAAAGACGACATGTAACTATACTTATAGGGGAGTAAAACCTTTCACCCACTGTGAGGTTTGCCGCTCGCCCCAGCCATCCATAGGAAAGAGCTCCCTGCAAATGGCTTTGCTGAATTGCAGATCTCTCCCGAGGCATTCTTTAGAGATTAATTTTCTCATACAGGATCATAATTTAAACATCCTGTTTTTAACGGAAACGTGGCTCACTTCGAGCTCAGGGGTGGACATTGTTCGAGCCCTTCCCCCAGGCTTTCTAATATACTCCCAGAACAGGCCAGTAGGTCGAGGAGGTGGCATCGCCATATTATATAGGGATTCATTCGTATGTAGGGCACAGAATAGTGGGGTGCGGGATTGTGAGAGCTGTCAGTTCTCTTTGCAGATTTCACCCACGGTCTCTGTGTCAGGTCTACTGGTGTATTGCCCACCAGGATGCACTGGAAATTTTGTCAGCTCCCTTATGGAAACCGTCACGGTTTTGGCATCTACTACTACCAACTTTATGATGCTGGGAGACTTTAATCTCCACTTTAATGATCCAATGGACGTTTTAGCGACAGACTTACAATGTGATCTTAAGGCCTAAAGCACAATTCTTTGAGGAAAGAATAAAAAACTCCTCGAATTCCTCTAGGGAAACTTTCTTAGTGGTTAAGGAACTATTGAAAGTTCCCGAGCCCTCCGCAGCCCATGACAACCCAGGAGAGAAATGTAAAGACCTGGCAAACTATTTTTATACTAAAATAGAGAACATTCTAAGTGCCCTGCCCCAGATTGACCAGATAACAGAGGCCAGCAGAGAACCAGTCGGAGCCCTCGTACATCTGGAAGCCTTTGGACCAACAACAGTGGAAGAGGTCCTTAAAGTGTTGGTCACTATTAAGAGCGGCTCTCCCAGCGATCCGGTCACTGAGGATCCTGAAACAGGTAGGAGCTACTATTACCAACCCTGTCACTGACTTAATCAATGCTTCCTTTGCTTGTGGTCTGGTGCCACCGAGCTGGAAGGGAGCAGTTGTGAAAGCCCTCTTGAAAAAGCCTCACCTAGATCTATTGGATCTAGCGAATTATAGGCCTATTTCTCTGCTGCCTGGACTGAGCAAAATCGCGGAAAGGATGGTGAATCTACATCTATCACACTTTCTTGAGTCCAATGGCCTTCTGAGAAATTCGCAAACAGGCTTCCGGCCGGGTCAGGGCACCGACACCGCCCTTCTGGCAGTTGTTGAGGAAGCTAGAAGCATTCTGGATTCGGGAGGATCAGTGGCAGTGATCCTCCTGGATCTCAGTGCGGCTTTCGACACTGTTAACCATCAAGTGTTAATTCAACGGCTGTCAGATGCAGGGGTAACAGGAATGGCTTAAGTCATTTCTTAACGACCGGACTTACCAAGTATGGGAAGGCAGCGCGCGATCAGCGTCAATCCCCCTCCATTGTGGTGTGCCACAAGGCTCATCCCTAAGCCCCACATTGTTCAATGTGTATATGGTCCCCTTGGAGGATGTGGTTGCCCCATTTGGTATCAAAATCGTGAGCTACGCTGATGATACTCAGTTGGTGGTTGCCCTTTCCCAGATGGCTAAAAGTCCAGACACGCTGCACTCCTGCATGTCCAAAGTCTATACCTGGATGTGTCAATCGGCTTTGAAGCTAAATGGCTCAAAGACCGAAATAATGCTCTTAGGGCTCAAAGGAGCCTCACTTCCTCTGACTAGCTGACCCAGCTGTTTGGGCGAGCTCCCGAATCCAAAGAAGGAGATCAAGAGTCTTGGAGTCTGGCTGGAGCAAGATCTCTCTTTTAGGACCCAGGCGAAAAAACAGCGGGAGTGTGTTTCGGTCTTCTCCGCGCAGCTCGGAAAGTTCTGCCCCTCCTCCCACCGCAATCTAGAAAGCTGCTCATTCAGGGGTTGATCGTATCAAGACTAGATTATAGCAATGCTATCTTTCTTGGTGCGCCTGAAGCAACGCTTAATAAAATCCAGCAGATTCAAAATGCTGCCGCCCGGCTCCTCAAAAGCACCCCAATGATGCGGTCAGCTAAACCTGCATTGAAGGCGCTGCATTGGCTCCCAGTGCGCGAAAGGGTCAAATGTAAGTCCCTCTGTATTGCGCATAAAATTCTACAGGACAAGGGACCTCCCATCCTGAAGAATTTAGTCGTACCCTACAAAACAAACAGAGCCTTACGCTCAGATCAAAAACATCTGCTTAGAACTCCCAAAGTCGAAAAGGCTCGAACGGGTGGGAGAAGATTTTCAGTGAATATAGCGATCCTCTGGAACTCACTCCCCCTGAGTCTACGTTCGGTGACTTGTCTTCTCCGGTTTCGTAAACTCCTTAAAACGCACCTTTTTCCCAACTAATGCCTTTGTTCACGCTTAACTGCCTCCTTTTCTTTGTTGCTCTGGAATAAGCGCTGGGATGCTTCAGGGTAACTACTCGCTATATAAAACTCAAAACAAATAATAAATAAATAAACAAAGTCATCTGCGAAAAAACACCATTGATGACAACCACACTGTCATTGACAGCTCTTTTCCATTTTGCCAGTGGCCACTTAACCTAGCAATGCACCATTAATTCTGCCACCTAAGATCTTTAAGAGTGTCCTTCCAGATGAAGGTCCTTTTGACACAACAAGTAATCCAACAATATACGTGAAATGCAAAGAGACAGAGCTTGCAGGGTACACACATGTATAAAGAAAATCAATCCTTTGCAGTGCCAGCCAGAAATAACTTTTGACAATCATCACGTATAGTACGCTTGAATGTCAGTAAATTGAAAGATAACATAAGAAGAGCGGCAGTCCTGTAATATAAGACACTTGCCAATGGTAATATTACTGCGCAAGACCACATACTTGGTAACAAGTCCTCTTTTCTAGACACCTGGCTATTCACGTGTGTGCCATGCTGACAAGACTGGCACACGACTGAGCCTGTTCTCAGATCAGACTTCATCCATGGCATTAAGAAATGCTGTAATCCAAACAAAAACATAATTTACATTTTACTCTGCTGCCCATTGCACATCTCTAAACCTTGATTACCTTATGCTACTCGCACTGGTCACCTGCAAACTAACAGAGGCACATTTTATTCTTAGGTGATTATCCAACTAAGCCCTCATTGAAATATGCATTCGACTTTTAGTAGGATGAATGGGTGGAGTTTGGCAATGGCTACTTCATGACGCTGTCCTAGTACAGACATATAAATTTCTAAACTTGGGGAGGATCTACAACAACACTAGTGACACAATTGATCAAGATAGAAAGAGAACAATAAGACACTCTAAGAGAACAGATTTAGACAGCTAAATTCCCTCCACTAACACTTAACCTCCCATGAAAACTACCCCAGGAGGCTTGAAGGCATCATATAGAAAATATTGGAGTGTGGGGGCAATCCCGGAAAACTCATACATTAGCTAGCAAGTTGACACGACTGATGTTATATGTAATATTTTTCCTATAATACGTACAGCACGTGGTGAGGAAATCAGATACCTGCAGAAATAGACTGGCCAGGGGGTATTATAGAGGATTGGCAAAACCCCAGAGATGAGACTAGATGGGGCATCGTGATTGCAGATTTGCCCATGACACATCTGCGAAATGAGGACGATCTGGAACCAGACCAGCCTCTGTCACCTGGGGACATGATTTTCAGGAAAACGCCCTAGCCTAATGGCCTGCCAACTGAAATCACTCAATGTCAGCATAATGCAGAAGAGGAGGCCTTTCATGTCAAACTCCTATCACAGGACTTGTAGAAGCCTACCATAGTATTTGTATATAAAACAGGTAGACCACCTGAAAATTGAAGCACATTTCACCCGATATCGCTCGATAAATAAAGTAAAAAATTAAGGCTTAAAACAATCGGTTGATTAAATCATCCCATTGGTTGATTAAATGATCCTGTCACTAGTACACTTGTGGCCAAAACAGATTAATGCTTAAACTTTTCACAAATTAAGAATATTTCATTTGGCCAAGACAAAAATTCATACCTTGCCAAGACTGGCTGCAATGTTGTTGATTGACTTCAAGAAAGTCTTGAACAAGTTGAGCTGGAAATACCTATTTTAGATAGGCATGCCTTGGACAAGAGTTCATAAAATATTTGCTTATCTCCTACAAGTTCGATCTTCGCAGCCTCAGTGCATGGAGTGTTGTTGTTTTCCTCCTTCCACATATAATGGGCCACCAGGCAGGGCTGCTCACTCTCACCGCTGTTATTTCCTTTGGCCATTGTGCCACTTGTCTCTTGGATTAGTACAGATGGGCTGGGCCAGGAACAAGATTTGGTAAATTACTGTGATATTAGTGATTCATAATTCCCTGATATTTAGTTATACTATCCTAGGTAGTCCTGTCAGGTCTCTTTGAAATATCTGGAAACATGTCTGTGCTGCTGGTTAACTGGGATAAGTCCTGTATTTACCCATTATAATGGGACCAAGATGCAGTCCACTAACAAAGTGGAATATCCTTTATTTTAACTAGCTTTACATAACAGGGCATACTCTGGTGACTTAACGTAAAATGATGGGGGACCACTGCAAAATGAGAAGTGTGTCCCTCAGTCTCCCATAGCTCACAAATATTCATTGGCATTGGCTGGAATGAGGCCCCTCTGAAGGGTTTGGGTCCCTTGAACAGTCAGAAGCCTCCCTGCTCTGCAGGGGCTGCAGAGGCCTGTGCTACGCTCCTTGATACACATTACCCATAACCCATGGGATTGGAACTGACCCTCACTCCACTTCTTCATTGGGACTTGCTGCCAATCTCTGTCACAGGGCGAGTTGCAATATATAAAGTGATAGTCTTAACTATTTTATGTTTTCCAAAACTACCCCAGTCAGATCCCTGAACATTTTCTCCAGAAAATTAAAGAAGCAAACGGAGTTCATATAGGCACATAAAAAACATGAGTAGGGTTTGAAAAATGCCTTGTGTCCATGTTTGTATGTGGCCTAGCTACGGCAAACATTAATCTGTTATTGGGCAGCCCAGTTAACAGTGTTGAATGGATGTTTGGGGAGAGAGATGGTCATGCTATAGACTAGAAATAGTGGAAAAAGTCAGTCTCAAGGTTCCACTATATGGATCAAAGAGAAGCTGTGGTCTTTTGGCGATTACTATGGTGGCTTTTGACAGCTAGAACAAAGCACTCAAATGGGTGCAATAGAATAGAAAGACACCACTGGAATCACCACTCTGGCATGGGGATTGGATGAAAATGATGAACCGTCTGGAGGGTTTCACGTCTAGGGATGTCATCGGCATTTCCAGTGTAGGAGCTTTTGCTGAGCAAGCCCAGAAATTCAAGTTATACAACAGATAATTCTACAGATATCTCCAGTTAATACTTAACACATTAAGTTGACCGATAAGGTTCCTGACTATAGGCAACTTGAATTCAAAATAAAATTGGATGCCATTGATGGTGGGAAATGTATCTCTCAAATGTACCTCCCTTATCAAAAATGGCTGCATAGGTTCCTGGCCCTTAAGTTGGCATAGGAGGTGGATGTTGGTGGCCTAGTTGGGGGTAATGGATGGAGGTCAAAGCAGTGCCAGAATGTTAGTAACATGTAAAAAACTCACTTATTTAGTTTAAATATATGTATAGGTTATACTACTCTTCTGATGCTCTAAAAGATTGGCAAACTCCTTTCTTCCCTGTCTCCCAGATGCATGACTGACACAGCGGACTTGCTTCACGTTATTTGATCCTGACAATAATAGGGCAATAATGGACATCTATCACAGAGACTGTAAATTACATAACCTACTGTCCAATCTTAAAATGCCTGTTCTCCATCTGATAAAAACAGGTACTACCCACTCAGCTGGTCATACTTTAGATCTCTTATTTTCTAACTCCCAGCTTGTGCACATTGAGGTGCCTGGACCTCTCACCTGGACAGATCACTTTCTAATTAAATTTAAAATCCCCGTTGACTCCATCTCTACCAAATCTAATACTGTAAAATGTGTGAGAGCAAGACAATGGAAGCAGTTGACCGCAGAAAGCTTTCATTCTTCCTTCAGGGCCCCTGAACTGGACAACATAACTGAGATTAACCTAGCCAGGGCAACGTTCCGTGAGTGCTTTTCTGGTGCTCTTGATACAGTTGCCCCCTATAGATCCCATACCAGTGAATCTGCTTGACCTAATGCCCCTTGGTACACTGCGGAACTGAGAACCGATAAATCAAACTTTAAGGGATTGGAATATAAATGGAGGTCCTCAAAGAAGCCCTCTACAAACGTCACCACAAAATAGCGTTTGGTGCAAATCACAGCAAGATTTAAACAGCTTGAAGGCTCTATACCATTAATAAAATTGACCAAGCAGGGAACTCCGCTAAAGATCAATTTAAGATTTTAAAGGGGCACACTAATCCCCGTGCTTGCACCTCAGCCACTGTGACCTCCCAGACACTCTGTGACACCTTAGCTACCCATTTTCAAACTAAAATAGACAATATCTACTGCAATTTTCATAATAGGCCACGAAAATTCCCCCCAAAAATCTCAACGGTGTACTCACCCGACTTTCCCCAAGGCAAGCAGACTGCAAAAAGGGGCTTTTTGGCACTAGAGGCACAAGAGACCAAGACTCAAAGTCAAGATCCACAGCCTCGATACCAAGAGACCCTAGACCCTGAACTTTGACACAGAGGACCAACATTGGCACCAAGCATCTACCCACACCCTCTTCAATCAGCAATAGACTCTGAAGACCCCTCAAAGCTGGCATAGAGCTTGATGCAAATATAGCCCCATCTTACTGAAGTCATAGGAGGATTTATATCGAGCTGGTTTCCGGCCCCATCTTCCAACAGCCTCCAGCACCAGAGCAGCCCCATGCTAGAAAATGACATCTCAATTTTGACAAGCCTGTTTCTGAAGAGACTAGAAACTTACAAATTGCAAGATAACCCATCTTCAGAGCCATGACCTGTTAAACTTTCACCACCCCATGATATGGTGCCAAATCATGCCATCATATAATAAGCGTCAGAAACCATAAGATTACGTTACGTGTTGAGGAAGATGACTATTTACTCATTGAGACTTTCTCAAAAAGTGGTCAGTGCAATACTTTCTTGTCCTCCAAAGTATCTTAAAGTGGTTGACAGAAAACTTCAGAGACCCATTGAAAACACTTGTTGTCATGTTCTGTACGGAAAAGTATAACATTGTGCAACAGTATTCAATTTACATCTGTTGTCATGTTCCGCTAGACTCCCTGCTTGTACAAACAACTCATAAGAAAGCATTCACTCAAGCTACAAGGGACACATACCTTTCAGACAAGAAGAGCAAAAAATTGATGCAGAGGGAAAATTGGTCGCAGTGGGAGCCGCAGAACAGTGGGTGATTACCAGTTCCATCTGTTTGCTCTCCATGTACGATCAGCACCAATGGAAGCTGATGGAGGAGCTTATCAAGCAGCTTCCAATGGCCTACTGTAAGAAAGGAATGGAAATTGTTCAGGAACGAAAGACAATATCCATTGCAAACATCAGTTGCTCCTTAGATTCTGCTGAGCCTGCCTCACATGAGACAAACTCAAGTGTCCCCCTTCATAGACACATGGTTGAGGATGTCTGGATTTAGGAGGAAGTCCAGAAGCACCTCATCAGCCTAACCTTTGATGAGGATCACCTCTTTGGCGTGCACAAAGGTGTAATGTGAGAAAAGATAAGGAAGGACACCGAAACAGCAAAAGCCATGTGGGTGATGTGCAACTCAAGCCCTGAAAGTCTGATTTTGCCCGGTAGCAAATGCAGGCAACATTGCTATAAAAATACAACCAAACCAGCCAAAGAAATCATTTAACTGAGGGTCAAAGTAGCAAAACTTACACCAGAGGTGGATACCATTGAAATAACCCCAGAAAAATCAAAGGTGCTGAAAAAAAGAGGTTCCTCGTCATAACAGTGACCTTCCTCAGAGTGCCCTTTATCTCACAACAGCTGTTGGCGACACATTAAGCTATATCTTTCCCATCGGTAAGAGTGCACTTCATACAAGTGACTATTATTCATCAACACCTACAGTTATTGCCTGGATTTCCATACTATACATCCCAATACTCCACCATGCCTGGCACACGGTCAGCCACCACCACCAGAGGCTATTGCCAGAAGTCTTAAATTATCATTATACCAAGGAGCAGAAGGTCTACCCCTTTTTTAATGTCTTTTAAGGGTGATAACTGGTCAAGCCTCGTACTTATTTGATTACAAAGGTTCAAGTAATTTTCGTCCACCTGTTTGCCTGCATCAAAAGTCCTATTCACAAAAAACTCCGGCGATGGTGTTGCCTTTCCTACAAGTCCTCTGCGATCCTCACCTTTGAGATTCTTATTTTCCTTAGGGATAACTATTATTAATCTCAGGCTAACAATCCCGAATTGGACTAAATGGTGGTCGGACACGTCTACTGGCAAGTCTGTCCCCAACTCCATCAGGTCTTTATTTGCAAACATTAGGTCCAATACGTGCCCACCCCTATGCGTGGGCTCTATGACCCACTGCGTCAGATTCATGTCTTCACATGTCTGGAGAAGACTTTTATATCCAGAATCTAGGCTCCCATTAGGCCATAAATTAAAATGTCCTAAAATGAGATCTTGAATGAGTTAACGCCATATTAATGAGGACATCTGCCAGCGCACACTGCTGTTGAGAACTGGCTACTTCAGGTGGTCTATAACACTGTGCCAGTAATTATATGTCCCTTGGGGTCCAGTAATGCAAATCCCTGTAGTTCAGAGCCACTCACCTCGTCAATGTCTACTGAGATAAAATCCAATTTTTCTTTAAAACTAATTCCAACCCTTCCTCCTTTCCCAGTCTGCCAGCGGGCAACTTAACCCCAGTTCCAGGTCTGACCCAGGGTGTGTCCATGTCTCAGTCATAAAAAGGACATCCATATTATGGGTATCTGATAATAATTGGACCTCACCGCCATGTTTATGTAGGTATCTGACATTAAGTAGGCCACACGCGAGCTTATCCTCTTTCTCTAGCTATACTTGCATCTCCACTCCTAACTCACCAATATCTTGCAGCTCCTCACTCGTGTAATGATAGCCCCTTTGTCCTCCATGTAAAATACCAAAATGGCCAGCATGGCTGGCACTGTGCACGGTCGGTGCGTGGACTGACGCAGACGGGCTTGCCTTTGGAGCGCCTTCAGCGTGCCGTTGGCGTGCCCGCTGGGTGGTCGCGCCAGCGTGTGTTTAAATGCCCCCGAAGGAAGAAAGATTAGAGCGCTCACCCAAGGCACCGCAGGGTCTAGAGGTTGTATTGCAGTAGTCCCAAATTATCGTTTTCTCGCGTGCCCTCTGCAGCAGTGTCAGGCCACAGAATTGTCACAAGTAACTTTTCAGTAGGAAGATCCAATGATGGTGGTGCCCAGTGTTCAGTACAAACTGCAACCCTGGAACACCATGAACTTGGTAATGGATAAATTGTTTCTCAACCCTCAGGTGCAAGTGACAATCGTCCCCAGACGTCTTCCTAACGGGGTGTTGGACGCATTTGAGCCACCTCATAATTCAAGGCCAGTGTAATACTCCGCAGTAGAGGTTGAACATCAGCCTCCTGGTAAGCAGTTCAGTTAGTGCTTAGAACGTTTTCAAACGTATTCATTATACAGTGCTATTTTGGACAGCTATGACTACAATATATCACATTTTGAAGCAGGTGGGGTCACATTTAGCATGTGCTGTCAGGCAGAAAACATCTCCTGCTATGGCAACAACTTTGCAGACCTGCTCACAAGGAGGCATCAGGAAACTCCCAAGTGATAGATCAACACTTGGGTACGTCAACACTCCTTTTGACTGCTGGGGGATCCTGATGGTCCATTTGTTAACTGGCGAGAATGACAAATGGCACACTTCACCTCTAGGTACCCACACCCACAGTCCATGGGCAGTGCACTGTGAATGAATTGGTCAAAAACAATTGCATGTGCTTTGCTTTTACTACCAGTGACAACGAATGTAGTAAAGAAAATGAGCCTAGCACCCATGAAGCTCATCCTCCTAGCACCCACCGGGCTGAGGCAGAGATGGTACTCTATACTCCAAGAGATGTCTGGGCATCCACAAAAGAAGCTATGTCTATGGACAGACCTAATCCCTCAACACCATTGTCAGCTACAACATTCCTACACCAGATCACTGAATCTTGTAGTTTAGCAGCTGACGTCTTAGAATTTGAGTACCTTCAACTTCCAGAACTGCACATTGTAATTCTCAGAGGCCCACAAGCCCAACAGTAGGGCTGGTTATACTGCTAAATTGAAAGGGTTTGTTCACTACTGCACCAATCTTAACAAGCAGCCTTTAAATGCCTTGTTGAAAGGCATGGTCTATTTATTGCACCTACAAAAATAGGTGTAGCGTACACTTTGATAAGAGTACATCAAGCCACTGTGGCAGCGGACATGCAAGATGGAAAACACCAGTCAGTTTTCGCAATACTGGTGTTAAGAGAGTTTATGGAAGGTCTTAAAAGATTATTTAATCGTAGAGCTCCACCAGTCCCCTTGAAGGACACGAATATTGCTCTTATCCTGCTTATGTGGCCTCCATTTGAACCATTGCAGTTTTGCCCACTACAGTTTGTTTCATGGAATGTGGCTTTCCTCATTGCAATAACTTCCCTTTGTAGAGTACATAAACTGCAAGCTTCAACAGTGGAGGAACGTTTTAATTAAGTGCACAAAGGTAGGGTCGTCCGTAGTACAAACCCACTGTTGTCTCCCTGTTTCATGTCTATCAAACCATTGACTTGCTATTTTTTTTTCTCACAACCTCAAACGATTGCTGAACGAACTTTTAACACCAAAGTCTTGATTAGAGCTCTTGTGTTTTACATTCACCGAACCAAAGCCTTTATAAAGTCTAAGCATCTCTTAGGAGCTTTTCATAAGCGCCACTTGTAACCTGGTTTAAAGGTTAGGTAGGCATTGCTAGATAGATAGGTATGTATATTCAAGTCTATTTTTCTTAAGCTAAATGTACACTGCATGCTATCCTATGGTCACATTCCAGTCTCTAAAAGGGCGCCGCTCTGGCTTTTCTTAGCAACAACCCCCTCCCTGACATATGTAGGGGTGCAACATGGTTTACCACATTCACTTTCACAAGACTTTATTGGTTGGCTATTCATGCCCACCAAGCCGCACAAGTCTGGCACACTGGTCGTAAAAAGTTGCTCTAGACATCTACTGCAGCTCACATGCCATCAGCTTAAGGACAAGGTTAATGCTTTTGAGTCTATGCTAAGCACATCATCTACAGCGCCACGTACTGCAAATAGAAAGCACTGCCTGCCTGTAACAGTCAGCTTGTAGAGCTTGCGTTTCCAGTGCATTTACATTATTTTACAGCCTTTATCTTGCCTCCCGTCGCCTCCACCTTCTCTAACAGTTTGCATGAGTCACTCCTTCTGTTTCAGTTGTTTTGGTGAGATGGGTGCCTTAGCTGTGCTGCTCCAGCCTTATCTTCCCTGTTTCCTTTGACTTTACTGATTCTATATTAATCCATGAATAAATCCCAGAAGACTAGGGAGTGTTCTATAGTTTTCCCTTAATACTGTTAGACTTTCCTGTGTTGTTTCCCATACCGATACTTTTAACCTATTTGACCTATGCATCTATGTTGCAAGTAACCCCTATATCACCAGCAAGATGCCTAATTTATGCATTATGATGTACTATGGGTAGAGGGATCAGGGGATCCTGAAAGGTCAGTAACTCATCAGGTATACAGTAGAGTGGGATTCCGAGATAATCACACCGAAAAAGTGTACTTGAGGTGCACGTTATGTAGAGAGGGCCAGTAGTCTCCTAATTACAAGACTGGTCACATATCTTCATGATACCTTTTATTTTACGTACAAGTGGAGAGCTATTAGAAGCATTGCAAGGATTCCCCTTTTTTCTGTTTGTTAATTGGAATGTATAATTGCCAGGTAATAGTTGCAGTTTCCTATAGATTATTGTTTAAGGCAGACCTATCCCCTCAGAGCTCTCTTTTTTTTACAGCACTTCTTCTGTAGAATGCACACGACTTTAATTAATAAACTCCGTTTATACATGATTCTAGGTGAAAGTTTACGAAGCATATTGGTGCATTTCACATCTGTCATACTTTTCCACTTTAAATGATGTCGCTATTTCGTGACAGCTGATAAAGAATCATTTCCAATTCAAATTCTCTTCTGTGGCAGAATCTATTAGAACATTCTAAGGAAATATTATTTGCTGCATATTCTCTGGGGCTACAGTCGGATGTAATTTTTTTTCCTTTGCTTTGCTGTCTTCTTAATGGAGGTAATCTCAGCCTTGCTTGGATTCCTTCACATTTTTTTAATCAAATCATTGCTTTTACTGAGCAAGCAGGTACTTAAGAGAAAACGGACAACCTCTACTTTATTATGTTTATATAGGAGCAGAACCTGCAACCCCAGTTTGTAAATCCACCGCGTTCAACCAAGACAAATCCTGCCCAGATATCTCCTGTCTGTAAAAGTAGTTAATTGTGGCATTTGCATGTTTTTTTTGTAGTTGTTGTTTAAAGTGAAACGGTACCATTGTTAGACCTAGCAAGAGAGAAAGTAATTCAGACCGAAATAAGGCAATTTTGTTGCTATTTAGCAGTTTCCCAGTATGTGGGAAAGTAGCGTACTGTTAGAGGGTTTATTACATGTTAAAAGCTTGCCGTGAACCCTCCTAAAACGCAGGCAACCCCTGCTAGCAGATGATTACATCACACTGCTGTTCAATCAATCAATCAATCAACCAATCAAGCATTTATAAAGCGCCCTACATACCCGTCTGGGTCTCAAGGCGCTGGGTGGGGGGGGGTGGGGTGGGGGGGTGGGGGGGAGGCTGCTACTGATCGAAGAGCCAGGTCTTGAGAAGTCTTCTGAAGGCCAGCAGGTCCTGGGTCTGTCGTAGGCTGGCAGGGAGATCGTTCCAGGTCTTGGCGGCGAGGTAGAAGGAACTGGTAGTTGTCCGGATACGGGGAACTAGGGCGAGGGTGGCAGAGCGGAGGTTGCGGGTGGGGGTGTGGAAGCTGAAGTTGGTTGTTGAGGTATTATGGTCCGGTGTTGTGTAGCGCTTTGTGTCCGTGGATGAGGAGTTTAAAGGTGATCCTCTTGTTGACTGGGAGCCAGTGCAGGCCTCTCAGGTGGGGTGCGATGTGGCTGCGTCGGGAGACGTCGAGGATCAGTTGTGCTGAGGCGTTCTGGATTCGTTGTAGCCGTCTCAGGAGCTTGGCTGTTGTTCCTGAGTAGAGGGCATTTCCGTAGTCGAGTCTGTTGGTGATGAGGGCCTGGATGACGGTTTTTCTCGTGTCTGGAGGGATCCACTTGAAAATCCTGCGGAGCATTCGGAGGGTGTTGAAGCAGGACGCGGAGACGGCATTGACTTGCTTGCTCATGGAGAGGGAGGAGTCGAGAATGAAGCCCAGGTTGCGTGCGTGGTCGGTGGGTTCCGGGGGTGTGCCTAGCGATGTGGGCCACCAGGAGTCATCCCAGGCTGATGGGGTGGGTCCGAGGATGAGGACCTCCGTTTTGTCAGAATTCAGCTTCAGTCTGCTGTCCTTCATCCAGTCGGCGACGGCCTTCATTCCTCTATGGAGGTTGGCTTTGGCGGTGATGGGGTCATCGGTGAGGGATATGATCAGCTGGGTGTCGTCGGCGTAGGAGATGATGTTGAGGCTGTGTTGTCGTGCGACGTGGGCGAGTGGAGCCATGTAGATATTGAACCGCGACGGGCTGAGGGAGGATCCCTGTGGGACGCCGCAGATGATCTCGGTGGTTCTTGAGCGGAAGGGAGGGAGGCGGAAGCTCTGGGTTCTGCCGGAGAGGAAGGATGTGGTCCACTTCGCTTGAATTCCGGTGTTGTGGAGGCGTGCTGATAGGGTGCGGTGGCAGACCGTGTCGAAGGCGGCTGATAGGTCCAGGAGGATGAGGGCGGCTGTTTCTCCTTTGTCCGTCAGGATCCTGATGTCGTCGGTGGCGGCGATGAGGGCGGTCTCGGTGCTGTGGTTGCTGCGGAAGCCCGATTGGGATGGGTCCAGGACGTTGTTGTCTTTGAGGTAACGGGTCAGTTGTTTGTTGACAATCTTCTCTGTCACTTTTTCCGGGAACGGGAGCATGGAGATGGGCCAGAAGTTCTTGAGGTCCTTGGGGTCTGCCTTGGGTTTCTTCAGAAGGGCGTTGATCTCGGCGTGCTTCCAGCTTGCCGGGAAGGTTGTAGTCTCAAAGGAGTTGTTGATTGTTTTCCGGAGGTGGGGTGCGATGGTTGTGCTGGCTTTGTTGAAGACGTGGTGAGGGCAGGGGTCGGATGGGGATCCTGAGTGGATGGAGTTCATGGTTTTGATGGTGTCTTCGTCGCTGACGTTGGTCCAGGCGGGCAGGCGGCTGGTGCGGGTGGTGGTCGCGGGGGTGGTGGAATCGGTGGTGGGTTTGGGGGTGTCGGAGTTGAAGCTGTCGTGGATGTCGGCGATCTTGCGATGGAATAAGGTGGCCAGGGAGTCGCACAGGTCCTTTAATGGTGGGATGTCGTTGGTGTTGGAGCTGGGGTTGGAGAGTTGATTTCACGATGCTGAAGAGCTCTTTGGTGTTGTGTGCGTTGTTGTCTAACCGGTCCTTGAAGGCGGTCCTGATGAGTTGGTGGTGTCTGCGGGTGGCGCTTTTGTGGGCTGTGTGGCTGTCTGGTGTTCGGTCATGGAGCCATTTCTTCTGCAGCTTCCGACAGGTGCGCTTGGATGTCCGGAAGTCTTCGGTGAACCAGGCGGCTTTCATGTTGGTGTGGTTAGTAGTGGAGGTCTTGAGAGGGGCAAGGGTGTTGGTGCAGTAGTTGATCCATTGTTTGAGGTTGGTCTCAGGGCGAGGGTGGTAGTCAGTTGGTCCTTGGTGACCTTGCCCCAACAGCGGCGTGGTAGCTGTTGGGTGCGGTGGTGTGTGGTGGGTTTTCTGAAGGTGAAGTGGACGCATCTGTGGTCGGTCCAGTGAGGTTCGGTGCTATGGTTGAAGGAGACGTGGGGGCTTGTGGAGAAGATGGGATCCAGTATGTGTCCAGCGGCGTGGGTGAGTGTCATTACGAGTTGTTTAAGTCCGAGGTTGGCGAGCAGGGGGGTGGAGTTGGCGTCGTTGTTGATCTCGAGGTGGAAGTTCAGGTCCCCGAGGAGGATGTAGTCTGTGGAGGCGAGGGCATGGGTGCTGACGAGGTCGGCGATGGTGTCGCAGACTTGGTCCGGGTAGACTGTAGACGAGGGTCCCTCTGAGGGTGGTGTTGGGGTCGGTTTGGATCTGGAAGTGCATGTGTTCGGCGGTGGTGAGGGTGTCGTGGTGTTGGTTGAGACTCTGAGGGTGTCCTTGTGGATGATGGCGATTCCCCCTCCGACTCCGTTGGTGCGGTCTCTGCGGGAGATCTTGTAGCCCTGTGGGATGACTATGGCGATGTTTGGTGCTGAGGTGTCGTTCAGCCAGGTCTCCGTCAGGAAGGCGACGTCGGGAGCGGTGGAGTCTAGGAGGTCCCAGAGTTCGATGGCGTGCTTGCGAGCGGAGCGGGTTTTGGGAGTATGCAGCGGAGGTGGTTGGGTTCGCTGGCTGGTGGTCTGTAGGGCTGGATGCTGGTGTATCTGCAGTTCCGGCAGGCGAAGGGCCCTTGGGTGCGCTTCAGGGTGGCCTGGTAGCAGGGGTGGTCTCGTCCGGTGTTGAGTGCGTGGAGGGTGCTGGAGTCGTAGTGCAGTCTGGTGTTGAGGGGGATGAGGGGTCCAGGGGTTCTGGCGCTGGCCGTGGTCCAGGCGCAGACGGGCTTGCCTTTGGCGCGCTTTCGGCACGCCAGCGGTGCGCCCGCTTTGCTTCCGCGAGGCACCCTCCATAAGAGGCCAAGTGGGAGGGAGGAGCAGCTGGGAGGCGGGAGCGGGCGGCCAATGGGCGAGGGCACGGGGCACAGAAGGAAAAAAGGGGCGGGCCGCAGGGGAGCAGCGGGGGGGGGGCACAGAGGGCAAGGGTGCAGAGGAACGGCAATCAGGGGAACAAATAAAACAAATAACAGTCGGGTATGGGGAAAAAACAGAGCAACAATACAATGAAAAGAAACGGGTACCAGGGGCACACCAGCGGCGGACCCTCAACAGCGGCAGTAGTGGGGCAGTCACGGGCAACCAGGAGGAGCTGTGCGGCGTGGGGAGTGACCAGAGGTTGGGCTTCCTATTGGCAGAATATAAACGTATTATTCCTATTGATGGCAACAGGCATATTTTAAAATAAAGCGATTTCCGTGTTACAAATGAAGATGAGTTTCGTGCACAGTATTTTTTTTAATAATCTTTCAGCACATTAATTGAAATAGTTTCCAAGACTTGCAGACCATTCAGTTTGGGATCAGTAGCACTGATATGAAAATTTGTGAAATTGTATATTATTTTTTGACAGGGTCTGCTTCTCTGCTTAGGCGGAGGAGCGTTGCCCCATTACTCTCAGAGCCGGAAAAAGGAAAAATGCAATGATAACATCGTTATCATTTTATTTTACAGTATCAAGGGGTGGGGCTGGTGTCACAGCCTGCACATGATGATTTTACCGGCAGTTTTGGGCTGGCCCACCGTCTTGGGCCGGCATAACAGTCACGCACACTTAGCATATTCTCCACCGGGCTGTAATACACAGCCTGGTTGGAGAGCATGCATAGGTTCCCAGTCCCCATGTGAGCACCGGACCACAGCGCTCAGACCAATCATAACTCTGCATTGCAGTGCTGTGATTGATTTAGGGGAGCCTGCTTGCTTCCTTATTCCGTGACTCATCAGGAAGCGAAGCAGTGACCGAGAAGAGACGGCGGCAGTGAAAGTGGGTGTGTGAGTCGCTGTATGGGTGAGGGAATAGGTGTGTGAGTCGCTGTATGGGTGAGGGAATAGGTGTGTGAGTGGCTCTATGGGTGAGAGAGTGAGTGTGAGAAGTTGCATGGGAAAGTATGTGCTTTTCTCAGTGAATATATAGGTGAGTGAGTACATGTGTTATTATATTTATATGAGTGAGTAGGTGTGTGAGTAACTGTACGGGTGAGTGGCTCTGTGAGTGACTGTATAGGTGAGTGAGTGGGTGTGTGATTCAGTGTGAGGAGTGACTATATGGGTGTATGAGTGGGTGGTTAAGTGCTTGTGTCTTTATAACTGGATGTGTGAGTGGCTGTATTGGTCAGTGCACGAATTCCTGTATATGCGAGTTAGTGGCTGCATTAGTGACTGTAGGGGTGAGTTGATGTGTGAATGGCTCTATGAATCAGTAAGTAGGTGTGTTAGTTGGGTCTGTGAATGGGTATGTCAGTGGTTGTGTGGGTGAATGATATGTTGTATGGGGTGTGAGTAGTTCTGTGGATGATGTCATCAATGATGCCAATTAAGATGTCATCAGTGATGTCACGACCATGTCATGGGTGATGTAACATGTGAGGTGTTAAGCAGTGCACTGCAGGGTGTAAGTTATTGTTAACTCAGCTAACTAACTGCTGAATTTCTCTAGTTTTGTCTGAGTGAAATGGGAGCCTTACTATAACGTCCCAGTAACCTTTGTTTTTTTCAGTGAATTTCGAAGTTTTTTTAAAGTCTATTTCCTAACTAGAACGTCCTGACAACCTTTGTTTTTTGTGTGAATTTCTCAGGTTTTTTAAATGGTATTTCTTAACTTTAACGTCCCTGTAACCTTTGTTTTTTTCAGTGAAGGTCTATGTTTTTTTATTTCAGTCCAATTTGAAAAAAGAGGGTAGTTTTTTGTAATGTAAAGTTACCTCATATTTTATTTTTCGGGACGATGCAAGCCGTCGCGCGGACACTGGTGTTCACAACGACTTGGAATGCTGCAATGCGTTGCTTCTGGTAATACTATTGTGAATATTATTTTTTTTTTAAAGTATGATAGACATACATAAACGTATTTTAATTAGTGTTTGTCATCAGGACTTTATTATTATACTATAAAACTTGCATTCCTCTAACTACTTTTATTATAAAATACTTTTTACTTTGTTTTTACATTTCTGTGATTGAATGAGTGCATGAATTGAATGAGTGGTGCATGGGTGATTGAAAGAGTGTGTGAGTGCAGTAAGGATGTTAAAATGAGTGCATGAGTGGTGCACGGGGGGTTGAATGAGTGCATGAGTGGTGCATGCGTGACTGAATAAGTGCATGAGTGGTGCATCGATAATTGAATGACTGCATTAGTAGTCTATGGATGATCGAATGAGTTGTCCATAGGTAAGTCATTGTTTGTGTAAGTATCTGTTTAAGTAAGTGCTTGAATGATTGAGTAAGTAGCTCTGGCACCATCTGTAAATCTGCTGCATAACAGTGGAAATAATATTGATAGAAGTGGCAAAACAAACTAATATGAAGTTATGACAAAACTACTTTGTTTAAAAGCACTCTCCATTGATGTGTTAGCAATGTGTCGGTGATAGAAGAAGTGTTCTGAGACATCTAACGCTGTTGAAATGCAGATACTATTGAGAGAGAAAAAAGATACAAATATGTAACTATTTAATCTCTTAAATTATACTTTTATACTAATACACATTAGTTATACTGTGACACTATATTACAATGTGGTAAAAATATACTTTTACCTTGTTTACTGTTCTCAGCTTTCCTACTTCTTCACCATAAACAGTGGTCTGAATGTAGCATCATCCTGTAACAGTGGGTAAAAAATAATCAATGGATTATAAAAAAAAAGACCATAGCTGCAACAGTACATCACTATAATTAACCCTATGCATCAGGCTCACTTTAACTCCGGAATCATTAACTCAGGAGTTACTACACCAACGTAAACATCTTTAACATCTTTTTAAAAACATTACACCTAATAGGCCGAATAATGTCTAAAAAACAGAAAAACCATGTAAAAAACACCATACACAACTTTTTTTATCCAGAATTCGTCATTAAAAGAATATGACAAATGGAAGGCTCTCTTTAATTTTGGACATCATTTTTAAATAATCATAGCTTCTAGGTGAAATGATGTATAAACCGCTGATAATCCAAGTACACTAACTCCCACACGGTACAACATAGAAGTTCTTGTTGGAGAAACAAAAGGGGTCATTTTTAAAAAAGTTTTGAAGGTAGTTTTTATTTCCAACATAAGGCTGCTGTAATTGGGACATATCCATTCTGTTTTTAAGTGTAATTAGAGAACATAGTGTTTTGACGTTATGCAAACTCTTTTGTTGAAGTTAAAAGTACTCTTGCATTATGAACACCTTTTTGAAAACATTACCCTGACTTGGGCAACTTATGTCTTCTACAAAGATAAACTATGTAATTAATAACACTCTACAGCACTTTTTTATCCACTAATTGTCCTCAAAGCTTTGGTTGAAGAGAGAAGAGATATGAATTTGGTAATTTCCTGGGTAGTCCGGTTTGTATTTTAGATTAATGTCTTTGCATTCTGTCCATTCCAGATTCACACTTTAAATAGGCAGTGTAATTTCAAGAGATTGTATTAACCCTTCATGTAAGATGATAGCCAAAGTAGTAAGTGTCCTTCCAGAAATTGGTATTAGCCCAGCTACAAAGTTTGTAATTGTAATTCGATTTTTGAACCATTCTCTCTGCATCGTTGTAGCATTACTGTAAGATATTTTCCAGTTTGTACAAACCATGGAGACATAACATCTGATCTGAAGTTTGGGAAGGTCATATTTTGATTGGCCTTTTTCAACAATTTCTCAAAAGTCACGGTATTAGAATCTGGTAATGTCAAGTAGAGAAATTGTATCAGAATTGATTACAGTAGTGGATGTGAAACTACAATGACATTGTTCTACATTCTGTCCATCAACTGTGTTTTTTGCAATTTTCACCCCGAATGGGCTAGGCATGCTCAGACGTGAGTCCCAGTCTCTCCAAACCACTGGAGTCAAGCTATCCAGGCTGATAGCCAGAAACCGGTCCTTGGATGCTTGATTCCGGTCTGGGAAAGACATGGCTTGGTAGTTCGGACTGGACTGTTCCCATGAGGCACAGGGTCAGAGCTGATTTGCATATAGCCAGTGTCTAACCCAGGGTGGTGTGGAGTGCAAAAAAACAATGGATTTAGGCCCAGATCCTTGTACTGGGGTGAATGTATGACATTGTTCTACATTCTGTCCATCAACTGTGTTTTTTGTGAAACTACAATGATCACAATCATGATTCCATTTATAACTCAATCCAAATAATTATTTAATATTTACTTCTTCCTCTAACATCACCATAATAAATTATTGTGTATCTTGTTGAATATTTACAGAAAACACTACTGATCCTGTACCTATATCTATAAGATCTCAGATTCCTTAACCCCTTCAGTGCTAATGACAAGGGTAACTCGTCATGGAGTTTCCATTGATTTCAATGGAAAGTCAATGGACCTACTCGCACACCCCTTAGCAGCCAAGTGGTTAAGCACAATGTGTTCTACTTCTGTCACTCAGTAAACGTTAGAGCAAACCATATAGTGCAGAACAGATTCTCTTATCTGTTTTTTTATGAATTTGGTTTAGTAAATGTGGTAAATAGAACAGTACATTAAGAACAACATTTGTATAGGAGTAGACCCCTGAACTGTTTTCAAACTGGTAACCTACAATTTCTCCATCTATTAGCAGTTTTCTTTTCTTAGATCCTTGGGGATTCTCTTTGTGTTCTTCTTTTTGTTCAACATTAATACACTGTTTTATAATCTTCCGCTTCGGACTAATTAACTGTTTCTCATAAACAGGGTACTGGCCTAAATGAGGAACATATACACTTCTTAACCGATGGTACTCTGTTACACATCTTGTATCAGCACTAACCTTTTTGTCATCAAAGTCCATCACAAACAAAGCCCTTTCCTTTTCAGAGTAGAGCCTGGTCAGCTCAGATCTTGTCCCTCTCAACACCAAGGATAGAGGTTCTAAAGTGACAGTGGCCTTTCAGATAAGAACAATGTTAGGAAACTTAAAAGAGCAGGATCTAAAAGAGTGTTCTTGCCAATTCATGAAGTCCTAGCTTCATCAGTATTAGCTGGCATCATTTTCTACTCCTAGAGAGCACAGACTTTTCTACTTAGTCTGTTATTGGCATTATCCTGATGCTAATTCCCTCTTGGGTATGATGGCTTAGTTGCTCAGTACCTCTGTAGAAGCACAGCATGCCAGTTCTGGCTTTTTAAAGCAAATTTGTTGAAAGCTGCCAGGAATCTCTGAAAAAGGCATCAGTCAGCATTTTCAATTAAAGAATAACAATATATTTTGGAACTTAGTCTCTCAGGGCAACAGGAAGGTTGTCTACCCATTCTCAAAACATATCCCAAGCCATGCTTGGCGCGACCACTTCGAGAAGCTATACTCCACACCAGAGACTAGGCACTCGAGGAGCCTTATGTTCCTCCCGACCTCCTAGTGCTGACAATAATAGTGAGCTCTTTGGCCTGGGTGAAATTGAAGCTGCTATAAGGAAAATTGTCCCCGCCAAGCAGCTGGGCTGGATGGCATGACCTCTTCCTAGCAGACATCACTAATTGGGCACATTACAATCTTCTTCTTGCTAAAGCAATTGCCAGTGGCAGCCCAATACCGGGAACCTGGAAAGGTGCTGAGGTGGTACCAATTTACAAAAAGGGACCAAGAGAAGACCCCTCAAACTACAGACCTAGTCTGATGGACTTAATGCTGAAGGTATTCGGTAGAGTCCTGCTGCAAAAGAATCCAACAATGGGTAGAAGACATAGATATCCTCTCCCAGTATCAAGCTGGCTTCAGGGCCCGCACCTCTCCCAGTATCAAGCTGGCTTCAGGGCCCGCACAGTAACGATTGATCAGGTCTTTAGGCTGCTCCTAATATACTGGAAGACAGCGACAATCCGCAAGGGCAGTCTTTACCTCGCATTCATCGATCTGAAGACTGCCTTTGATCTTGTCCGCAGTAATAATCTGTGGCAAGTGCTCAGAGATGTGGGCATTTCTCTTCTCATCCTCAACCTACTGATCCGGCTCCACAAGGGAAATTGTGCCCAGGTGAGGTGGGGTTCACAAGGTCAGCTGACAGAGCGGATCCCTGTCAACAGGGGAGTCTGCCAGGGCTGTGTCATGGCACCCACCATGTTCTCTCTCTACATGAATGGGGTGGTTAGCTTTCTCAAAGAAGACCCAGCAGACGCCCCAACCCTGGTGGGCGACAAAGTACCAGCGCTCTTGTTCGCTGACGACACCCTGCTGGTGTCAAGCACACCAGCAGGACTACAAAGATTGCTTAAATAATTTTTTGCCCATGCCTGGTAAATTAGGCAAAAAGCATTGCCAAGAGAGGCTTAACTCCTCTGTGTATGAGACAGTGAAACTGGGAAGCAATCTCTGCAGCACACAATGAGTGTCTAACCCACCAATAATATCGTATAGTTACTGCTGTCCATGTTTTTCGGGGTATTACATTATGTTTCCTATGATGACTGCACAAGGCAGTATGTTGAGCTTGCATTTTTAAATGGCTTTTAAATGTCTTACACCTAATTACTCTTCTTTTTTTTTACTCATGATCTTTTTATAAAAAATGTAAATTGTAAATGTTTGACAACTATATATTCATAGTGGCGCATCTGAGCATACTTTCAAAATAATTGTTTACATTATCTGGCTCACTATGGGGTCCATTAGGATGTAGGGCGGATCGCCACCGCCCGCATGGTGGTGGTGATCCGCCCTACATCCTTCCCCGACTGCCACCCATTTACCCCCGCCTTATTAGTATGGCGGGGGATACCGCGGCGGACAGGAAGACCGTCCGCCGCTTTTCCGCCAGGTCGACAAGTCGAGACATGCAGCCACAGATTTGCTTTAATCCACTGACCCTCACCAATGTCTTATTAACAATGTATTCAAGAAAGTTATAAATAAAACCTAAGTATTCTAATTCCAGCCAGTGCCCATTGTTAGCTCCAGTTAAAAAAAAACCTGTCTTTTCAAGCTAACTATTCCAAAAAAACATGTAAACTAAAAAGATACAGAACTATTGTGTGATATGGCCGAGTTCCCCATAATCCTTCATATATATATATATATAACGCTCAGACACTTCTCCGCTTCCGGAAAAAGAAGAGCAGCACTCCGGGGAGTTACTTAACAACGTGCAGTTTATTTTAGCACAACAAACGTTTCGGCAAAGAGCCTTCGTCAGTGTCACAACCCATTCTCCTGCGCACACATTTAAATAAAGTCATGTGACAATTCATGAACAACAACAAGGGACTCGCCCTTCCAGCATTACAATGAGCGCCATCTTAGAATGGTTTCCTAGAATTGAAACCATACAGAATTAATCCATGGATTGGATAAATCATCGTTAGCAAGGGGCAAAACTCAACAATCCATTCTAATTATAGAACAAATAATATGTCCGTGGATCGGCAAAGGTCCCTTGAATGAAGAAAATAAGCAAAAGTCATGACAACATACAATACTGTGCTAGGAGACGTATATACATATGTACATATATGGGTGCAGCGTTCTTCATATATCCGCAATTGCGATGGCAGTATCATATACTATTAATCAATCATGATTGAGTAGTAAAGGGAAATAAATCAATCCTACAGCAAACAGCTAGACATCCGTCCAGCGGGAGACATTCACCACATACTATATACAGCTGATCCCAACTATACAGAAGATGAATGATCATATCCGTGAAATCCATCCAATCATGAAATTGATCAGTATAGAGGATAATCGGAGTCAAAATATATACACACACAGGTTCTGGTACATTGCCAAAAATGTGAAAGTCAGACACGAGATATAAAGCATAAGCACAATAATGATGTTAAAAGGATAATGCTATGCTTGAGGAATTGAGTAATCACCATGGGTGCGAGATATGACCATTAAATCTGTACATTATATACACTATATACAATAATAAGTTGACATTACTTTCAAATGTTCTAGAATAGTATAATGGATAATGCCCAGATTAGATAGGATGTCAGATGCCAATGACATTACATTTGCTTTTGACCCTTCATTTCCCCAAATGAACCACCATTTCTTCTCCGCTATTCATACCCTTGGGGAACTTAGTAGACAGGTCGATTATGTATCTAGACTCCAGGCGTCTAAGCCTTCTCAATCTGTCTCCACCCCGAATGCCACACCTCCAAACTCAGTATGACGGCGCACTTAGCACACGCCTACTGTTGGGACTGATGACGGGAGTGATTCCCAGAAACGCGTCGGGCATTTTAATGACTTGCGAAGTGGGGAGACGCGCTGAATGTGAAGCCAGTAAAGGCGGAGACCTGTCGTGTGCCTCCTAAATGCTAAGGGCAATTTGGTGAACAATCTACAGCACGGCAGCCTAGTCGTGAGGAGAGCACCATCAACTGCTGCAACAAGAAACGTCTGACAGCAGTTTGAGGCCGGCGCTTCCAAACTGGTTGGAGGTGTGGCACAGGACTCCTCGATGAAAATCACAGCGCATCGAACCACAACGCAGCCTACTATAGGTTTATATGTGCCTTAATGGTCAGTGACTCTTGTCTTTACTTAAAAGAGAACACTTACAGTGCAGCGTAAAGGACTACAAATCCCAGCCAAACTCAGTATGACGGCGCACTTAGCACACGCCTACTGTTGGGACTTGAATGAATAAAAAAGCCCAGAATACATCGCTGCACGAACGAGTCTCGCTGATGGCAGCCCCTGATGACGGGAGTGATTCCCAGAAACGCGTCGGGCATTTTAATGACTTCCGAAGTGGGGAGACGCGCTGAATGTGAAGCCAGTAAAGGCGGAGACCTGTTGTGTGCCTCCTAAATGCTAAGGGCAATTTGGTGAACAATCTACAGCACGGCAGCCTAGTCGTGGGGAGAGCACCATCAACTGCTGCAACAAGAAACGTCTGACAGCAGTTTGAGGCCGGCGCTTCCAAACTGGTTGGAGGTGTGGCACAGGACTCCTCGATGAAAATCACAGCGCATCGAACCACAACGCAGCCTACTATAGGTTTATATGTGCCTTAATGGTCAGTGACTCTTGTCTTTACTTAAAAGAGAACACTTACAGTGCAGTGTAAAGGACTACAAATCCCAGCCAAACTCAGTATGACGGCGCACTTAGCACACGCCTACTGTTGGGACTTGAATGAATAAAAAAGCCCAGAATACATCGCTGCACGAACGAGTCTCGCTGATGGCAGCCCCTGATGACGGGAGTGATTCCCAGAAACGCGTCGGGCATTTTAATGACTTGCGAAGTGGGAAGACGCGCTGAATGTGAAGCCAGTAAAGGCGGAGACCTGTCGTGTGCCTCCTAAATGCTAAGGGCAATTTGGTGAACAATCTACAGCACGCAGCCTAGTCGTGGGGAGAGCACCATCAACTGCTGCAACAAGAAACGTCTGACAGCAGTTTGAGGCCGGCGCTTCCAAACTGGTTGGAGGTGTGGCACAGGACTCCTCGATGAAAATCACAGCGCATCGAACCACAACGCAGCCTACTATAGGTTTATATGTGCCTTAATGGTCAGTGACTCTTGTCTTTACTTAAAAGAGAACACTTACAGTGCAGCGTAAAGGACTACAAATCCCAGCCAAACTCAGTATGACGGCGCACTTAGCACACGCCTACTGTTGGGACTTTAATGAATAAAAAAGCCCAGAATACATCGCTGCACGAACGAGTCTCGCTGATGGCAGCCCCTGATGACGGGAGTGATTCCCAGAAACGCGTCGGGCATTTTAATGACTTGCGAAGTGGGGAGACGCGCTGAATGTGAAGCCAGTAAAGGCGGAGACCTGTTGTGTGCCTCCTAAATGCTAAGGGCAATCTGGTGAACAATCTACAGCACGGCAGCCTAGTCGTGGGGAGAGCACCATCAACTGCTGCAACAATAAAACCTCTGACAGCAGTTTGAGGCCGGCGCTTCCAAACTGGTTGGAGGTGTGGCACAGGACTCCTCGATGAAAATCACAGCGCATCGAACCACAACGCAGCCTACTATAGGTTTATATGTGCCTTAATGGTCAGTGACTCTTGTCTTTACTTAAAAGAGAACACTTACAGTGCAGCGTAAAGGACTACAAATCCCAGCCAAACTCAGTATGACGGCGCACTTAGCACACGCCTACTGTTGGGACTTGAATGAATAAAAAAGCCCAGAATACATCGCTGCACGAACGAGCCTCGCTGATGGCAGCCCCTGATGACGGGAGTGATTCCCAGAAACGCGTCGGGCATTTTAATGACTTGCGAAGTGGGGAGACGCGCTGAATGTGAAGCCAGTAAAGGCGGAGACCTGTCGTGTGCCTCCTAAATGCTAAGGGCAATTTGGTCAACAATATATATATATATATATATATATATATATATATATATATATATATATAACACTAAGTTCCCTGCAGTGAGGAGCCCACACAGGTAGGTTTTTCATTCGCCAACTTGTTTAACGGAGAAATTGCCTTACAAACAGCAGAAGAGCCTCGCAAAATTCAAAATCCTGCCCGAAGCGTTTCGTGCGTGAGCACATCCTAATGGGCTGTGGACTGTCATTTCAGTATAAGTCACAGCGGTTTTAGCAGCCTTCTTTTGAAACACTAACACCGCCCATGTGGGTGTGGCCACACCTCTGGCCTAATGGAAGTTGAAGTACTGTAGTTTTTCTCCAGTGAGTCGCTGTGCATTGACTGATATTACGGCATTACGGGGTTCCTGAGAGCGCGCGGATTTGTGTGCATTTCAAGTGGAATTTCTACAGCTGGTGTGCTCCGCCGGCGTGCGTGCCACTCTCCATGGGTCTATGAAGTTCGGAAGGAGTGGCTCTTTTTCTTGGATATATATATATATATATATATATATATATATATATATATATATATATATATATATATATATATATATATATATATATATATATATATATATATATATATATAAACAAAGTCCTGTGAGACTGGCTCACCGCGTGTGTCTCTCCTCCAGGTACAGATCTCTCAACACCAAAATTCAGTGAGATAAAGTGCTTTATTTTCTCCTCACCATCAGCATTAATATATATATATATATATATATATATATATATATATATATATATATTCACTGAAAAAACCATAGGTTTCACACCAGTTATAGTTAGGTGGAAATTTTACTCGCATAAAACCATTGAAATTCCCACGTTATAGTTAGTTGGACTCACTATAACTTGCGCGTGCAATGCACTGCTGATGACGTCACATATTACATCACTCATGACATGGTCAGTGACATCACTCATGACATCACTGATGACATCACTGATAACATCACTCATGACAACATCCTTGTGACAAAGTGGCAGACCTCCTATCAGCATAAAATAACCTTTGACACACACATTCAAAAATAGAAACTAACATTTTCTTAAAAAAGGAGAAACCAATACCAATTACAACAACTTATTAGGTAATTCCAACATCTACATACACATCCACTCATTCACCAACAGGTCTATATAGTCACTCATGCATGTACTTACTCATCATATGTACTCATACACCTATACATCCTGTTACACACTAATACTCATCCATATAGTTACTCACACACAAATTCACACATGCAAATAAACTATCAAAAAACATTTACTTGATTATACTGCTATATACACACCACTACACATACTTCTACAGAAACGGAAACATATTTACTCTCTTAAACAATCAATTATAAAAACACATACTCACTAACCCACCCATACACACAATCATCCACCCATACAGTCTTGCACACATGCTGTCTTCAAAATACATACAAATAGTGAGTCACTCATTCATGCATCTGTGCTCTAAGTAATATCCCCCACCGAACCATACAGACACTGATACTGATACTCAAAAAAACAACTAATAACCCATATACACACTCATGTAGCTACTCACCAACCCATGCAGCCACTTATACACAAAGTGAGACACAGATACAGATATTTAAATATTTAAACATTACTCGCTAATATATGTATTCACTAAGATACATTTAATAAGTCAGTTAACCAATCAATTTTACACAAAAAAAACATCCATTTAGACATTTATTTACCCATTTATTCTTCCATCAACCTTTAGATATACATATATAAAAAATATTTATTTTTCAGAAAGATACACATTCACTGGATGATGTCATCAGTGATGTCATTTGAGATGTCATCAGTGATGTCACTGACCATGTCATGAGTGATGTAATATGTGACGTCATCAGCAGTGCATTGCACACGCAAGTTATAGTGAGTCCAACTAACTATAATATAACGTGGGAATTTCAATGGTTTTATGCGAGAAAAATTTCCACCTAACTATAACTGGTGTGAAACCTATGGTTTTTTCAGTGAATTTAATAGGTTTTTTAAATGCTAATTCCTAACTATAACTGGTGTGAAACCTATGTTTTTTTCAGTGAATGAATATATATATATATATATATATATATATATATATATATATATATATATATATAGTAATCTTCTAGCCAAAAGGAAGAAGCAGAGCCCCTAGGGGAGACAATTGAAGGCTTTTATTCAGTAGTAGTGGCGGATGCATTTCTGGCTGTTGATGTGCCGTCGTCAGCGCCTCCAGCCTTCACAAGTGAAGCAGCACACCGTAGGCTTAGACCCGCCCTTTTGTAGGCCTTGTGGTTACAGGTCAGCTACACCCCCTGGTGTTCCACGCAGCACACCTGTGCAGCAGCCCGTGTAAAGGGAAACTACACATCCCAGAGTCCTTCATGTACGGTACACCAGGAAAGTTGCTGCGGGGGGTTATGATGCAGGTATTGACACCATCCAGCTTAAAGGTGCGGGAAGCCACAGTGTGTCCAACATGCCTTGTTATGTCAGCTGGAAAGTCCTGAACAAAGCCTCCTCTGCTCCCCTGTAACGCTTCAGCCTCAGGTGCCGGGGGTAGAATAACAGGGACTGCTGCCCAGCGCGAGGTGAATGCCTCGCTACTGCTAATGTTCGTCCCGGGTTCTGTGGCAGGCTGCGGACATTTCAAATATATATATATAATTTCTATGGCAAAATGAAACCCCTCATTTTGTTCCTTTTCAAATTAAATGTAATAAGTGTTACCACTTTATTCCAATCAAGAGGACTTCAGGTTTGCCATACTTTTGTCATAAGTAAGACTGTTAGCGTTCTAGTTGTTCTTTAGAACACTCTGGGACATTCTGTCATTGGGCTATAGTTGGGCTACATCTGGCTGATATTTGGGCTACATTTGGGCTCTTTTGTCTCTGGTGGCCATCTTGGGAGACTGCATATCAGAATTTTTTTTAATGAAATATAAGAGGATTTGAGAAGTCACTCAAAATGTGCCCTAATTTTTCATTCTTCAGCACTAATCATAATTTCTATGGCAAAATGAACCCCCTCATTTTGTTCCTTTGCAAATTAAATGTTTTAAGTGTTAACACTTTATTCCAATCAAAATGACTTTAGGTGTGCCATACTTTTGTCATAAGTAAGACTGTTAGCGCTCTAGTTATTCTTTAGAACACTCTGGGACATTGTCATTGGGCTATAGTTGGGCTACATCTGGCTGATATTTGGGCTACATTTGTTTTTTTTTGTCTCTGGTGGCCATCTTTGGGCTACATTGGGCTACATTTGGGCTCTAACATATATATAGCCCAATGTAGCCCAATATATATTTTTTCAAAGTTAATTTTCGTAAAAACCACTGGAGCATAATCTTGAGACATAGCAAAGGCACATCGGGGTACCAGTCCCTACAATTTTGCCAAGTTTGGTGGAAATCCATTCAGCCGTTCGGGCTAAAAGTGAGTCCAACCGCCCTATGGAAATTAACATGGGGAAAACATGTTTTAGGACCCCCCTTTTATCTCGACCCCCGCTTGACGGATCCCCCCGGAGCGCAGCGAGGCAAAGTTAAGGAAAATTACAGGCAGATCCCTCATTCGGCGCCAAAGTTATTCCCAATAGAATGTTGCGGATTTCCTATGGAAAACGATCCTAACTATAACTACCTACTGGCGACCGCCAGTAGGTAATATATATATATATATATATATAATATTTTGCTTTTAGGCACACAAGCTACGGAAAATATCCTTAACATTGTTGTAAAAATAATTATGCAGCTTGTGTTTCTCTCTCCTTTGACAAAACAGTCATTGTGTAGTTTGCAGCTTCAAGAATGTGGAGCAAGGATAATTATTCTAAATGCTTCCGCTTCAGAAATCAGTGCGGAGTGTTGCAGGGCAGGTGTCCGCCTGCACTCTGTATTTAGAGCAGTTCTGTGCGTATGCAACTCAGTACAATGATTTTTAAGACATTAATAATTATACCTTTTATCCCAGATGCCTTTAAATTTCCCAATAAATGCGCAGAAATCATTTGCTTCTCCACGCCAGTCATTAGTATGAATGATTCTCGACACTAAAAGCACATTATATTGAGGCACAAATGCAGAATGTCTTACCTCGGTTGCTTCAGGGACAAGTGCACGTGATGGGCTTACTCTGAATTGTTTTACAGGCTCGATATTTTGACTCCTTTGCTTTACACTGCACAGAAGTGTTTCTTGTGTTGAACATTTGGATAAAATAAGTTCTGCTTGTTGAGGTCTAAGCTGCATTGTAGCAAACCGTTCTCTACAGAGGTCACCGCTAAAAATATAATTTTTGAACTGGGGTCACTACATCCCATTGCAGCTGTTCAAAATCCCACCACATGCCTGAACATGCACCTGTTATCCGGTGAATACCTTTACATCTCCAAATTAAATTGGTCTGGACAAGCAGAAAGTTCAAAATATGCTTTCTTAGCACCCTTACCTAAATTTGATTGATGGCGTTTTAGTGTTGAATTAGTATTTTGCCACAATGACTGTAGTAGTAATCTTTATTTTGCAAACGTCTCAGAACTTGTCCCAGTCTGAGTTTTAACACCCACCATCTAATTCTTCTTCTTTTAATGTGTCTTGAGGTAAAAAAAGAAAAAAACATGAAACTTTAGCTTTGTTTATTCGTGTTTTACTCAAAATGTTTCAGGACTTTTAACCCTTCATCTATCTTCCTATCTTTCTATAAATTCTCATTATAGTAGCCGCCTCCCCTCTTTTGATCGAACTGACTCTATTTGAGAGCTTTTTTTTATTAATGAATAGTGGGTCTGAACCCAAAGCCAAGTAAACTACTTTTCATACTTTTTGTATGAAAATAAAAAGGAGAGAAAATGGCAAGTAGTTAGAGCAGGCATTGGCAGTGAGTATGATGGAGATGGCCTTATCAAACTTTAGTCTTCAAGTTCTGCTAAAGTCTCCCTCCTTCTCACCTATCCTCCCACCTACGACAACTTCTTAGCCAGTTTATCAACAGATTGGTTTCATAATTGGTGGTAATCCACCTTGTTTAGTACTCATGTGAAGCATGAGTAGTCTACAAAAATCAGATAAACTAGCGGTTATTTTAAAATATTCAGCTGTACTTTTCAATCGGGTTGCCTGTTTAATATGAATGTTGATGTGCTGCAAAAGTTCTTGTTGCAAGGGGGCATAGTTTTAAACCATGTTTGATGGCTCCATCTCTGGTGGTTTGTCTCTGTAAACTGAACCCAAACTGAGTCTTGTTGATCAACTGCCCCTTTGTTCGCCTGCCCTCACCCTCTTCTTTCTTAACCATGTAGGATTTCTGAGGGGTCTTGATTTATATTCCTGCCAGAGCAGAGGTAGAGGATCCTGAGTCACTGATGTACACAAGCTGCTAGAGCACTTTTGTGGTTTGAAGAGTTGGTTTATTTCACATCAAAGGATCCGCATTGATTGACAATGCAGTTGTCATAGAATATGGAAATTGTACAGCTGCAGGAGAACTGTCCTTTTCTCAGCAGTTACTACAGCAATAATACACCAAGTACTTTTAGTCCGAAAGTGAAACCACTCTATTTTTCTTTTTTCTGGGACACATTGATATGTGTTTCTTTTCTAGACCTTTAAATCGCATCGCTCCAGGTTCCAGTAAACTTATTTGAATATATCTTTTAAGCACATGATGACAATATTAGCTTGAAAAACACATAACTTCAACTAGAAAGTAAAACATGTTTCCTTCCTCATCACATTACCTTGAGGACTTCTCAGCTGCAGGACTTATCTGCTCATTCTCAAAAAGTCATCTTTCCAAAATTCTCACACATTCCGTGAGTGTTTAAAACTTTTTAGGGCTTCTTTAATCACTTGCAGTCAAGCTTCCTTCCACTTTATGGTATAAAATGCCACTTGGCACCTTGAGGGACAACCTGTTGGGTGATGAACAATGTCTTGGAACTCAGTCTTGGTGTTGCTAGACACTAGTCAGCCCGTCCCCTCATATATTGCCCCTGTTTCCCCCATTCCATGTTAATGTGAATAGTCATGTGTGTTGTCCAAGTGTATCATGAAGCCAGAACTCCTAACAGTTTGTTTCACATAGCACTACTTTGTGTTTGTCTCTGTGACAGAAGATGTAATTGTGCCAGAATGTATTTAAAATTATAAAATGCTTAGGATATCAAATTAATATTTGGAAAGGATGATGCGTTTCAAGTGAAGCTGTGTTGGATGTTTGGGTGTGGGTCCATTTTCAGTGTTAATAATAATGTTCTGCTATATCATGTTGGTGTTTATAGAATCTTCTAGGTTTCCTTAAAGATGGATTGTCTTGAGGGTTGCGTTTGTTTGGGCAGTTTTAATGGATATTGATAGAATGTGAACGTTTTGTAATTTAAATACATGACTAAAAACCAATGCAAATGAGTTGGTTGGGATGTGCATTAAAGGTGGGTTATCAAGAGAAGCCAGCAGTCATGGTTGAAAGAACAGTAACCCCATAGCGTGCAATGGTCCTTCTATATGAGATTGAAAGCTCAATTATTCAACATTTTTATGTGTATAATTTCACGAATAAAATCAAATGTCTGATCTCGGATAACTTCAGAGACTGAGTTTCTTAAGAGAAGGTGGGTGAGCTTTCCTTCGGATTTTATGAAGTTATATACTGTCACTGTATTGTGTATCTTCCACACTAGTATTGTCTCCTACTCGGAGACACTTCCCTTGTGATGTTTAGGGGTGTTAAACGTGATGGAGTCAAACATGCTGTACCTAATTAGGTACAAATGAAGTAGAATAATAGTGAAAACAGTGACGCCTCCCAAATAGTAAGTTTGAGTCCCATAATGTTGGCATCAATGGCAGATATTGATTATCATGTCAACGAGCTATAGAGCTGCCATACTATCACAGATCACCTTCAAAGGCTGTATGGCTAGTGTGTCTATATGATACATAAGTGGTGCTTGAAAATGTGGCAGTTGGGCGGGTCCTCACATGCAATCCACTTGCTAACTCTGCTCTGCCTAAAGCAACTGCGATTGTACCAGGTTAAAGAGAAATAAGTCTTTGGACAGAAACGTTCTGGTTGCACACAGAGCAGTCAGTGAAAGGAAAGATTTTGATTGATGGCTTGCAAGTGATAGATCCCTGAAGTGTGATCAATTACCAGCCATTATTATCACCCACTCTTGTGTCGCACGATGAGAGCATCACATGAAGGTAGTGACAGAAATCGTGACAGCTCTTCAGCACCGCCCACACAGGAAAAAGGGCTAAATATGGTAAGAGGATTCATGAAGTTTGCAAAAAAGAAAACATGAAAGCGTTTGAACTTGATAGACAGTCTGAAATCCGCCTACAGTGCTGATGAAAGCTAGATTCAATTATTGAAATAAAAATACTTTTGACAGCAAGAACTCTGTGTTCCCTTTGACTTACATAGATCGTCATGCTTGAAAAACATCAAGGCTGTATGTTCCAACGATCTACAGAATAAGGTAGAGAGTGTGCGCTACTTACGTACATGTAGAACTAATGGTTATCTATTACTCTATGCAGAATGCCTTCACCTAGTATGTTTTGGGAAAGTTCCAGCTTTTGGTTTTCTATATTGACAGCAAAGTACATTGCAGTTGGACTTTAGGTTCCAATACACAATATATAGCCCGTAGTCTTCAAATATAAAGCAATAGAATGCAAAAACCAAACCAAGACTTCTCAAAAATATAACAAATTTGTATGGATTCCCATCACTCACCATTCCAGGTGACATGCTTCTTCATCTGGGTCTCCTTTTAACAGGGCAACACTCCACCCTAATGATGGAGGAGCCCATGGATGTTTTCAAAATTCGTAAATACAGATGTGAGCGGATGTTGTTTGTGGAGTGTATGGGAAAAGTGGTGCAGTGCAAAGGTGTAGAGTGAATTCTAAAATTGAAGCGTAGTCAGACACCTAATTTATTCTTGTCTGATACGTACAATAATTAAAAACAGTGCAGAAGGATAGTTTTAATAAATAGCCATCCATAAATATATAATGGTCAACATGTTTCAGCACTAAGCGGTGAAAGGATTCCAAGTGCTTTCATCAGGACCTAAAAGATGTTAACTGCTACTGCAAACAGTGAAAAATTATATTGTAAAGGATACTCTGTGAATCAATCTTTTTCACAGTAACGATTCCTTCAGCCTCTTGGAAAATCTATAAAAGAAACAAGAGGTATGTACGACAGACAGTCTTGGAACGAAAAGGACATTCATGCCTTTTTAAGAAAACCAAGTGGTTAAAGCTAACCATCCTGTATGCCCTCTCAATGGGTTTACACAAATCATCCACCCTTACCTCAAGAGTATGATGGAGAGGCCTCACCCCACCTGGCAACAAGCTCAGGACAAAGGAGGCACCGCTCTAGGAAGAAAACACGACACCAAACAGAGATTTAGTTGGTGGATTATTCCTCCTATACATTAAAAACACACAACGCTAGTTGCCCATGAAATTAGTTAGAGCCCTGACCGCTCAAACTGACTCACTCATAGCATATTCCAAACCCCTTGTGTAAGTCTCAGTGGAGTGTAATTAACTTATATAGGCACCCCAACCATATATGGTGCTATATATAAGATCTTCATTTTCCTCTTTCGTGTATACTCAGAAGAGGACTTTCGATCGCATTACCTCATGTCCTCTGTATTTTAATTATTCTTACTAGTCCCATGCACTATCTCGTCTGCGAATAGGACATACGGCCAACAATCCGATGTACTCAGGGCCGAAGCATTATGTAGGCTCATGATAGAGAGCGACACTATCAATGTGTTTCAAATTGCAACCGTGACATAAAAAGCGCAATCTCCCATGCTGTTAGCGCGACCACGATAATTTGAGGCTGCAAAGGTGGCACCAAGCATGCTCATAAGAAGAGACACAAGCCTATTCTAAGCCTACATCATCCCCCACCTAAAACTCACGATTCGCCCACACTGTTAGTTCAGGCATTCAATTATAATACCCAGCACATACACAGGTACTCAAACTAAACCGGTACCAATGCCAAAGTGTGTTGCCAGACGTCCCTACCTTTCCGTTGGTACCTCAGGCGGTCACCTAAGCCATCGGGGAGGTACCGACTGTGGGGATCGAGTCTGTTTATCAAAGGCTGGAAACCCTGTTGCGTAATCCCGCGAGATCTCGGTGTGGCGAGAGTTGGTTCCGCCTCTCGCGAGATCACGCATCGAACTACAAACACGCCCTGGAAATCATAGGATCTGTAGTTTAATAGCGCATTTACGCTGTTGTTAATAAGAAACCCCATTTAGTTGCCATTTGTCATTATCCTCCAATCTTTAGATTGGGAAATTGGTTTGTTTAGACCGTAATGAAAAACAGGACACCAAAAAGAGGGGTAACGACAAAAAATATAAGAGGTGAAACAGCTCTAATCACAATGGGGTTCACAAATGGCGCCCAACTTTTTACAGGAATTGGGACAATGCTATTAGACTTCATTTTTTGTACTTCATACGACCCAGTCAATGGCGTGTATTACACGCCATTGACTGGGTCGTATGAAGTGGGCAATTTGTGAACCCCATTGTAATTAGAGCTTGTTCACCTCTTATATTTTTTGTCGTTACCCCTCTTTTTATGTCAGGGATGCAATTTGAAACACATTGATAGTGTGGCTCTCTATCATGAGCCTACATAATGCTTTGGCCCTGAGTACATCTGATTGTTGGCCGTATGTCCTATTCGCAGACGAGATAGTGCATGGTACTAGTAAGAATAATTAAAATACCGAGGACACGAGGTAATGAGAATGAAAGTCCTCTTCTGAGTATACACGAAAGAGGAAAATGAAAATCTTATATATAGCACCATATATGATTGGGGTGCCTATATAAGTTAATTACACTCCCCTGAGACTTACACAAGGGGTTTGGAATATGCTATGAGTGAGTCAGTTTGAGCGGTCAGGGCTCTAACTAATTTCGTGGGCAACTAGCGTTGTGTGTTTTTAATGTATAGGAGGAATAATCCACCAACTAAATCTCTGTTTGGTGTTGTGTTTTCTTCCTAGAGTGGTGCCTCCTTTGTCCTGAGCTTGTTGCCAGGTGGGGTGAGGCCTCTCCATCATACTCTTGAGGTAAGGGTGGATGATTTGTGTAAACCCATTGAGAGGGCATACAGGATGGTTAGCTGTAACCACTTGGTTTTCTTAAAAAGGCATTAATGTCCTTTTCGTTCCAAGACTCTCTGTCGTACATACCTCTTGTTTCTTTTATAGATTTTCCAAGCGGCTGAAGGAATCGTTACTATGAAAAAGATTGATTCACAGAGTATCCTTTACAATATAATTTTTCACTGTTTGCAGTAGAAGTTAACATCTTTTAGGTCCTGATGACAGCACTTGGTATCCTTTCACCGCTTAGTGCTGAAACATGTTGACCATTATATATTTATGGATAGCTATTTATTAAAACTATCCTTCTGCACTGTTTTTAATTATTGTACGTATCGGACAAGAATAAATTAGGTGTCTGACTACGCTTCAATTTTAGAATTCACTCTACACCTTTTCACTGCACCACTTTTCCCATACACTCCACAAACATCTGCTCACATCTGTATTTACTAATTTTGAAAACGTCCTTGGGCTCCTCCATCATTAGGGTGGAGTGTTAGCCCTGTTAAAAGGAGACCCAGATGATGAAGCATGTCACCTGGAATGGTGAGTGATGGGAATCCATACAAATTTGTTGTATTTTTGAGAAGTCTTGGTTTGGCTTTTGCGTTCTATTGCTTTTTATTTTGAGACTACGGGCTATATATTGTGTATTGGCTATTGTTTTGTGGGGCTGCATATCCTGACTAGTCTTTAAACCTTGGCCTCCGACCCTAATCAAAAATTTAGTGTATTCTGACTTTAGGTTCCACCTACTTGGTGCAACATTGAGAAATTGCATTTTACCTGTTTTGCCTCATCCATTTAAGATGCTGTGGAAGAAGATGTAATTCTAGTTAATGTAAACAGTAGATTTCAAGTTTTCTGTAACACAATGAGTAGAACGTCTACAAAAGGTACCATGTGTAGATACAGTTATCTGGACCCCAATGCTACAGTATGAAATTGCCTCACAGCGGCTTCTAGCTCCTTGTAAATGGCAATAAAAAAATATGTTGAAATTGCAGATCGTGAGCTGAAGTGCTGACGTGTTTTAGTTTATCGTATTTTCCCATTAAGATGCGGTCTCCGGGGGTGCCATTAGGTGATTTGCCAGAGGCGCTCTTTGACGAAGGTGTGACTACAAGCCCCTCTACCCCTGCAGATCATGAGGCAAAATTCTGCCTAAACTAAAATACTATGTGTCAGTGATTAACCGTATGTACTACGTGTTAGGTTTATACAGAGTAGATATGCACCTCATTAATTCCTAATTATAGGTTTGCTTATGAGTGGCACGCACAGGGCTGGTCCTTGTGTGGTCCTGAAGAAGAGCTTTGAGGGGACAGCTTGAAACATGTCGACCCAATACTAGGGACTCTATACTCATTATAGTTGGACTTTCCCTATTATTAACCCCTGATTTTATTCATACTAACTAGGGTCAGGAATAAAATATTAGCCCACTAATTAGGTATTTTTAGCTTTTTGCTTTTCCACTCCACTTTCACTGCACTACACATTTTCCACAACTTAGTGCTCCTACATAGTTCCGCAAGTCGCAGCACGTCTCAATCCGCAGCGGATTGCGAGGACCCCAATGATGAAGCATGCCACCTAGGGGAAACCCTGGTGGGTGTGAGGACTCTAGAAAATAATTTTTCTTTCTGGAAAGAGGATTTTCATACATGTTCAATGAAAACCCTGTTCTTCCCCTTGGTTAGGTTTTTATTCAGGTATTCCAGATTTTGTGAAACTTCATTCAGTTAGGAGGGTGAACCTCAAACTCTATCTCCCCCCATCTTTTTAGGGCTCGGCTGAACGCGCGGAAGCGCGTCTCCGCCGAGAACTTATTGTGGCCGTGTCTCCTTTCCAGGAGACATTCCTGGCCGCGCGCATCGCCTTGGAGGCGATTCGAAACGAGCACGCGCACGCGAACGCGCTAGCTGCATTCTTTCAGAATCACACACAAGCGCCCATGCACGCACGCACGCACATACAGGCCCCCCCACGCTGCATTCTCTCACACACACACAAGCGCCCATGCACGCACATACAGGCCCCCCCACACACATACACACGCGCACGCACACAGACACACGAGTGCCCACATCGCAGCGTTTTATTTTTATTTATTAGCGTTTATATTTATTATATCAAAAGCTACATGTAAATGAACACTTATTATGTATTACCCATGCAAACCTGCTTCAACTTTACACTGTAGAGCACATGAAACCAAAACAGAGATTCATTAATCAAGTATTGCCTTATTTTCGATAAAATTACTTAGTTATTGGTGTGGGATTAAAGTTCGATCAGAATATAAACCTACAATTGAAAGAAAACGACCAGGAAATATTCGACAGTCTGGCTTTCGGGTTCTGCTTGATGCACGCTGCCTCTCCGTAGGGAAACACCTACCGGGGAACTTTTCAGATGACAATCGCGGGGTTACTGCAGGGAAGCAACGGTGGTCGGCGGACTTCGAGCTCTGATTATGGGAGAGTGTCGGGAAGTGGGAGCTGAGACGGGGCGGCATTACACGGCACAGCAAGCAATCTACGCCGACAGGTACTGATTATGTGTAACTCACAATACATGAAAATTGACTTTATGCCCAAGTCAGTTGTGTATATATAGAATCCCCTGAGTCATTTTTAAAAGGCTCATGAATTGCTATAAAGAGCTATTTATGGAAGAAACCAAAGCGTAAATCTTAAAATGATCTTTTTACTTCTAAGACAATGATGCGAGCAGGGCCGAACGGCTGTAATTAGATATTCGCGGCTGTAGATCAGATGCATACGCTGGGAGCTAGAACTGCCCGAAGAGGCGCTCGCACTTCTGCAGTATATATCTGCATTAATTTGTTCGGTATTAATGCGCTCACTCATTACTTAAGTGTGGCTTACCTGCACAGCCCATTTAGCGCAGATAGAACATTTCCCTGCACTTTAACCCTCATTACGAGGCGCTTTATCATTACGTTTGTGTGATAATTTATTAACATGGTGTTGTCACAGGTGCAGTTTTCCAATCAAGTTTGGGTAATTTTAAATGTGCATCCGACGTTTAAAGGTGGTTTGATTCGTAATTTTCTGTCAGAGTGCCATAAATCATGCTGGCAATGGTACTCGCTCTGCATGTCGACCTTTAGGTGGCTCGCATTTTGGATTATCTTACTGGCCAATACTGCTGATTAGTGGGCACCTACGTGTACACTGACCCTCTCTCCCCTTATACCATAGGTTACTTCTCAACCGTTGTGCCTACCAAGCATTTCCAGCCACGAGACGCACTATGCTTCAAAGTTTCCTAGTAGGTTTGTCCCATCACATGACCTTGCCATTTATTTATGATTTAAAGAAATGTAATGAGCAATGCCAATAACTCTACCTTTAATGATGCCGAGACCATTGCATTGTAAATGCTTGTGATTGCAAAGTGCTGGATATGCCATTCGACGGAGAATACCTTTATGGTAAACACACTGACAACGCACTACAGTCAATCAAATCAGATACTGACATGGCTAAATTACTGGGGAGCTTGTGTCAGTGGACGTATCAGTCCTTTCAAGGCAGAGAGAGAGGCCAAAATCTCTCTTGACCGCAATTGCTGCAGCGTTTTAAGCCCTATTCCCAACAGGGGTTTCAATCCCAATGTTTGGCTCAGGCTTACCAAACAAACACAGCGCCTTCTAATTCTAGAACATTGGGGCGCCGACATCCACCAGCAGGAGGGAAGACTCAGGATGCCAACAGGAAACAATGCGGAATCACGGGCGCCGGTCACCGTAGTCCCACATCAATTTGGTCCTACCTTATCCAAATTCTTCAATCAATGAAAGCTCATATCTTCAGACAAATGGGTGTTCGACGTATTCCAGAACAGTCACACCCTGAAATTGGTTCAACAGCTTCCAAAGTTCCATCCACAAAAGACATCACAGCTTCATCCTCCTGTTCTCAAAAAGGAAATCCGATTACTCCTCTTAAAACAAGCAATCAAAGAGGCATCAGTCAATCAGCGCAATCTAGGTTTCTGCTCCCACTTCTTCTTGATCAGAAAGAAGACAGGCAAGTGGAGGCAAATAATGGAGATAGGTTCTTCAACAAGTTCATCAAAAATCAACCCTTCAGGACACTCTCTCTCCAGTAGATATTTTAATTCATGGATGCATGAGACTAACTATCCTCCCTCGATCTTCTGGATGCATATTTCCACGTCGTCATGCATCCCAAGCACTGAAGGTGTCTCAGGTTACAGGTGGCAGGGTGCCATTATATTTAATTTAAGGTGCATCCCTTCGGGTTGAAGTCGGCACCTAGGGTTTTTATCAAGTGCATGGCACTGGTGGCAGCATTTCTTCAATGGTCCCTTCACCAGGTATTCCCCTACCTGGACGATTGGTTTATCAACGCCCCATCCTTCTAGGCGGCCAAAAATCCACAGAAGCCTGTCTACAACTTTTTCAATTCCTAGGTCTCAAGCTCAACAGGGAAAAAGAATCTCTCATCTCCTCCAGGTCGCTAGTGTTTCTTGGACCAATTCTGGATACAGCACTTTCAAAGGCCTTTCCCACAGAAAAAAGGATTTCACGCCTGCAAAAAATAACGCAATTACTATCTACAAAAAGGTGCATTTCTTTATGGACATAAAAATCTATGCTAGGGATGATATCAACCTGCATCCCTTTAATCCCCAGTTGCCGCCTACGCTTGAGGCCTCTTCAGGAGCAGCTTGATGCACAGTGGGCTCAATCTGTTGTTCTTTCAATGACATCCTTTCGATAACTCAGAAATTAACTTGACAATGTCCTGGTGGATGGTCAGAGCCACTATCCCTTAGGGTCTGTCCTTCCTCCCTGCAATACCACAAGTGGTGATGACATTGTACGCCTCAATGGAAGGATGGGGAACCCACCTACAGAGTTAAGAGATCCACTGCAAGTGGTCCAGACAAGAAACATTGTGTAGCATAAATCTTCTAGAATTGAAGGTGTTTTTTCTCGGTCTTAAAGACTTCTTTGCAAGGATCTGGGGATCATTGGTTTTCGTCAGAACGAACACCACCATGTTTTATCTGCTAGAGCAGGGTGGGAGAGATCTCGGGTTCTCTCAGTCCAAGCACAACAAATATGGGAGTGGCTGATAGCCATGGAATGTTGTTAAAGGTGGGGCATGTACCAGGAGTCCAAAACGAGCGTGCTGACTCCCTCAGCAGGGACACCAAGCAATGTCATGTGTGGGAGCTCAGCCAGAAACGATTACAAAACGTTCTCCAGTCGGGGGGGGCTGGGACCCTCGATCTGTTCTCTACATCCTTCAACAATCAATGCAAGTTCTTTGCCAGCAGATTTCCTCACCCTGGTTCTTTGGGAACGCCTTCCAATTTTCACGGATCTCCTTTCTATGAACCAGGACCTAGTGGTTCATCCGCAGGTTCACACATTCCATTTATCTGCTTGGCTCTAACAATTTCTGACTAATGTAAGTCGATCTTCAGAAAGCTCGAGCTCCTTCTACACTAGGATCTGTTTATGGTGGGCTTCAAAGTCTTTCCATCCTTTCTCCTCAACACCTGAACAGATTCTACCCGATCTTCTGCATCTCGCCAAAACAGTCCTTACCCATTCATCCATTAAGGTACACCTTGCGTCAGTCTCCAGATACAGACTGTGTTCTGGACTATTGAACCTGTGGTCTAACAGGCTTGTGGAGGAGTTTATGAAAGGTTTTTTCAGAGCTTACCCACCTATTAAGCCTTCTCCAGTGCTCTGGCAGCTGAACACCATCTTATCACAACTCAAGAGGTCTCCATTCGAGTCTATTCACAAATGTGAATTGAAATTCCTTTCATGGAAGGCATCATTTCGATTAGCCATTACATCTGCTAGGTGTATTAGTGAGATTCGGGCTTTCACCACAATAAAGCATTTCCTAATGTTCCTTGAAGACAGAGTAATCATGCGCACCCATCCTTCTTTCATTCCCAAGGGGACTTCAACATTTCATCTCAATGAACCAGTGATTCTGCCTTTATTTTTCCCCAACCCTTCTTTGCCTGCAGAGAGAGCTTTACATTTGATGGACTTTAAGTGTTGTTTCAAATTCTACTTGCAAAGGACAAAGATTTTCTGTAAATCCACTCAGTTGTCATTTCCTTCTTGGCTTCCAGAAAACGTCAAGCCTTAATGCAGTTTTGTATTGGTCGCTGGATCTCCTCAAATAAAGTATTCTGTGATGAGAAGGCCGGACTTCCACTGGCTGCAATGGTGAAGAGTCTCTCGACTCAGAAGGTGGCAGAGTCCTCAGCCCTGTTCGCAGGAGTGTCTCTACCTAACACCTACAAGGCGGTGACATGTGCAAATGCCCATACATTCACAAAGCATTATTTCCTGGAGTAAGACATATATGTAGCAGTCGGTTAGGTAGCCCTGCGAAGACTGTTTGCATAAGGTATGCAGCTGTGTTTCTTTGTTATGTTTGGTGGTTGCTCACCATTTTTAGTACTTTTATTATGGTTGATTAATACTATGCAATATATTTCAATTTCAATGTCTTTAGTTCGACTAATCGTATTTAAGTTTGGGTCTAATGGTGGGATGGTTCTCCTTACCGACCTCCATTAGTCTTCAGATACTGCTAACTTTGATTCAAGCATGTGAATCTATAAAAGATACAATACTGGCGGAGAAACTACTTACTTGTACACTGTGGATCTCCAGTATTGATACATTTTGCAGATTCACATACAAGCCTCCCTCCTCCCCGTTAAGGCTCACCAATTGCATACCTCTATTAATTTATTTACACTTGTGCTAGAAATCTAAAGTATGGTAGCTCTGCAGGGGATGAATACTCCAGGGTCTCTGCTCTGATTGGCTGACACTTTGGTGTATTAAATCAATGTGAATTGGCTACTAACAACTATTGTTTTTTTAATGAACTTTAATGTTAATGCTTTAACACTGTTTGTATGAAAGATATCAAGACTGGAGAACCACAGTGTACAGGTAAGTAACTCTGTTAAAATTACCTCGCGATTAGCCTCTCATCTTTTCTTCCTTGTTCGCTACACAAAGTCATAGACTTTTTCAAATAGGTGAGCCAACTTTTTGCACTTAGTTTCTTTGTAGACCTTCCATCAAGTTCCCTGTTCCATGTGAACTTTACTATGTTGAAAGGTATGCTTACTGTTTTTACTGCTCTGCAGCACATATAAAACACAGCTCAAGATAGGTGAAAAATAATTGCTACGGTATTGAATATTGTGAATTAGAATGGTCCCTGTGTGAGTTTGGTGAAAAGATAGTGACTGTGTCTTCCGGGGGACGGAGCCTGTTCACGTCCACGTTCCTGCTACCCGCTGCAGCTGCTGCGGCCACTACCTCCCAGGAGCCCCTGAATTACCCTCACCTGAGTCTCCTATTGCTCCGCCTCCCCCGCTAGATAGCGACTCGCGGCCGCCGCTTCGCGGGAGCCACTCGCAGCCGCGGACTTTTGCTGGACTATTTGTGTGTTTGGAGGGTGCCTGACTACTACCCCCAGGAGCCCCTGAATCACCCTCACCTGTGTCTCCTATTTCTCCGCCTCCCCCCGCTAGATAGCGGCTCGCGGCCCCCGCTTCGCAGTTGCAGCTCGCAGTCGCGGACTCTTGCTGGACCATTTGTGTGTTTGAAGGGTGTCGGATTACTACTCCCAGGAGCCCTGAATTACCCTCACCTGTGTCTCCTATTGCTCCGTCTTCCCCGCTAGATAGCGGCTCGCGGCCCCCGCTTCGCTCGCAGCCGCGGACTCTTGCTGGACTATTTGTGTGTTTGTAGGGTGCCGGACTACTACTCGCAGCCGCGGACTTTTGCTGGACTATTTGTGTGTTTGTAGGGTGCCGAACTACTACCACCAGGAGCACCTGAATTACCCTCACCTGTGTCTCCTACACAGCGGCTCGCGGCTCCCGCTTCGGGGATGCGCGCGGGCGCTCGCCGGGCGGAGCCCGGGCCAAGGGCGGGTATGTCTGTGCCACCTCCATTGGTTTTTGAGTTCCTCGCTAGAGGTTTTGGTCCTTTGTAGTATATGATCCACCCAGGTTAAGGTAATTCCAGTACAGAGTAACTACAGGGATAATTTTTATTTTATTTTTTAATATTTCAAAAACCTTTATTAAATGATAAAGCACGGTACATCAATGCAATTAAATCAAGTTGGTATACATAGTAATGTGGAGCAAAACATAAGCTTCTTCACATGCATTGCAGTATGAAGCCATGGCTGGCTAACAATAAGTATGTGTAATAATCATCCCCTCAACGACCCTCCCCCCCAACATAGTATTATAGCACATTGGATAAATGTCCAAAGTACCAAGTTAAAAGCCAAGGCGAGTCCTGAAGCCTCAACTGAGAGAAAAAAAGAAAATTCTCCCACATTCAAAATACCAAAGTATCATAAGACAGACCACCAGATACCACATTCGAGTAATGACCAGACAGAAGCACACCAGTTGATCCCAGTCCTGCAGACAGTCGAACAAAGGATCTAAAAAGTGAAGTGTAACTTGCCTGCCAGCAATCACGTAGCGCAGGCAAAGAAGAGTGTTACCTAATAGGTGATTGTGGTACATTTGCAGTGGATATAGCCGCCTCTATCAGGCCATCTTCCTCATCTGCCCGCTGCTTAAGGAGATATTCCATGAAAGGTGCCCAAACGTCTTTAGGCTGCGATCTTGGGGGCAGGAGTTCTGCTTAGTCATGTAAACTTTCTTGCCAAGTGGACAGGGAGCGAATCCAGCACTTAAATGTTGGGGCTCGGCCCCTGCCCCAGCGGCAAGCAATTACGCGCTTAGCTAGTAAAAGGCTGAGGGCTAAGAACCTTTTGTGGCTAATTGCGACGGACTACGTCAAGCCCAGCAGCGCTTGTAGCGGGCAAGGAGTCCGTGTTACCCCCAGCATGCTCGTAAGACCAGCAAAAACGTGTTCCCAATATCTTGCGACCAGGGGGCAGGACGATGCTAGATGTATAAAGTCTGCACCAGCGGTGCCGCTACGAAGGCAGCAGTCTGATTCGCGCAAGTGAAGCTTTTTGAGTCTGGCAGGCGTATAATATATACGATAAAGGAATTTATAATGTAATAGCCGCAGTCTGTTATTACCTGTAATCGCCCGTGTCTGAGTACAACTAATCTCCCACTGTTCATCCGTTAGTGTCAAATCGAGGTCTCTATCCCATTCTTTTCTGGCTTTAATGGGTGTGACATTAGGTGTGACCTGTGCATGTTTATACAGCGTGAATATCACGTGTTTTGGAGTTTCAGGTTGCACTATGGCGTGAAGTGGAGCAACCGTGTCGGGTTCATCAGGGAATGTAGGGGTAAGGGCCCGGACATTTTGCCTCAGTCTGGTAAAACGAAAGTATCCATACATGATGGAGACATGTCCCCAAAAAACTGTACCGAAGTTCGGAAAGTACCTTGTACATATAAGCCTCCCCAGCTGCAAATTTTCAATTTCCGAAGCAATTTGTGACATATTGCTTCACAGGTGACCTGCAGTCTCGGATCATTTAGCAAGGGAAGGTTAGGTGAGTAGACAAAGACTTTAAAGGGCCTTCACCAGGCGACTCCAGGCCTGTACTGTACAGTCTACAGTGGAGGGGTCCCGACTTCTCTGGCTCACCGAGGTGTGAATATAGCCAGTAGGAGCTATGGGAGCCATGTAGCCCTCCGCAACAGCCAAATGCGCCATGTATGGTGGTGGATGATACCAGTATACAGCAAAGTGCGCTTGGGCACAGTCGTAATATCTTTCAAAGTTAGGTACTTCAAACCCACATAGGTGAAACGGAAGCATAAGGGTGTTGAGACTAAGGCGTGCTTGCTTTCCATCCCAAATCAATCGCGTGATCTGGGACCTGAGGGAGCAAAAAAAAAAGCGCCGGGATAATACGGAATGTTCACAAAAAGGTATAATAATTTTGGCAATATATTCATCTTAATTAACGCAATGCGGCCTGCCATAGAAAGAGGGAGGTGCAGCCACTTCGTGACATTGTCAGTAATTTTATCAAGCGTAGTACCATAGTTGGCGCGCATCAGTGCCTCCTTGTCCCTGTGAATGTGGACTCCCAAGTATTTCAAGTCATCCTGTTCCCACACCAGCGGGTAGTCAAGTTGAAAAGGGTGTGTGTTATCCGTCAGCGGGAACATTGACGATTTGGTCCAGTTAATTTGCACTCCGGCAATACCCCCAAATTTTGTAATTTCGCGTAGAACCGGGTTTAAATTATCACAGAGCTTTTTTATATAAAGCGTCAGGTCATCCGCGTATAGTGAAACGAGGAGCGGTCGAGTACGATAAATAAGGGACCGATGGTTATGTTTGTGTCGGAGTGTTGCAGCCAGGGGCTCAATTGTGATGGCAAAGAGGATAGGGGATAGCGGGCAGCCTTGGCGGGTGCCTCGTTGGACGATAAACGGGGTGGATCTTGTACCATTGAGCAACACAGTAGCTATGGGCTGATGATAGAGCAACTTCACCCAGTCCAGGAAACTGAAGGGCATCCCCATATATTGTAATGTACCAAGCAGATAATCCCATTCTAATGAATCAAAAGCTTTGGTAGCGTCTAGGAACACTGCCGCGGCGTCGCATTTGGGGTTGAGGTCCTGAAGCACGGCATGCAGGGTACGCAGATTATGAGAAGTAGCCCGATTGGGCACAAATCCGGCTTGGTCCGGCAGGACCAGACGTTCCATGAGGAGGTTGAGTCGCGTAGCCAATACCTTGGCAAGTATCTTGGTGTCGCAGTTTAAAAGGGATAGCGGGCGATAGGAATCGCAATGGGAGGGGGGCTTACCAGGTTTAAGCAGGGAAGTGATGAGAGCTTCCTGCATAGTGTGGGGCAGGCTACCTTCTTCCAGCGCGGTACAGTATACTTTCTTCAGAATGGGGGCCAAAATGTGGGTGAAGACCTTATAAAAATCAATAGGAAGGCCATCTGAGCCCGGGGCCTTGCCCGACCGCATGCCCATAATAGCCTTGTTAATTTCATCCAATTCTAGGTCAGCGTGTAGAAACTGCTGCTGAGCCTTACCCAACCATGCCAGAGCAACATTGTCAAAGTAAGTGGGAAAGTCCAGGGGTTCAGTCCTGTGTGAGGTGTACAGTGTCTGGTAGTGGTCCCTAAATATGTGTATCAGATCAGGAAGATTTCTGTGGATATTTCCAGCTCGTCATGGATTTCAGTAACATAATTAGCAAATCTAGGGGGTTTTACCGCATTTGCCAGTGCTTTCCCGGGTCTGTCGCCCTCTCCGTGTATGCGGGCCATGTAAGGGCGGCCAAGGAATTTACTCTCCCTGTCAGCTAGTTGTGTGTATTCAGAAAGTTTGTTACGCATGCGCTCATGAGTTGCCAGGTCAGTTGGGCTGCGATCGATAGAATGTTCCAGGTCTCTCAGTTCAGTCTCTAGTTTACGCAAATCGGTGCGCAACGATTTTAAAATACCTTCCCCTTTGGCCATGCACCAACCCCTAACTGTTACCTTAAAGGCCTCCCAAACAGTTACAATGCTGTCAACTGATGAAATGTTACGGTCGAAAAAGTCCTGAATATCTTGTTCCAATTCGACCTTGAAGGCCGCGTCACGGAGATACGCCGGGTTAAGGCTCCATGACAGATACGGGGAACTGTCTAGAGGAATCTGCAGTTCTATGAAGACTGGTGAGTGGTCAGAGAATGTACGGGCCAAGTGGGATGCGTGTCATAGCCACGGAGCCACCCCCGTAGTAATGAAGACATAGTCCAGCCGCGCCCAAGTAGAGTGAAATGTAGAGTAGTGTGTGCCTTCGCGGAGCGCGGGGTGCACGTATCGCCAAGCATCTGTCAAGTGATTATCTTCAACTATGTCACAAAGCGTACGTTTTATGTTAGAGTAGTGTGAGGGGAGCGGTCAGGATCTGTCCAAGGCAGGCCACAGCGCCACATTAAAATCACCACCCCAAATGTCGTGCGTGATGCCCAATGTATGGATCTTACTCCATAATGTCAGCAGGGAGGAGGAATTATCTACATTGGGGCCGTAAAAATTGGCGAATAGAACATCGTGAGTGTACAAGCGTCCCCACACAAGGCAAAATCGACCTTCTTTATCAATGTCTACCTCGGTGGGTGTAAAGGCCACTCCCCTTTTTACCAGAATTGTAACTCCTCTAGCATAATTGGAGTATTGCGAGAAGGTGCGACTAGAGGCCCATCTGGCCGCGAATTGTGGAGAGTGCCCCGGGGCAAGATGTGTCTCCTGTAGGAGAGCTACGTTTATACCATGCCTATCTAAATATCCCAGAATCTGTCTACGCTTTCTAGGGTCATTGAGGCCTCTAACATTCCAGGAGGTCAACCTGATGGTCTGGCTTGGGCCAGGACTGGTCATGGCGTACATAGGTGTATGTGGACCGAAGTGGTGGACAGGCATGTGTTGAAGGTTCGATTAGTGAATCAGTTAAGGACAGAAAGCCGTTTGCAAGGTACAATGCAAAGATTCATGACACTTCGGAACAGACATTGCAATTTCCCTCCCCATTCCGCAACACCCACACTGGCGGCCCCAACTTGCCAGGAAATAGTTCCCCACGCCCCCTTAACAATACACTGAGTCGTAGCACCCAGATTAAAAAGTCCCAAACTGCAGCAGTCATGAGATAACAATGGGTAATGCCCTCAGGAGGGGCCACCAGGGGCTCCCGTCCATTCCACTCCACCTCCTTATTTCACCCATCCACTACCACCTGGATCACAGGGGTCGAGCTGACAGGACGGAGGTGAGCAGCCAGGAGACAATGTTCGCCGATAAGTCAATAGATTTGTTATACATCACCAGTCTGTTGATCTCGATCGTGCCACAAGGGGGATCACAGCTCACGGTCGACACCACAGGGAGCCTGCGTTTTAGGAAGATTCTGACAGAGGAGAGTGGGAGCGCGAGCGGCCATGTGCAGCCATCTCACATGAGGACGATCTCCTGTCTCGTTTCAAGAATTCCTCGGCCTGCTGGGGTGTCTGAAAAATGTACTGTCGGCCTCGATGGTGAATCCGTAGTCTTGCAGGGTAGAGCATCGCATATTGGATTTTGCGGGTTTGGAGTTGTTTCTTCACCGCCAAGAACTTTCGCCGAGCATCCTGTACCGCCTGGGTAAAGTCCGATAGAAAGACAGGATGGTGTTTTCAAATTGCACTTCCCCCTTCTCCCTAGCAAGTCGCAGCAGGGTATCACGGTCCCAATAGTTGAGGAATTTCATGATGATCGGGCGAGGAGTCGCTCCCGGAGGGGGCTTAGGCGCCAGGGAGCGATGTGCTTGTTCAATGACCAACTGCGCCGAAAAAGCATCATGTCCGAACAGGTCACTCAGTAGGCGCTCCATGTAGTCCTCCAGTCGGCCCGTGTTGGTGGATTCCGCCAGGCCCAGCATACGGACATTGTTCCTGCGGGAAGGGGCCTCCAACTCCTCATTTTTGTCAGCTATTACCTTTAACAGTTTGTCTATTTGCGCCACATGTTGCCTACCGGAGGTAGCCACATCATCTAGATCAGACACTCGATGTTCAGTTTCTTTAAGTCGCTCCTCGTGCCCATCTAATTTTGCCACGACATTGTCTAGCCTGTGGTTCATGGAGTCAATTTTGGAGTCGATAGAGGTTAGGCTCTGTTGCATAGTCACCAGGAGGGCTTTCCAGCCCTCATCTCGCGTTTCCGGCGGATCTTCGTCACCTTGGGTCTTAGAGTTTGCGCCCGATGTTTTGCGCCCGTCAAACACTAGTTTCGCCTATCTTGCCTCCGTTTTTCCCATCGTGGTGGGCCGGGTGGTGTGTGACTGTGGTGAGTTAGAGGAGCGGCTGGTCTTCCCAAGCCCTCCCGGCTGCCTGCACAGGTCCAGCATAGGAAAGCACTAGAACGACGTCCTCCCAAGCCAATCCTCCTTGGCGAGCGCAACTTTGCAAACCAGCGGTGTCTGTGGTGGGGAGGGAGGAGGTGGTACGAGTGTAGCAAGCTAGAACGCACCCTCACGACTGATGGAGGTGTGATCAGTGGTGGCAGTATCCTCTCAGTCGTGTCGCCCTTAAGGAGCCTCACCGTCCATGCAGAGCAGTTCACGATGTGCGGTAGACGAGGATACAATTATAAGAAGCGTAGCTCTATGCCAGCCTGCGTGTGCTGAAAGGAGGCAGTAGCAGCCTAGGTCATCACGTGGAGATAGTTTCTTCCAGGGGCGCAGGGGTCGTGGCCCGGGCATGAGAATGCAAAGTATGTCTTTGTGGTTGGACGTAGTGGAAGGAAATAACGGCAGCAGTGCAGCCGCTGGAAAATGGCGGCCAAAAATAGCGCAGGCCCCGATTTTGCACTGCGCGTCAAGGCTCCCCAGGTGGCAGTATGGGCGCTCAGCGAGTACCAGAGCGGCACTCCGACCAGGAGCCCAATAAGATCCGAGGCAAGCGCAGTGCAGTGACAAAGGCGCGGGGTCCAAGCGCGCCAGGGACTGCAAAATGGCGGGCGCGATTCTCTCACCGCAGCCACCCACCTCAACGCCGTCCGCAGAGTCTCCTCCTCCCTCCGGTCCCGATTTGTGTAACTCATGTCCGCTATCTTCCAACTGCGGCAAGGAGTGTTAAGTGGACGGGGCTCCCTCCAGTCACCAAGACGTTCCCGGCGCAGCCGGTAAACGCAGCGGCTATCGGCGGGAGTAGAGAGGGGGGAGGCAGCCACGACACGCTCCCAGGTAGGCACTGCAGCGAAGCGTGAGGGGGATCCACTTACTTGGTCGAGGGATGTCGAGAATCGGGCAGTATATTAAAGGCAGCGCGGATCTGATGACGCGCGGTCCTCAGGCCTGCACAGCCCCGCTCTCGCACATGTCCCCCAGGCCGTTCAAGAGACCAGCACTCGCGCCCGTTCTTTGGCGCAGCAAGTACTTTCGCCGATTCCGGGCTCGGTGCGACAGCAACGGAGCTGGGAACGGCACCGAGTGTGCACCGCGTCTTCTTGTTTGTTGTGGTGGTGTTTGGAAGTTGCAATTCGATGGCAGGATAAGGATGATGGCTATTTTAACTCCCGGCAGGACGAGAGCTCTACGCTAGAGCGGCCATGCCGGTCCAGCGCCACCTAGCGCCCCCCAACTACAGGGATACATATCGTGTGATTCCATCCATCACTCCAAAGGAACGAAAGGCCACAGTGGGCACTCTAGATGCTTTCTTGGTTAGAGCGGAATCGCTCCTTACACACGAGATTGAATTAACGGACCGAATACTCTCCCTTGACCCCACATTGTTCCCTTTATCCAGGGAGGAAGAAACTAATAGATCATTAACTCCAAGGGTTATTATCCGACAAAAAAATACTACCCCTAACCCGTCTCCTCAAATTCATCCATCCACGAGTCATCACAAAGAGTCCAAACATCCCATATTCGTAGGGGCAGGCCCACTAACCCGGAATCAATCTAAACCAAAGAAAGGGTCTACAATAAGCTCAAAGCAAACAGGAACAAAGGGGGGTAAAGGTGGGGGGAAAAAAGGAGTCTCTAAGCTCTAACCCCATAGGAACACACTTGGTAGAAAGTCAGATAGAGGTAACTGATAGTGACCATGTACCTCACTCAGAATCACTAAGCCTGAATACAAAAGGTTCCCAACAACGTCCCAACGACCCTAATACAGCTGTTGAAGAGCTCATTAGAGGCCTCTTAGAAGCACATACCAAGGCTATGATGACTTTAGTAACTTCTTTTATAAATGAAAGATTTGGTAGCATAGAGCGGAAGTTAAATCTATTAAGAGGATCTAAAGTCATTCAGAACACCTCCAGAAAATCAAAAATTTATACAGCATGACGGGGATGGTGCTATCACGCAAAAAGAATGTCTCAGGCAGGATTCCCATAGGAATACCCCAGGCCCATTAAGGGAACCTCACATAGAAATTCCAAAAAGACACGACCCAGTGCTTCCCAACTCAATGTCTACCTTTGGCAGGAGAACAACAGTAAACTAGGGATACCTAACAGGGAACATCAAACTAACCCTATAATTCGATAGAATCCAGTAAATCTAGAACTACCACCAGCTTCATGTCCATATGTTCTAATCCTTACGGGGGTCCCCGCATTAAAACAAGGACAGCTTGAATCCTGGCCATCCCTTCGAAATAAAGTGGCAGATTGGCTGACTAAATATAAGCGCTTCAACCCCGATCATATAAAGGAAATACTTATGGTGCGCAGGGTGGGCTGGCTTGGTTCCTCACATAAATCAATTCAGGGTAATTGTATTGTTGTTAATTTCAGGTCCCCACGAATGGTTCGTTCTCTTTTAAACAACAAAGAGCTTCTCCCCTCTCTTTATCCAAGTATAACGGCCTTTCCCCTGGGTTTCTTTTACAAACCTACAGCAAGCTCGTGATTGCTTATCACTCCTAGCGTGACCTGGAAGCTGACTGCGCTCTGCGTGAATTGAATTGCTAATTTGCACTAAGCGCGTTTTATTTTTAATTTCAAGTGTGATGTCATGTACCTTGATTTTACTTCTCTGTTGAACTTTTAATCCCGATAGCTGAGTTTAACCTCCTAGTGGCGATTCTTGCCGCCCCTGTCACCCCGGTCCACCGCAAGCGCTAGGCTTGTTTGTTGTGGAGGGTGCAGGCTTACTTCCGGGCTCTTACACATTGCCAGGCAGTGATTGGTTGTAGAGGTGGGAGGCGGTGCTGACTGATAGCGCGGCCCCTACAAAGCCCCAGAGGTTTCAGGCGTTCAGTCTAAAGACACTCGTGATTGCTTATCACTCCTAGCGTGACCTGGAAGCTGACTGCGCTCTGCGTGAATTGAATTGCTAATTTGCACTAAGCGTGTTTTATTTTTAATTTCAAGTGTGATGTCATGTACCTTGATTTTACTTCAGGTGGGAAAAAATAGTTGCAAGCCAGGAGAAACTCCCGAAGCTTTATGCTGGGCTAATCCCTATCCTAGAGAGTGTAGGAGGCTTGGACATCGAGAGGGGCAATACTGAAATACTTGGTAAATTATACCAGGCCCATGAAGATCTTATAAAGGGTATGACTCCCATCCTGTATAGTAATGCACATAATGCAAGGAGGGGACAAGCGCCAAAAACCATGTGGTATAATACAGCCTGTAAAAAAGCAAAACAAGAACTTCTAAGAAATATCAAGGAGGGCTCAGGTGGGGAGACGGTAAGAGAAAGCAGACGGGCATATAAAAAAGTACTCGCCCATGCTAAAACTGAATGGGAGGAGAGCCAATGGGAGGAGCTCAACAAATTCCTTGTAATAGGAGACCATAGAATGTTCTGGAGAATAGTGAATGGGGGGTCGGGGAATCTCCTTTCAGCTATTGAACCCAACATCGCAGCTGGGGTTTGGCAGGCTCATTTTCAAACCCTTTATAGCTCGATGGGGGGAGATAGCAGGGGTGATACCTGCAGTGCCCAGGTGGCATATGAGGGGGAACCAGTAACAGTGGGAGAGGTTAGGGCAGCAATAGCTGGTTTGGCCTCGGGCAAGGCGCCAGGACTGGATGGCCTGCCTGGAGACCTTTTTAAGCAGGAACCAGATGTGTGGGCCCCATATCTAGCCGTTTTGTTTAATGGAGTCTTATGCGGCATGGAAGTCCCAAGTACTTGGCTGGGGGCGGAGGTGGTTCCCATATTCAAGAAGGGCTCGCCCCTGCTCCCAGCCAATTACAGACCAATTAGTCTGATTGATGTACCCCAGAAGCTTCTTGGGAGGGTACTGCTTAATCGGCTCCAGGACTGGGCAGAAGAAACGGGAGCCCTCAGTCCCTACCAGGCTGGATTTAGGAAGGGAGTATCAACGGTGGACCAGGTCTTCCGACTGAACATCATCTACTGGAGGACCGTGGTTTATGATGGTGGCAGCTTATACACAATATTTGTGGATTTAAGAGCCGCCTTTGACCTGGTGCCCAGAGGCAAACTCTGGAGGGTCTTGGCCGAGATGGGCGTACCTGCGGACATTTTAATAATCTTACAGAGGTTACACCACAACAACTATGCCAGGGTGCGGTGTGGAAAGTCGGGGGAGCTGACGGACAGATTCCCCGTTGACAGGGGGGTTAGGCAGGGCTGTGTGCTTGCACCGACCCTGTTCTGCCTCTTTGTCAACGGGGTAATCGCCCATTTGAATGCCATTGAACACACTGATGCTCCTAAATTGAATGGCAGCAGGGTGCCCGCAATTATGTTTGCAATTATGTTTGCGGATGACACCCTGCTGCTGTCCAAAACCCCAATGGGGATCCAGCGGATCCTTGATTCTTTTGTGGCCTTTTGTATGTATAGGGGCCTAGAAATTAATGTTGGAAAAACAAAATTCATGGTCCTGAATCCAAGTAAAAAATTGCGTCCGAATCCACTACTGGGAGAGGCACGGTTGGAGAGAGTCTCCACCTTCGACTACCTAGGCGTAACCCTGAATGAGTCCATGTCGTGGGGGGCACACCGGACCAAAGCCAACCTTAAACTGGTACAGACTACTGGGGGCATTGCGCGGATGCTGAAAAATTCGACTTATCGGCCTCTGGGTCCGCTCATCCAGATATACAAGGCGCAGGCCAGGGGCGCCACAATGTACGGGGCGGAACTGTGGGGACACACACCAACTCGCAGGCTGTCGGTAACGGAGAATAATTTTATCAGGCAGATAACTGCACTCCCGCCAAGCACCCCGCTCCTTCCCCGGAGGTTAGATCTGGGATTGAGACCAATAGCCGATGAAATAGGACTCAGACCCATAGTCTTCTGGCGAAGACTGTGGAGCAGTGAAGCACTCTATGCCTACAGGGCTGAACTAGGGGAGCTGTTATCCCACCCAAAAGCGTTACAGATCACCTGGTTAAAACATATCCAGAATCTATGTACGGTATTGGGGTTTCCTGATCTGTGGTCCGATCCTGCTGAGGCCTCACTAAACATCTCACGCAGAAATTTGGTTGATGCCTATTACGCCCATAAACTATCCTCGGCCATGGAAAATCAGCGAGAGGGATCACTGACTTCTGTGTTTATGTTAGGTAAAGATATATACAGGATGGAAAGGGTGCTGGACGCCATGTCCCCTGTGCTGGCCAGGAAGCTGTTTCTGCAATGGAGATACGGCATCTTGCCCCTGCGGGCTTTTACCAGCTCCTGGACAAACCCGCCCTCCTCCAAGCAGTGTCCAACATGTTCTTATGCTGAGGAAAGTGATCTGCATGTAGTTCTGTTCTGCCCCACGTACTCGAAAGCGAGGAAATACTGGCTTCTCCCACTCATTAGAAACCTTGGTGGCAGAGAGTATCTCCCAATGTATAGAATTTTAAAAACTGATCTTTCGAGTCCAACTGTGTTTGCATTGGCTACATTTCTTACCAATGTCTGGCATATTCGTACCAGTTTGCTGAAGTCACGGTCCTTGAGTTAGCTCTAAGTCTCTTTAAATGTAACCCTGATAGTTTTAACTTACAGTTATGAATGATTTTATAATGTATAAACATGTATTATTGCTATTGAGGATGTTTTATGGTGTATATGTTTTATGTTGTTGTGTATCTTTGATGGCCGTATGGCCGAAATAAAGATTAAGAATTGATTTTACTTCTCTGTTGAACTTTTAATCCCGGTAGCTGAGTTTAACCTCCTAGTGGCGATTCTTGCCGCCCCTGTCATCCCGGTCCACCGCAAGCGCTAGGCTTGTTTGTTGTGGAGGGTGCAGGCTTACTTCCGGGCTCTTACACATTGCCAGGCAGTGATTGGTTGTAGAGGTGGGAGGCGGTGCTGACTGATAGCGCGGCCCCTACAAAACACTGAGGATGTCTAACACGCGCAGCGAGGACGCGCAGCACCCTCGCCAAATCCGTGCCGAAGACACGCCAAAGACGAGCCCGTCTGTGCCAGTCAGGGACACGGGACTAGTGGCTATACTCCTCAACCCAGGCCCACAAAGGTAATGTCATCTGACCTATTAAAATCTTTGCGCCCCACTCAACATGTCAACCGCACCTTGCTTGAAATCCCTCATCTGGGTACTGCTTCCTGCCCGTATTGTAGCTATACAATTACATCCTTTCAACCCTACCCCCCTCGTAGAACTAGACGTAGTAAGCAGGTAAAGCAATTATACCCTACTAACGAAAACCATCTGTTTTACAGTTTAAACTGTTGCTCCCTACCCATGCACAGGGTAGAAATTCTTGACCTACTAATGGATAACAAACCTAGTGCCCTGTTTCTCACAGAGACCTGGTTACATGCAGGTTCAGGCCCCGATGTAGCTATGGCCCTTCCTTCCAATTATGCGATTGCCAGAATGGATAGAACCCGTAAAACCGGGGGTGGAATCGCAATTGTTTATAATAAAAAATTTACATGCACATTTGAACCGGTAGTTATACCTGACTGTGAGGCTGCATCTTTTAAAATATGTCTTAATCCCAATTTCACGTTGTCCGGTATCCTTATGTACCGGCCTCCCGGAAATGGCACAAAATGGGCTATTGAATTAGCCAATCTTATTACCCCTTTTATATTAGCATCCAAAAACTTCACTATCATTGGAGATCTGAATCTTCATTTAGAAGATAAATCTAACATAACATGTACGAATTTGTTGAATGATCTCTTAGCAACTAATATTCATCTTATTAACTCAGGCCCCACCCACAGGGCTGGACACCTACTTGACCCGGTACTGTCAAACCTTCCCTCACTCACCTGGATGGATACTATCCCTGTATGCTGGTCAGACCATTTCCTAGTTAAATTCAATCTTACTATACGCAGTACCTCCGTTGACCAAAACATGTCATTGCCTTCCCTAAGGAAAAATTGGAAAGCCCTAGACGTCTCTAAACTTAATGTGGAACTTAACACACATCCCCCAAATAAATATCACAATATGGAAAGCATTGCCATGGCCACCCAACAATGGCTTACTAAGGCGGCAGATGCATGTCTAACCTTTACTAAGACCAAGGGCAACTTACATCGTCCCCCGGCCCCATGGTTTAATGACTCTCTTAAAGAAGAAAAAACAAAATGCAAGGCACTTGAGAGAGGCTGGCGTAGAGATTTCGATCCCGATAAAAAACTAGGTATCATACAGCTAGAAATCTCTACCACACAGCATGTAAAAAAGCGCGAGCTACATATGTAGCCACGACGATTATGGGAGCTGCGAATAAATCAAAAATACTGTTTAATACAGTGAAAGACCTCGCGGGGGCTCAAACTACTGCTCCAACGCGACCTTTAAATGTGAAGCAATGCCAGGATTTAGCTCAATTTTTCGCTGAGAAAATTGACAATCTAATTGTCGAAATAGACAAAAATATTCCGACAACTGCCTTTAAGGAAGAGTGGGAGTACACTCCGTCCATAAATCAGACCCTCCACAAATGGCCCCCTATTACAACTGAGGCTCTCATCTCCATTATGAAGACGATAAAATCTGGCTCTCCACAGGATCCCATTCCTATTAATATAATAAAATTACTTGACATGCCCGCCCTCAATAGCATTGCAGACACCCTAAATTCATCTTTAGAGCTTTCCACAGTGCCAACTATATGGAAACATGCTATAGTGACACCGCTATTGAAAAAACCTTCAGCTGATCCGGATAAACTGGCCAATTATAGGCCAATCTCACTTCTTCCCCCTTTCTCCAAATGCTTGGAGAGACATGTGCACTCAGCCCTGACTCTTTTCTCAGAGGAGAATGCTCTTCTTCACCCCACCCAGTCAGGTTTCCGAGCGGGTTTCTCTACTGAAACTGCCCTATTGGGTGTTTCTGAAACCCTCGATGATGGTCAGACGGTTGCGCTTATTTTACTTGATTTAAGCGCAGCCTTTGACACCGTATCGCATAAAAGGCTGCTCGCCCTATTGGAAAAAAACGGAATAGGTGGAGACGCACTGCAATGGATTAGATCATTTTTGAGTCATCGGACTTTTCAAATAGCATCGGCTGCGGCATGCTCGGGAATTTTTAATTCCCCTCATGGAGTACCTCAGGGCTCCATCCTTAGCCCGCTCTTTTTCAATTTATATCTTAGACCCCTAGCGGATCTAGTGGAAAAAGCGGGTCTAACCTTCATGTCGTATGCTGATGATTCGCAGATTGTGTTCTCAATATCTGAACCCCAAACCTCTTCCTCATCTCTCCTCAAAGCTGGCCTGCTGTCCATTTTCAACTGGATGTCAACTAACCAGTTGAAATTAAATGGAGATAAGACGGAGATTCTCCTTCTGGGCAGGCAACCAGAGCTCTGGAGCTCATTACATTGGCCTGCCCAGATGGGAAATCTCCCTAAACCAGTGCCTCATGCTAGAAATCTGGGTGTAATCCTGGACAATTCATTATCCATGAAACAGCAGGTTAACAAAGTAGTGAGCCTCTGTTTTACCATCGTAAGATGGCTCAAGAAGATCCTTTGGATGCTGCCCAGCCCTATGCAGAAAACGGTGGTCAATGCCTTAATTACATCTCGGCTTGACTACGGGAACATCCTGTATTTAGGTGCAAATAAAGCAGTCACAAAGAGACTGCAGCTTGTACAAAATGCGGCTGCTCGTCTTCTTTGTAGCATACCAAAAAATAGCAGCGTGTCCCCCTACCTGCGTGAACTGCACTGGTTGAGGGTTGAGAATCGCATTAGGTTTAAAGCCCTAAACTATATGTTTAAAATCAAAGCAGGTACCGCTCCTAAATATTTGCAGGCACTAGCTTCCCCTTACATCCCCAAAAGAAATTTACGATCAAAATCAGCGGAAAAATTCTGTGTACCCAGATTCAAGCTGGCCAGGATGGGTGGAAAATCTTTTGCCCACCTGGGTCCTGTCATCTGGAACACACTCCCAATTCAAATACGAAAGGAGCAAAGCCTTCTCAGGTTTTGAAAGGAGATAAAGACCTGGTTGTTTTGCTGCATACACCATCTACCAGGCTGTGTTTCTAGGCGCCGGGAAACCCTTTTCGGGTAGCTGTTTGCGCCATATAAATTTATAAAATAAAATAAAATAAAGCTTCATGAGAGAAGGGAACGGTTCAGTTATAACTTCAAATAGGTTTGAGCAGCTATCCCTTCGTGAGGAAATAGACTGACAACTAACTCATGGTCATGGGACCATTTTAGGTCTCAACGAGGTAAACAGTGGGATTAATCCCCCTTTTTTCCCCTCTAAACCTTCCCTGGTAGAAGATAGGGTGGTAACTCTTCCATTTAGGTTCCCTGAGCCTATTTTGGTCTCATTAGAACTGGAGCATAGTTCCCCGAATAATAAACTTCCCACCGAACCTCCTTTCCAGGCTCAACTTTTAAATGATAGCCCCATTACTATCGCGGGCATTCTTCCTGATGTAAACACGGTAAACGAAATTAGAGATCACTCAGCACCCCCCTCATCAGATGTACGTGCCACGAGTGGGGTTCCACTCAAAATTATTTTTTGGAACATCGCTGGCCTTCTTTCAAAGGCAAACCCAGGTGAGTGGCTCATTTTTGCCAGGAACTATGGCAATTATATGCCTACAAGAAACATGGGCTATTTTACCCATTCACCTAAATGGCTATAAAACCTATTTCTCTCCCGCAACACCATCTTCATCAGGACGTGCAAAAGGAGGCCTAGTGGTGTGTATTACCAACTTAATTCAAGTCCGGGAAATAACAGCCTTAAAAATTGAGACCAATTATGAGATAATTCTGATTGATATAAATAAATTGGACCTCCTTGTGTTAGTTAATTTTTATAACAACTTACCTCAGTTTCAGTTGATTGATACCCTAAAGGAAATCCATATTTTTCTTTTAAATTTTAATGCTAAACACCAAGGAAAAAATCCCATTATCATTTGGGGAGGCGACTTTAATCTGACACTGTTCACATAACGTAGTATCATATGTGGCCTCGTAGACGAAAATGATATCAGCATCACCCACTTTACCCATTCCCAAAGCGGGGCATGTCTAAATGAAACGATTTTGAGCCTCCAACTAACCTTGGCCAACGAATTGGTATCGCCCATAGTTCCACTGACATCAACTTTTAATGGTAAATGCGCCTCTTGTTGTATAGATTTTATCCTTATAACAAGTACTGCCTCTTCCTATATCTCAAACTTTAACACCCATGATTGCGTATTTAGTGATCACTTCCCATATCAGTCACTCTCCCTCCCGTCGATAGGAGGAAAAAAAAAAACAGAGAAATCTTTATGGGGAGGAAAATATACTTATGGCTAGGTTGAACGGCTATGTCCTGAAGTGGGCCATTGTCGACCCGGAAAAGATCACAGAAAAAATAGTTAAGAATTCCATCTTAGAAATAAACACATGTTTGGCAGATCTTTCGTCCCCACAGGAGATTATTGACAACTTTATGATAGTGTCTAACTCCATTCAAGAAGCTCTAGTTATTAAAACCAAGGGAGCAAAAAATAACCAGGTTGGCTGGTTTAATTCCATCTGTACTAAAGCTTACTCAAATCTGAAAAAAGCCCTTAACGCACCATCCAGAGATAGGAAAGAGATTGTTCAACTTCGGAAAATCTATAATAAAGCTATACGATCAAGAAAACTTGAACTAAAGGAGGAACTTTGGGCAGAATTACATAAAAACTGCCGACTAAATGGCAGTGCCGCTTTTTGGAAAGTGATAAACACTCCTTTCTTGTCAGGTCCAAGTGATTCAAACAAAATAGACGTTACAATAGATGAATTATCTTGGATTGCCCATTTTTCTAAAATATTTGGGATCCCAGATAACTCAATGATAGAACAGTGCCCTTCAGGGACGAATTTAGATAGAACTAGCCCCTTTTCCTTTCCGATTGTTGTAGATTTCACCATAAATGAAGTTGAGAATGCTTTAAGAGCTAGCAAAGGGGGAAAGGCTCCGGGCCCCGACGGGGTCCCGGTCGACCTCTATAAATTTAACATAGATCTTTGGGCCCCAATTTTACTCAGGGTATTAGACGCAACCTGCAAAATTGGTCTATTGGATTCATGGTCAAAATCCATCTTGATCCCAGTATTCAAAAAGAGTGACCGTCTAAATCCAACTTGCGACCGCCCTATTTCCTTACTGGATTCCTTTGGAAAAACTGTGGGGCGCATAAGATCTTATCCGATATCCAGTATGGATTTAGGGAAGGTTTGGGTACCACTGAGCAGGTTCTAAACTTGTCCTTACTCAAGGGTAAATATGTGGACGCAAAAGGTGGGAGCCTCCATTTGGCCTACGTAGATCTTACCGCAGCGTTCGACTGCGTGGGTCATTCGAAGTTATGGTCTATTTTAACAGCAATGGGAGTTGACCAACAGCTAGTTAAATTTCTACGAGAAATGTATTCGAATGCACAGCTCGAGTGCGATTTGGCACGGGGGTGAGCTGACAGCACCATTTAGGGTCGAGCGGGGAGTCAGACAGGGTTTTGTTCTGGCCCCCTTCCTTTTTACAAAAATGGTCTAGTAGAAGCGTTGTTGAAGGGGGCCAAGGACCTACCCATAATTAACCATTGTGTGATTCCCGCTCTCCTTTACGCGGATGACGCGGTGATTATCGCCCGCACCCCCGTTGAACTTCAGCGCTCACTGTCCAGGTATAATTCATTTATGTCAAATCTAGAGTTAAAAATAAATATTTAAAAAAAACTTTATTATGAACTGTGGCCACAAACGAAGAAAAGAGAGAGTAATTTATATTAACAACTCTAGCGTAGAGTATACCCCCCACCTACCCATACCTTGGAGTACTAATAGATGAAAAGGGCACTTGGAAAAAAGCTATTGAGGCAAGAAAATTGCAGTTCTGAAAATCTACTATGGCCCTGGTAAAATTTACACAGAGATTGGTAAGAAGAGCCCCCGAGGAGCTGATCCGCATCTACCAGGCCAAAAGTATCAGTACCGCTATTTACGGGGCTGGGGTGTGGGGCTATGTCCAGGCAGATTCCCTACAAATAGTGGAAAACAGTTTTCTGAAGTTCCTGCTTGTGGTTCCCCAGGACACTTCAACATTCAGTTGCCATCTAGAGCTGGGCGTGCCCTATATTACTGACATCATTAAGGTCGAACCCATACTCCTATGGCACCATTTATGGACTTCTGACAAGCTGGTTTTCACCCAGAGTATTGTGAGGGATTGCCTTCAGCTGGAAAATGTGAACAAGATTGGCTGGCTCCGATATGTTAAAGGGTCCCTCCATGATATGGGGTTGGAGAAACTCTATCTTAATCCGCTAGCATTGGACTTAATTTCGAGAAAAGCGTTGAAAAATCAATGTCTAGCCCACTTAGCGGAGCTCCGTCTGCCTGTCGAAGCCAGCAAATCCTCGGCTCAACACGTGCTACTGATTTAAACTTATATGCTGATTCAGCCCTATCTAACTCGGAACCTAAGCAGTTACGACAGATTTTTCCTGACTCGGTTCAGGCTAAATACTTTTTTTCGGCTAGTCACATTCCCTAAAGTTAATGACTGGTCGCAGTTGCCTTGTCAATGCCCTTGTGATGGTACCTCTCCCCAATCTACCCTACATTTGACTCTTCTGTAAATTCTATCTAGAACCTAGAAAGAGTTATCTTGTTCCAATAAAAAGTCTAGGCCTACGTCAGTGTCGCCCGGACCTCCTAGTTCCCCAACTCCTCGAGTTTGATTTCTTTGCACTAAACATTGCTAGGTTTTTAAAATGTTGTATTCGACACAGAAAGAACCTATAATTGAAACTTGGTGTTTTCTTTCCTTTTTAATTCCCTTGCTGCGTATTTTAACCAAATTGTATTTTAAATGTAATTATTTATTGTTCCCTTCTCTGACAAATGTATAAATATTTCATGTATGTACTTTTATGGTTTTTTATTATCTGAAACCGAATAAAGTAATTGACTGACTGATTAAGAATCATTAAAACATTTAAATCACTTTTATTAAAGCATTAGATCAACAGATTGTGATTTTTTGTTAGATTGTACATGTGTTGCAAAGTATCTGTCTAAAAGAAGGGTCTGAGTTGTTCAAAAAAGGTCATCTTCATTGAGCTTTGGTACCTTCAAATAATCGCATAACATCATACTGCTTAGGATGAGGAAATATATTAAAAATGTGATTGTTGAAATGAAAGGTTTGGTTAAATGTCAGATTGCTCGTCCTGGCCCCTCCGGTAATGAAACTGAAAGTTGGGAAATAAATCTTCTCCAAACAGAGACCTGCATACATGTTGAGATTTTACAAAGAACTTTATTAAAATAAGATATCAAGACCATAATTGGAAGAGATAAAGTAGAGTTGTCATTTTCACAAAATTTAAGATAACAGTACATGTGTGTGCTATATATTTATAGTAATAGTTTTGTGAGATGGGGTTAGTGCTACCTTTCTTTAAGTCTTTATTTTAATCTTTATTTTTTCCTTAAACTTAAGAGACTTTGGGCCAGATGTTTACCCATTCTGTGTCTATGTGGAAAATGTGTTCATACATATGGCCCTTTGACTCTGTGAGGAGGTCCTGTATTTTGTGACCAATAGGGACCCATGCAAGGCCCCACTTATTTGGTTTCCAGATGCCTCCTTGTTCTTACAGTTATCCCCATAATCATGAACAGAGTGGAGTGGTAGGCCTTTCCTCTTACAAAATACCTTTAATAATTTGGAGTATGCCATTATTGGATGTGCGGATATAATCTTGTATGAGTTGACAGACCCGACAAGAAAGAGTCTTTTTTTCTGAAAGGAAACCATGTCTCTATACATCTATTAGCTCCATAGCATGAACTGATTTTGCCAGGCCAAATGTCCCGGAACTCTGCACTCCGTGGACCTGATCTGTCCCAACCCGCATTGGTAAAATTGTAGGGCCACCCCTAAGATTGAATTAGAAAACCTGAAGGCATCCATCCTCACCCACGGTTTCTACCTATAACATATATAGTGTATTGTCACTAGGTCAGGATCCTATGATCCCCCTAGCCATGACATATCTGCCCTCTTGTGGTTAACCTCTTTCTTGAAACTTGAACTAGGGCCGATCTACATGAATACATTGCAACTCCCCAAGAGCCTCTTGTGGATCCTGCATTCACCAGTAGGTTTAGGTGCAAAATCGATATAATGGAGTCCGGCTCACAGGAACTTCAATTCTTTCACAGTAAAAATGCATTGAACTGAACATGGTTAGTGACAAATTGAACAATTTCGTGTTTTAATTATAGCAAATGTATTAAATTATTTAAACCATTACTCCTGCTCCCTGAAAATGTTTTTGAAAAAGGTTTTATAAGTTGATGGTTTGTACATTTCCTTAGGTTTGACTTAACAGCTGACATTATAAACGTGTTAAATTGCTGTGTAACAGGTGTCTCATTACATGTTTGGAAAGCTTCTTTCCTTATCAATGCCATTTGTTAGGCGCATGGTTTGATAATGCAGATTACCCTAATTGGTGATTCCTTTTTTTGTTCATTACATTTTTAGGGTCGAATTATGAGGTTATTTTCCTGACTTTTAGAGCAAGTCAGAAGAATGTGAGTTGTATCTAAGACCTCACTATTGGTGTTACGCTGTAGTATGATTGCTTCTTCCATTGCTGTACACTTGGTGTCCTAGCTGTCGTAGTTATCTTCATGGTTGAATAGTACGAGTTGGAGGTTAACCCACGTACGGGTACGTCCTTCATGCAATGAGGTCTCCCTCCTTGGATTCATAAAGCACCAGCGCCATGCACTTGAGATCTGTTTGACCCTGTTGGGAAAGCCTTGGTGCGCGTATTAGCGTATTCTGAAGCAGGATTTGATGGGGTGCTAACCTCTGCATATCATGCAGCATGTGGTTATTTTTTTTTTTAATTATTAAATCTTTTTATAGAACATACAAAAGGGAACAGGACAGCAGCAATGTATTAATCAGCCAACGTGAGCACAGCCATCAATTATATCTCCTAAGACATTTTGTGAAATTAAACAGTAGGACCACTTCGCATATTGTCATCTGGGACCTCCACCCCACTGCTTGCTCCACCAGTAGGAGTTTCCCGGGTATGGGGAGGATTGCATATATTACCTCCAGGGCTCTAGTCGGGGTACCACGCGGGTGGACGGCGTCCCCCCCACTTATTTTACCGGGTGGACGCCGTCCCCCCTGCCAAACAGCTGGACTTAACTCTTTGGCCTCTCTGTGACGAGATCGGATCTCGTCCCAGAGAGGCCAAGCGCTTCAAAAGTGATTTCAGAGTAAGCCAATGCAACAGAGAACAGGCAGTGGAATCTGACCCTGGGGCTGAGAGGCAGCATGAGCCACCAGGCATGGAACAATCGCATCTAAGGGGTGAGCAAGGGGAGGCAATGAGCCCGCTGGTGCAAGCCACCTTTCGTGACATCACGAAAGGTGTCAGCGTCCCCCCACTTCTGTTTTTAGGACTTGTGACCTGATTACCTCTGTAAGTGTTCCACTTTCCCCAAACCCGGTCCCACTTCCTGGCGAACCCTGCCATTTTAAGCCTTGCATTCCCAATTTGTTGGATTCATTTCTTGAACGCACTTGATAATTCCAGCGTTTCTCAAATCTTCAGGCGAAGCTTTGGGTCACGTCTGTACAATACCTGTTATCCAGTAATTCAGAGATGGTTCGCAAGATTAAAGCTACCTGCGAGGTTGCAGTTTTCTGCTCCCTCCTTGTCTTGCATGCGGTTGCAGAACCCCCTGTCCAAGCCTTGTGCGCGAGCGAGCGTGCTAAGCACGTCAGAGAGCGGAAACGGCGAGTACCTCTTTTCGTTTCCTAACGGATATTAAGCAGACGCCAGCGTGCTGTTGAATTATCACAGTGCTCCCATTCATGCCTGCGGCCCCTGCTTTATTAGAGCCATCGATTGAACATTACTGCATCTGAACACACGCCAGATTCGATAGGCTGGGGCTGCTGGGTGCTGCAAAGTAGTTGATATTATTAGTTAGCCACTTAAGCTGCTGGAAACTGGGGTGTTAGAGTCAATTCTGCAGATTGATTTGGGTTTGGAGGGTTTAATGCATGTCAGTGATCGAAAGGCGGCCCTTTTAGCAGTAGAACATAAGGAAACGGCGTCGTGAATACAGAGCTCGCTCTCTTGGCAAGCTGGACTGCGCACTTCCATCGTGTTTCATGTATGCATATTGATTTGTCCTGTTGCAAAAAAAGAAAAGAAAAACAATCCGTGAGATCTGAAACGGTGTCAAGTTTACGGAACGGGTTCTGTTTCTTATGAAGTGCACTTTGGAGACGGGCTGCTGTTGAAGGCTTGGAGATAGTTTTTCAGCCCGCACCTGACTTCTCCCTTTTGTTGTTTGTTTGGCGCAGCATCAAGTGCAGTATGCAGCATTGCAGAGCTTGAAAATCAATGGAATGTATTTGCATTCATCTTTAATTGCCGTTTTAATCATTTCCTTATCTCCGTAACACTGCCGTTCCAACTTCAGCGGCTCTTCACTAATGGAGCGCAGGAGGCATCAATCTTGTGCATCGAGCTGGCTAATTAACCAGGGCGGCCTCCCTGACTCTGCAGCCTGGCACCCGCGCGAGGCAGCCTGGAACCCACGGTGCTCCGGGGAATAACTTCCTGCACACCAAAAGAGTGCGGAGCAAGAGTAAAAGGATGCGCCGCCAGCAGAAAATCAGGCGAACGCACATGGTTAGTTTTCATTTTGGCATCGTGAACTTCAAATCCCCAGTAAAACCACAATACCGCCTTAAACATATATTTGTATGAGTCTTTGATTATAGAAAGCAGGTGTATTTTTACTGGCCTTAGTAATGACACGACTGGGGAAGTATACGGCTTTTCCCCTAGTGCAACAGGCCTGCCGCATCGTGTGCGGATGGCGCAGTCTCTTGTGCGGACGGTGCAGCCTCTTGTGCTCGTGCAAAATGTAAGGCCCCTTGTCATTAGTTTGAGATTTCGATCGCCTCTCAGGGTAAAAATCTGTCCCATTCTGTACCCTAACATAACCTGAACCTTTCTAGCTCTGGCATCCTTCCCAGAATGCGTGAGGTCTCCACCCCCCTCCCCCCCCTTCCCGGTCTGTGCCTCCATCACTCTCACAAATCGCCGCAACACTCATCGGACTTCTGTCTTCTCACTTTGGATTCGATCAACACGCTGACATAATGCTGTGTCAAGGACTGCCAGCAAGTCCTATCAGACTCGCAGCAATCCTCCGGTGTAAACGGAGCCATTGAAACTCATTACGGATAAGCCTGTAAACAAATCGTCAAAGCTGTTGTCAGAGATTGTATTTATTGTTCTTGTCCACAAAGGCAAAACTACCCTTGTGTGTGGTTCTTTTATTAATATGATCATGATATTCAGAGCGACACGGGAGAGGCAGACTGGTAGGAAGAGAAAGCAGAGAAATACCGAAAAGTGAAATAGAGTACACCAGAGAAACAAGACTAGCAAACACGTTTGTAGAAAGAGGGGTTCACAGAGAATAAGAGTTGGGAATTAAGCAACCTCCCATAGTGGGAGAAAGGTGAAAGGACAAAAAAGCATAAGGGTATGCTAGGGCATGCATGTGACCAGGGCACAAGTCCTAAAAAAAGAAGTGGGGGGACGCTGGTCACGAAAGGTGGCTTGCACCATCAGACTCATTGCCTCCCCTCGCTCACCCCTTAGATGCGATTGCATCAGAGAAGCCAGCGCATGAGCAGCGTTCTGTATGAGCTCGGATCTCGCCCCAGAGAGGCCAAAGAGTGAATGTGTGGCTCCATTTGCTCCAGTAATCGAGCTCCTGGTAAAATAAGTAGGGGGACGCCATCCACCCGCGTGGTACCCCGACTCGAGCTCTGCATGTGACATCACAGCTCGCAGGAGCGATACCTCTGTTAGGGCGTTGCCCCACTCTCTATTTTGCCCCCACCCAATATATGTATTAGTTAACCACATTAATATATATTTTAAAGTGTTTCTGATCAATTAATCAATCATAGCATTTGTAAAGCACGCTACATACCCGTGAGGGTCTCAAGGCGCTCGGAGGGTGCGGGGGGGGGGGGGGGGTGGTGGTGGTGGTGGTGGTGGTGTGTGTAATGCTGCTACTGTTCGAAGAGCCAGGTCTTAAGGAGTTTCCTGAAGGTTAGGAGGTCTTCGGTCTGCCGTAGGTGGATGGGGAGGGTGTTCCACGTCTTGGCGGCGAGGTGGGAGAATGATCTGCAGCCTGCGGTCACTCTTCGGATGCGGGGGATGGTGGCGAGGTTGCGGTCTGCGTAGCGTAGCTGGTGGGTGGGGGTGTAGAGGCTGAGTCGGCTGTTGAGGTAGGCTGGTCCGGTGTCGTGGAGTGCCTTGTGGGTGAGGAGCTTGTTGATGGGGAGCCAGTGCAGGTCTCAGGTGGGGTGTGATGTCGCTGCGGCGGGGGATGTTGAGGATCAGGCGTGTGGAGGCGTTCTGGATGCGTTGGAGCCGTTTCAGGAGTTTGGCCGGGGCTCCTGTGTAGTGCATTGCCGTAGTCCAGTCTACTGCTGACGAGGGTCTGGGTGACCGTCCTAGGTTTGTTGGGGATCCACTTCAAGATCCTGCGAAGCATGCAGAGGGTGTTGAAGCAGGAGGAGACATCGTTGACCTGCTTTGTCATGGAGAGTGTGGAGTCGCGGATGATCCCTAGGTTCCGGGAATGGTCAGTGAGTGTAGGGGGTGCTCCTAGTGCAGTCTGCCACCAGGAGTTGTTCCAGGCCGAGGGGGTGGACCCGAGGATGGGGACCTCCATCTTGTCCGAGTTCAGCTTCAGTCGGCTGTTCCTCATCCAGTCGGCGACGGCCTTCATTCCTTTGTGATCACATCATGTCTAGTGCAGAGCACTCCTGAGGCAGTTGGGTTCTGGAGAAGCCAAGGCAGTGCGGCCCTGAGGGGGTGGGGCTTTAAACTGCAACAGTGTTGCCAGAATGCCAGTCAGTGTCAGACACCCATAGAACTCAGTAGTCAGGGCACCTAAGTGCGCATGTTGGATTGAACTGCAGCCTTTCTCCGGCCAGCCAGACATGTGCACTAGGCCTCTCTCAGAATATTGGCAGCAGCACACATTTGTGAGCTGGAGGTGGCTCAAAGCTGCAGCCCCCGGTCTCAGTATTGAGCGTTGAGGTACTCTGCTCCAGCCAATCCTGGCGCTTTAGCAACAGCAGGAGCATCGTTGGGATTGACTGAGATGTGGTGGTGTTACTAGAGGCCTCGGGACTCTGCAATGTGCATGTGACTTGAAGTGAGGCAGGGCGGGGGTGGAAGGAGGCTGTCTCGCTCTCTGGGCCATGGCCTTTTCGTCTGCATGAGGAGAGGCCACATGCATTTGACACTTGAGAGCCGAGTTGTTTAGTGAGTAAAGTTTAATTAAATAGTGAATTGAATTGACGTATTCAGCTACGTTGAGATGAAGGCAGCAGGATGGGAGTAGCCACAGCATGGGTTCCTTACTAACCTGCTGCGAGTGTGCATGGAGCATGAGCTACGATGAAGGGACATTTTGCTGAAATCTGCCGCACCGAACCTCTTGCAGCAGCCTGAAAAGGGCAACGGTTTGCATTCTATGGTAGAATATTCAGCACAAAAAGTGGAAAGAACACGTGAAAATGGAGGCAGCTTTTCGGATTGCTTTTCAAACAAAACATAAAAACTCTGCGTGATCTTATTATTTTTAAGCTTAAAATCCAACAAACCAGAAGTTGGTCGAAGTGCTGTTTAGAGTGGTTTTACGTTTTCGTGCTGCATTTTAAAGTAAAATAGTTTTTTTTTTTTAGTTTCGCCAGTCAAGCATTCATCGGCTGAAAAATACAGTCTGCCCAATGCTATGTAGCGTTTGGCATTCATTTAAATTTCCAGAACATGTGATGTGAAGGATACCGTCATTTGACATTTTAGATCATAAAATTCCAATTTTACGGAGAGGATATATCTCTTCTTTCACCCCTGCTTTATTGACCTCTCTTTCTAGACATTTGTAACCCCTGTGGCGCCAAATACTGTTTTTGTCTTTCTACTCATTAGAAAACAAAAACTACTTGGCATCGGCGGAGGTTACGCGTACTTTTCAGCACTACTACTAGTTTTGTACTGCGGTGCCACATGCCAGGCCCTGGCTCCAGTTGTGGCTGGCACCGTTTCCATGGCTGGTCTTTATTTTGTCGATGGGGAATTTGGATAACTTGACAAAGACTTCACTTGATTTCACACTTAAGTGCAATGCACCGATTGCAGTATCTATGATGTATCGCCCATAATGTGCACACATAATTTGGCGCAGTTTGTGGCTGGGGCTGTTTCTGTTTGCTCGTTTAATTGCCGACCCTTGTGAATTAGCTCCTGTTTTTATTTAATTTATTTATTTTAAAGGTTTTATATAGCGCTGGCTAGACCCGGAGGTATCAGAGCGCTTTAAATGAGCCTCAGATCATAGTTACAGGTTACATCGTTTCAAAGGTTACACAGTTATTAGAGCATGGCAACATAGTTACTTGTAAGGTCAAGATAAACAATAAGCACAAATACGAAAGGGGAAAAGCAAGCAAGGGGAAAGATTCAGTAGAGGGGGAAGGAGCGGGGGAAGTAGACGGGTAATGAAGGCGGGAAAGAGGAGGGGAGGGTGAAGGACATCGCAGGGAAATGGCGACGGGGACACAAACCGGTAGATGAGTCAAAGCAACGTCTAAAGTCCAGTAAGCTGTGATTCCAGGGGAAGTGGTATCACTTCTCTATCTCTGTTGCGGGAGGCTCCCATTACGCAGTAGACTCTCTCAGAGGGGTCTCTGAGACTCCAAGGCCTAAATACTGGATCCTTCCCCAAAAAGAGGAGTGGGAGTGCTCAGGGCCGTTTCTAGGTATTTTGCCGCCCTAGGCGAGAACTGAAAAATGCCCCCCCTCCCTTTTACTACCATCACGATCTCCCCCTGTCATCCAGGCTAGAAGAATTAATGCATTAGATATATAGACTAGCTTACTCCGGCATCACAGCATACAGTTACGTGAGTGACCCACAATCACAACATCTTCTGCGGCCCATGGGTAAACATCTGACACCTTCATTCTTGATGAAGACCATGCAACCTCTACAGGCTTCAAAGTACAATAAACAGGAGATGATATTACTATCCAGCAGCATTAGTCAATGGTCCTTATTTTACAGACCTTGGAAGGGAGAATGCTCAAATAAATATGTTGAATCCTTTGCCGATACCTGCTGCAGGTTTTTCCCGGATTTATGATAAAAATACATTAGTCCAAGAGGCCGCCTTGCCCAACCACTTGTTTCTGTAGGGGTAGGTGCTAATGTAATGTGTGAACTATGTAATTGATATTTCATTTATACCATGTAACCGACGGGGTGGGCTAGGGTTTCAGGTCCTAGTCTGACTACAGAGGCTAAGCTCCAGTCGGAGTCTTGAGGCTTGACACAAAGGGCAACACTCGACAACCGTACATGTGCTGAGGAGCCTCAGCTCAGAATTGACAGGTGTTGGAATGCTTCTCAGATCTGCTAGGCTCAATGTCATTTTAAAATGGCCCATTTCATCAAAATGTGTTTCTTTTTTTACAGTGCCTAGATATGTTTTCAATCATTCTTCTATATAACAAAGTTTGGATTGTATGTTTGACATTATACATTCCTGCAGCACACTACTGCAACAAAAAACCCTAACGAAATAGAAATACTGCAATAAAAACCCTAACAGAATAGATGTATTGCAAGAATAAACTAACCGAATAGATGTACTGCAATAAAAACACTAATTGAATAGATATACAAAGAGATGGCTCATGTTTTTCTTGGGTAGGAGGACAAGAGGGTGCTTTAGAGCCATCCTCAGATGTCCACAGTTATAGCACAGTTGTCTGACACACACACACACACACACACACACACACACATTTTGTGTACTTTTGTGCCACAGGCAGCAATAGAATCGTTTTTTGCTCTGATGCGACCCAAGTGTAGCATTAAGGCCTAATACTAGTCCAGTGGTTACAAAATAATCAACTGTACACCAGAAATGTGCAAGCTTCTGTCACCCAACAGCCCAGTTTGTACTATATATATAGTCTATGGCAGCATCTAATGTTTCTGTCCAAGACATGTACATTAGAGACCACTGATCCCTCGTGGGAAGAATTCTGTGATTTTTGGAGGAAAGATGGAAGAGAGACTGCTTTCAGAAGACCATTTCTTTTTTAGGCACTGAGACCTATCTTTCATTTTCAGACTTTGACCCAGAGATCAAAATGAGAAAGGCTGAAAGGGAGAAAAGAGGAGGAAGAGAAAAATGTGGAAAAAGGGAGTGGGAGGGCTGAAAAAGAGCCTGATAGAGTATTATAAGGAGATGGGAAGTGTAGGGTGGAGGAAGAATGTGGCATGAGGTGGAGTCCAGACTAGGGAGAATTGGTATCAGGTCTATGGATGGCTTTAACGAAATACTTGGGACACTGTTGCCCTCAACTTTATTTTTTATTTCTAGAAAATAAACCTGTTTGGTATACTTCATCAGAAACAGGCCAGCTTGGGACTGAGCTGCACTAGAGATGAGAGATGAGGGAGGGCACATACCTGCCTTGGATTCAGCACACATTTGCTGATGGCCTGGCTGGGTCGTGAAGCTATATCCCTCTCATGGCCGAGTGAGCCGCGTTACAGCACAGCTCCATCCTTGGGAAGAAGGGGAGAGGGTGGGACTTGGCTAGTAAAGACAAATGGGCCCGCCCGAACGCCTGCCCTCCCATCTCAGGAAACAGTAGCAGCCGCCACCTTGTTCTCCTTCAAGCAAGGGAACTTTGACCCTAAAAAAATCCTAATTGCCCCACCCAAAAGGAGAAGCTGAAGATTTTATGTGGTCCTCTGCTCAAGACTCTGCGGTGAAAAAAGCTCATTGGCAAGAAAGTAGCTATCCGTCTTGTAACGCTTAGGCAAGTAAGGCAGACATAGCGAACACCAGGCCTACTTGGTTTTGCTCATACTGGCCCCCTGGAAATCCTAATTCCAGGTGTCGAATTTAGGTGGGCAGTTGCCCAAAGCAGCCCTGCAGGTCAACAATGTAGGCACAGGAAGGACCGAAGAATGTCAACATTTCGGCATGAGATAAACGTGCATGCAATGCACTGAAATGGCAATAACAACCAGTCAGTGACTGTCCGAAAGCGGGGACGTGGCTCCTGCCCCCAGACCTATCCTGCACACCACTGGCCTCATCGTGCGACTCTCCTGCATCATCCTTCTTGGTTTGCTATGTACTTTTTGCCCATTTTTTAAAAATAATTCACCACTGGCCTTACAAAATGTCTCTTGGTCAGCAGATAACAACCCCATGCTTTATTTAATCCTAAATGTATTACAATCCTATTCATGCACAATATTATCTTCCAACAATAATGCTGCAGCAAGGTTACAAATAAAAAAAAACGACTCTCCTTTCTGATTTTGCTTTATACACAAAGGACATTTCAGTGTAAGCACAAAGCCAGGTCCACAGGCTTTGTCAATGCTTGTTGTCCGTCATAGCCGCTTCTGGCGTTCTTTGCCTTGTTCAAGTGGCCTTGAAGCCTCATCTGTCAGGGGTAGGCAGGGCCCCCTCTCTGTGGCAGCTTCTATTGCTCCAGTTACCAAATCCCGTCAAAACTTTCAACTTTGGTAACATGAAAAAAAAGCGCCCATACTTGGACAGATTTTCTCCCCCTATCGCAGTTGCCAAATAGAATGGATAACCTGTCTTCAAATGCTAATGAGGGCGTCTGATTGGTGGCAGGCCTGCTCTTATCCCAATCTGTGCTACAGCAGAGGGCATATCAAGTGAAATACAGGGGGTGACGCCGGCGCGGCCGCAATATTGGAAAGGGCAACATGGCATAGCACCTGGACGGTGGAACCGGATCATGGGCCCCGCATAACAGTGTTCGCTAGGGGTCCTGGCCTGCACAACTGGACAGGATCAGGGGTGCTTAATAACGTGTTGTACATTTCATAATGCGCACTGCATTTGAAAGAAATGCAGTCTGCAGAACAATAAATGCAATTAATAAATGCTGAGGAGAAAATAAACGCTTCAGGAGAAGGAGGATAGCAACTTCCAGGGGCAGTGGAAAAGGACATTGCGTCTTTCTCCAAAGTGTGCTGTATTCCCCCCATCCCCGCCCAGCTTCCCAGGAATGCTGCCACTCAGACCTTACCTGGGAGTGCGGAGCACCCTCGGTCTGTCAGGCGTTCTCACTCTCTGCTGGAAGCTCCTAGTGAAAAAGTCCAGATGCCTCGTGATTGCTCCAGCCCTGGATCTTCGAGGCAATGTTAAATGTCAGTGCACGGCCGCCGCTCGGGACGCAGAACGTGAATTCACATCATGTTGAATTATAGAAGGCGCGCTACAGCTACCCAATGCGCTTTTGAAATCGAAGGCCAGCCGTTCGGGGATTTCTCAAACATGCTATTTGCCGCCCTCCCACTTTTGCCGCCCTAGGCGGGGGTCTAGTCCTGCCTAATGGTATTGGCAAGGGGTGCCATACCATACCTCAACTGAGTGGCTCCCTTGGCGCAGTGGACTCTCTCAGCGGGTACGCTGAGACTCCAGAGTGTAAAGATTGGATCTTTCCCCAACAAGGGGAGAAGGAGTGCTTAGTCAAAGAGAACAAGGGACAGGGGGATAGGCAGACTAGCAGGCAAGGTGAGAGATTCAGGGGAGAGAGAATAGGAGCTAGGTAGGTAGACAAAGGGAGAACGAGTACCCAATGGAAACAAATTTAATTAATGAGTTATTATATAGCGCTGGCTAGACCCGATGGAATCATAGCGCTTTACATGAGGAACAATAATGTTGCAAATTACATCAGTTAAAAGTTACAGAAGTATCAAGAAAAGCATTTAAAGAACATAGGGGACAAGGTGAGTGGAGCAGGAAGGGTAAAGGGGTAGTAGGAAGACAGGACGTAGAGACGAGGGCCACTCACCAGGACTTGCTGTTGTTTCCCTCGACTGCGTGTAAGACTGAATCCCTGCTTCAGTGTCTTTTGAACGGCTGGAATTGCGCAAATCAACAGCGCCCTGCACTCCGTGTTGCTGCCTCCCCGGGGACTCGCTGGTGTGAGCGAGAGCTGCATTCGGCACGCTCTGTCACTCGCTCCCAGCTAGAGTCCACAGGGTAGAGGCCAGGCGGAGCAGCGCTTTCAGCCCGGGGGACTGCGAGGACCAGCAACCCTTGCTGGGACTAGCTGGTTCCTCTTCCCCCAGGCGACACGCCCACGGACACGCCCATCGGCAAACGAGGAAGCGGGCCTAATTTGCATAAAGCTTCGTGACCCCCGCTTCGCGGGCGCCACTCACCAGGACTTGCTGTTGTTTCCCTCGACTGCGTGTAAGACTGAATCCCTGCTTCAGTGTCTTTTGAACGGCTGGAATTGCGCAAATCAACAGCGCCCTGCACTCCGTGTTGCTGCCTCCCCGGGGACTCGCTGGTGTGAGCGAGAGCTGCATTCGGCACGCTCTGTCACTCGCTCCCAGCTAGAGTCCACAGGGTAGAGGCCAGGCGGAGCAGCGCTTTCAGCCCGGGGGACTGCGAGGACCAGCAACCCTTGCTGGGACTAGCTGGTTCCTCTTCCCCCAGGCGACACGCCCACGGACACGCCCATCGGCGAACGAGGAAGCGGGCCTAATTTGCATAAAGCTTCGTGACCCCCGCTTCGCGGGCGCCACTCACCAGGACTTGCTGTTGTTTCCCTCGACTGCGTGTAAGACTGAATCCCTGCTTCAGTGTCTTTTGAACGGCTGGAATTGCGCAAATCAACAGCGCCCTGCACTCCGTGTTGCTGCCTCCCCGGGGACTCGCTGGTGTGAGCGAGAGCTGCATTCGGCACGCTCTGTCACTCGCTCCCAGCTAGAGTCCACAGGGTAGAGGCCAGGCGGAGCAGCGCTTTCAGCCCGGGGGACTGCGAGGACCAGCAACCCTTGCTGGGACTAGCTGGTTCCTCTTCCCCCAGGCGACACGCCAACGGACACGCCCATCGGCGAACGAGGAAGCGGGCCTAATTTGCATAAAGCTTCGTGACCCCCGCTTCGCGGGCGCCACTCACCAGGACTTGCTGTTGTTTCCCTCGACTGCGTGTAAGACTGAATCCCTGCTTCAGTGTCTTTTGAACGGCTGGAATTGCGCAAATCAACAGCGCCCTGCACTCCGTGTTGCTGCCTCCCCGGGGACTCGCTGGTGTGAGCGAGAGCTGCATTCGGCACGCTCTGTCACTCGCTCCCAGCTAGAGTCCACAGGGTAGAGGCCAGGCGGAGCAGCGCTTTCAGCCCGGGGGACTGCGAGGACCAGCAACCCTTGCTGGGACTAGCTGGTTCCTCTTCCCCCAGGCGACACGCCCACGGACACGCCCATCGGCGAACGAGGAAGCGGGCCTAATTTGCATAAAGCTTCGTGACCCCCGCTTCGCGGGCGCCACTCACCAGGACTTGCTGTTGTTTCCCTCGACTGCGTGTAAGACTGAATCCCTGCTTCAGTGTCTTTTGAACGGCTGGAATTGCGCAAATCAACAGCGCCCTGCACTCCGTGTTGCTGCCTCCCCGGGGACTCGCTGGTGTGAGCGAGAGCTGCATTCGGCACGCTCTGTCACTCGCTCCCAGCTAGAGTCCACAGGGTAGAGGCCAGGCGGAGCAGCGCTTTCAGCCCGGGGGACTGCGAGGACCAGCAACCCTTGCTGGGACTAGCTGGTTCCTCTTCCCCCAGGCGACACGCCCACGGACACGCCCATCGGCGAACGAGGAAGCGGGCCTAATTTGCATAAAGCTTCGTGACCCCCGCTTCGCGGGCGCCACTCACCAGGACTTGCTGTTGTTTCCCTCGACTGCGTGTAAGACTGAATCCCTGCTTCAGTGTCTTTTGAACGGCTGGCATTGCGCAAATCAACAGCGCCCTGCACTCCGTGTTGCTGCCTCCCCGGGGACTCGCTGGTGTGAGCGAGAGCTGCATTCGGCACGCTCTGTCACTCGCTCCCAGCTAGAGTCCACAGGGTAGAGGCCAGGCGGAGCAGCGCTTTCAGCCCGGGGGACTGCGAGGACCAGCAACCCTTGCTGGGACTAGCTGGTTCCTCTTCCCCCAGGCGACACGCCCACGGACACGCCCATCGGCGAACGAGGAAGCGGGCCTAATTTGCATAAAGCTTCGTGACCCCCGCTTCGCGGGCGCCACTCACCAGGACTTGCTGTTGTTTCCCTCGACTGCGTGTAAGACTGAATCCCTGCTTCAGTGTCTTTTGAACGGCTGGAATTGCGCAAATCAACAGCGCCCTGCACTCCGTGTTGCTGCCTCCCCGGGGACTCGCTGGTGTGAGCGAGAGCTGCATTCGGCACGCTCTGTCACTCGCTCCCAGCTAGAGTCCACAGGGTAGAGGCCAGGCGGAGCAGCGCTTTCAGCCCGGGGGACTGCGAGGACCAGCAACCCTTGCTGGGACTAGCTGGTTCCTCTTCCCCCAGGCGACACGCCCATCGGCGATACAATTATAAATAACATCCGGGTCAACGCGCAGCGGGACGCGCGCGGGACCAAGCGCGGGGCAAAGGGCGGGCCGTCTGTGGCCGTCCGGGGACGACTGAGGACGGGACGGGCCACCCCATTTACGTTTAGCCAATGAGGACCTCTCATAGCCACACTCCGAAACTGATTTGAAAATATATCTCAATCTTTACTGATCAATCTTTATCGCAGACCCTGAAACAAAGTCATTACATTCACACAAAATCAACTGCGATTACTATAACAAAAAGTAGATCTCCGATCCCAAATATGAGGGCTTTAAAAAAACTTCGCTCACGAACAATCTATATGAGGCGCATGGGGACAGACGCAGCTGTCAGAAAGTCTGCAGATAAATCACTGAAACCTGGTCAAATATCAAGTACTCCAGCTATAAACAAATATTTCTCTACCCTCTCCAAGAAAAAATCCCTATCTTCATTTACAACTGAAGATCAAAATAAGCTGGAACTTTCTACAAATAAGGTAGATCACGATTCGTTACCTTTCCTCGACCAGAATCTCTACAAACAAGGACAGACAACAATTGAAAGTAATTTGGCAAATATCTCCCTCACTGGAGAACGTCAAAAATCGTTCCTAGATACGTCACAAATAACACCTATAACACCAACAATAAACCAGGATAATGAATTACCTTTCGACGTGACTATAAGTGACAATACGAAGATAGAACAAGAAAAATCAGAAATATTACTAAACCAAATACACCCTTTAACCAGTTCACCAGAAAAATCCCCTAACCTATACTCTAACCAGGCCAATCTTACTGACCCAATTTTTTCACATTTAAATTTTGGAAACACTACCTCTCCCCTGTCAAAAGCACTTTTTACGTTGCAGGAAATCTTGGAATCAGTACTTACTCATCTTGGTCAAATTCTAGCTAACTCTGACGATACTTTAGACGTACAAATAGGAATACTGAAATTCCTGGTTGAAGAAAAAAAGAAAAAAGAACTAAATAAAGTTAGATTAAAAGAACTAGTCGAAACATTACAAACTGAAGATTTCCAAAAAAATGGAAATACGACTCCAAAACAACAGGAAGCAAGCACGCAAACGAACAACATAGTAAAAATCGAGACTATAACTAAGGAATTAAGAAAGAAGAAAAAACCTCTCATCACATATTCTCTTAAAAAACTGTTTAAAGAAGAATCGGAAAACATCACCGAAAATAATAATAAGCATTTTCCTATCTTTTCGAACAAAGTATCTGACAACAACCGAGATCAGGTTACAGGGGACAATAAAGCAGAGTCATCGGGAGTTACTGCTGAACAGAAACGTAGACAACAAGAAATGTCTGAAAAAAGTAATGACAGGGAAAATGCTAGGGGGAAGAAGAAGAGAAAACCACTAAGAAGAATACAGAGAAAAAAAGGGAATAAACTTAAATTTCAAAAATCCACTCCCATAAACTTGGTGAACTCTCCAGAAATTCAAAAAACACCGTTGGCAACACTTCTGAATCCAAAAGCAGAAGAATTCTGTCCACTGATAGAAAATAGAACAACAGCACGAAATACCATGGATACTAAAGAACCTCATGACAATAAATCTCAACCATGGGAAGGAATTCTATCTAAGCACATAATCATTGAAGAATTGTTTCCCACAGATAAGATGCCATTGAACCGTGGTAGAATACTTAATCTTTTACAAGAAATACCATCCCTGAACTCTCTGACAAGCAAAGAAATCGACCTAGTACTTTTTCCAAAAAAAGAAAATAATAAACTAGTACAGGTATCCTTTTTTTCTCCAGTTTTGCCCGGAATAATAATCAGAGAGAAGGAAATTCTACATAAGAATGGCTATGACGTAATCTCTGTAGTAGATCTCAAAACCAATAATCAGAACAAAGGTATACTAGGACAAACTAACAGAAGAAATGAAAATATCAGTTCATACTGGGGAGAATCAGTATCAAATATCACGAGAAAAGACTCACTTAAAATACAAGTAAAGCAAGGTGAGAGGTCAGTATGGTCCCGGGACTCAAGCTCTAGTAATAATGAGAACTTAATAAAATCTTGGGCATGGTTATCAGAAACTTTAAACAGCAAAAAAACTGTTAAACCCCAACAATATCAAGTTTAGCAAAGGTCTGACGCTACTGTCTTGGAATTTGGCTGGGAAGACTGACAAAAAAATGAAGCATGCAACTAAAAACTTCCCAGATATTATTGGTTTACAGGAAACGTGGTTCATTAATCCCTTTAAACAAAAAGGATACTACGTATATGAAACTCTGGCAAAAAGATCTAGAAGGGGGCACGCCAAGGGTGGTCTAGCAATTTTACTAAAAGAAGATCACTCTTGGTCACAGGAAATAATCAATACAAACACAGATAATCTACAATGTCTAAAGGTATCACTTAAAACTCAAATGTCAGCCACATTTGAAAAAATATTGCTTTTTAACATCTATGCACCTCCCAGTAACAACTGTGATTTGCTGTTTGACCGCCTAATGGAGAACATCACTCACATCATCGAAGATCAACTTTATTTGCCATACATTATAATGGGAGACTTGAATGCAAAAATTTCAAACTGCGAAATAAAGAAATGGGCTCTTCTCTTTAAAGAGGAATCTTTGGAAACATCACTCCCTGTACTCCCAAAAGGAACGAAATCCGACAGGAGAGGTCGCACACTAATATCATTTCTCCCCAGTATTAATGGGACAATTTTAAATGGTAATATCCATGGTGATAAACCAGCATCGTACACAAGGCAGGGAAACGGATCTCCCTCTATCCTTGACTATTTCATATGTGGGATCGGAGAAAAAGAACAAATGAGTCAACTTTCGATTACATTCAATGAGGAAAGTGATCATGCTCTTTTATATCTATCAACTCAATGGATTGCACAGTCTACTTTCCAGAACCAGCCAATATTTCATAAAACCAAATTGGAAGTAAACGCAATGAGGCGCCGAATTTATTGGGGGACAGAAAATCTGGACCATTTGAGGCTATTAATCTCCCAAACTAATTTGTTGACTACCATATACTCAGTCGATCCTATAAAGAACTTTGATTACATAATAAATAAGCTCAAATATGCTTTACAAAGTAAGTTAGAACATACCATATCAGTAAAAAGCAGACGGAGAAGTAAGCATAAAAATTCAAATAAACGAGTCGTAAAACAACTTAATAGGTTGATACGCGCCCAGTATCTGAATTTCTCATCTACAAATAAAAAGGAAATCAACAGATTAAAGAACCAAATACGACGAGAAAAAACTAAACAGAAAAAACTGAAGCAGGACTCTAATTGGATTGAAATCCAACAAGCAGCTAAACAAAACAACCAGCGCAAATATTGGGCCCTGATTGCAATAATTACAGGATCCAAAAAAAAGCTGGAAGCAACTCCCGTTTCAGAAGAAGACTGGGAAATTTACCTTCATGAGCTGTATAGACCGAACAAGTCTATTAATAATGGTGAGGCTGAAGTACAAATCTTGGGAACGAATGACACAAAAATCAACAAAACGTCGGCAGTGTCTGTCTCTATGAATATCAGAAAGGCAAGAAGCACGGGTGCATCGGGCCCCGATCAGATACCTATCAAGGTCTATCAAATCGACCATAAAGAGTGGGGACGGTTGCTCTCGCCACTATTTAACTATATATTCGATAGCGGCAAAATGCCAAACTCCTGGAAGGGAAGTATAATTATCCCGATTTACAAAAAAGGAAAAAGAAGCATACCGGGAAACTACAGGCAAATTGCCCTCATGGACGCTGCCGGGAAGATTTTTGCAGCAGAAATATTGGATAGGCTGAAAACTTGGGCATTTTCACTGGGTTTAATTCCTAAATTTCAGTCTGGATTTCGTCCAAACCACGCAGTGACCGACAATGTAGCGATCTTCCAAACCATTTTAGACAAGTATGTATCAGGGAAAAAGCAATCCATCTATGCAGCGTTCATTGACTACTCGACAGCCTTTGACCGAGTGGACAGACCGACCCTGTGGTCAAAATTAAGAAGAATGGGCATCTCGGAACAGCTATTGCTTTTAATAGTGAATCTGCACAGTGACACCTGGTGCCGTGTCCAAATGGGGAGTGATAAGGGTCTATCGAAGATAATTTGCACATCAAATGGCTTAAAACAAGGGTGCCTTTTGGCTCCAATTTTATTTTCTTTGTATTTAAGTGACTTACCACCCCAACTACAACAAGGGCTAAGTACTCCGCCAAAGATAGCCACTGAGTATATTCACTCCCTGCTGTACGCGGACGACATAGTCTTGTTTGACCTAACTCCCTTTGGACTTCAAAATCTCCTAGACATTTTACACCAGTATTCTAGGAAAAATTTCTTAGTCCCAAACATAAATAAAACCAAAGTGGTTGCCTTTGCAAATCAGAAGAAAAGGGTGAGATACGAATGGAAGTTGGGAGGTGAGAAGCTAGAGCAGGTAAAGGAATATACTTACCTGGGCAGAATCTTCTCACAAAATATGAGTAACAACAGTCAAATTAATCACTTAAAAAGGAAAAGTGACCTACATGCTGGGGCTTTGTCTCGCCTATATTCTGCTACTGGACATAGGCATTTCTCTGCACTAATACAAGTCTACCGAGCCAAGATTCCACCGGTCATGTCTTATGCTTCGGAATACATTCCTATTAAACAATGGACCTATATGAACTTAACTGAAGGTAAAATATTAAAAAATTTACTGAAAATCTCTACATCTACCCCAGTACAGGCGTTGAGACTGGAATGTACCATCACGAGTGCCTACGCCACAGCTGTAGCTAGCATCATAAGGTGGGCCTATAACCTTCTCCATTCAAAAGAAGGCACTCTACGAAGTTTACTAAAAGTCGAGACATTTAACATCGGTTCTACCCATCTCACTTTTTTCAAAAATATGCGAGAGGCTTTTCAGCTTGCAAAAGTTAGTGTGGAAATTTTGTCTATGTGGTCTCCAGCCCAACTCAAACTATTTCTAAAAAACTTCACCCCCAAACTGAGCTATGATATTGACCACTTACATTGTGATAGACTATCCTCGTATAAGAACTATGTAGACTCCCAGGAATATAAGCAAAATCAGTCTTATCTAGATTATTCTCTTATACACGGTGCAAGGCGTGCAATTATGATGCTGCGCCTGGGAATACTTCCTGTATTAACTTTTACTTCTTCCTGGAGATTAGACAGCTCAGCTCTTTGTACTTTTTGTCAAGGGGGCAATCAGAATTTGGAACATCTTCTTTTTATATGTCCTAACGCAGAAATAGTAAACGCAAGGTTAACATGTCTTACGCCCATTTATCGGTCCTGTAGGATTGTAAACTCAAAGGACTTTTTATCAATTTGCAAAAACCCCCCAAATGAATATGTCTGTTATAGAATTTTTAAGTTTTTGAAAATTTCATTGAAAATGTATTAAATGAAAATGTATAAAGCATATATTTTATTTTGTGGTCCTCAAAAGAGTACCGTAACAAAAATAAACTTTTTGACTTTGACGAGGGGAAAATAGTTACAAAAGATACCAGAAAAAACTTTTTTAGGAGCATAGAAGAAAAGGAAAATGGGGTGAGGAATGGAAAGGGGGTGAGGGCAAAAGGGGTAGTGTATAGATACAGCGGAGAGACGAAGGGAAAGTTTCTCCAAGGTCCGGCTGGGTAGGTGACGGCCGAGGGGGAATCCTCGGCCCATCTCCTCCTCAGCTATCAGGTAGGTCCACCGGGCATTGGTCAAATGGCTAGGTCTCAACAGAAAAACATTAAAGGGGAAGAGGGCGAGAAGAAGGGAGCGTAAAGGGGGAAGGGGGAGGGGTGAAAGGGTAGGAGAGATGAAAGAAAGTCTGCCCAAAATCCAGCTGGGTAGGTGACGGCTGAGGGGGAATCCAGAACCCATCTCCTCTTCAGCTAACAGGTAGCTCCACCGGACTTTGGACAAATAGCAGGGTCTCTACGATCGAGGGAAGGTTCAGAGTACATGTCCAGGAGGAAGAGCAGGATCAAGGTCAGGTGAGAGATGTGGTTAAGCTCAGGACGCTGACCAGTTCTATTGTCCGGGAGCTTTAGAGCATCGTTGAGAGACCAACTTAGGCTGCCAACTTGAGGTCAGGCAGGGGGGTTGAGACCTTGGTGTTAAGTTCAGTTGGTCCCCAACATTCACAAAGCATAGGGGGTGTGTTAGAACTGGGGGTCTCTAGTTGGCAGGGGTAGGTACCACTGTCCAAATAGGGACCCTTGCTTCTAGTCAGGGTAAGGAGGAAACCCTCAGAGATAAACCCTGCTCACCCTCTAGGTAGCTTGGCACAAGCAGTCTAGGCTAACTAGAGGCAATGTGTAAAGTATTTGTACCAACACTCACAGTAACACAGTGAAAACACCACAAACTGACTCCACAACAGGTTAGAAAAATAAAGGTATTTAATCTAAACTACACAAGACCAAAACGACAAAAATCCAACATACACAGTTCAAGAATATGGTTTCAAAAGAGTTCTTAAGGTTTGCGATAAAATTCTTCAGGTTGCGATAAAATATTCCACAGATGCGTGAAAAGTTTACAGTTGCGTCACGTTTACTAACCGTACCTTTTAGTTGCGACAAAGTTCCAAAAGCAGAAGCTGGTGTGGTGGAAAACAAGCGATGCATTGCTTCTGAGACCCTGGGGAGGCGTTTGCGACAGCCCCGCTGCAGCAGCGGGCGTGTTGCGACGAATCCGGTCTGTATGGGGAGGAAGGCCACTTGTATGGTTTCCGGTCCGGAGGTTCCGTAGGAAGTTTGTTCTCGCAAAAGGCACGATGCGACGATCTTTGGAGTTGCGACGATCTCCGGGGCGACGATGCGCGGACCAGCGGTGATCTTCTCTCTCGCAGCTCCTCGACGCGATGGTTTCTGCAACGACACTCGCAGCGACGTGATGCGGTCCGCAAGCAAGCGGTGCAGCGATCTCACCCAACGACGACAGGCTCTGCGACGACACTTGCAGCGATGTTAGACTTTCCCGCACCGGTCTGGTGCGTCCTGCAAACGAAGGATGCGACGGCTCTGGCAGCGGCAACAGGCGCTGCGACTATCTAGGCCTTCGTAGCGGCGGAAATTTCCTCGCACTGTCGGGGATGCGCTCCGCAGCGAGCGATGCAATAATTTTCAATTGCAAAATTCTCTCAAGCTTAGTTTCAAGCTTCCCAGCACAGGTACAACTTCCAGAGGCCCCACAACTGGATCAAGCACTCTAGGAAGGACAGAACTCTCTCAGCAGAGTTCAGGGAAACTGGGGGTGAAGTCCTTTTGTTCCTGGGACTTCAGAACAGGGAGCCAGCTCTTCTCAGGCCCTTTGAGATTCCTTCAAGACAGGGGACACGGGAGGAGCTACGCTAGCAACCAAGATGGCCGCATAAGCTCCCGGCTCCGCCGACCTCCGCCGGGGGCACATGAATCCTGACCCCCATCCTGATTTCCCACCGGACTCCCGTGCAGCTGAAGTGCGCCTGACTCTAAAGGTGCAATCCCGGAATCTCTAGCTGATCGGATTGTGAAGATACGTCGTGTGCCATTCTTGGCCTAACTCAGAGTTGAAGCCGGGGCCTCGAGTTCTATCCCGGCCGGGTTGGAGTTGAACAACATCGGCCGCGGGACGTGGGTGGTTCCGGTCTCCTGAAGTGGCATCTTTCCTTTTCGTTTCGGATGGTGACCTGGTGGCAGCTTTCTTTTGCAACTACGGCGGCTTTCCATATCGGCTGCTTGGACTAGGGATCCGCCGCCCGGAAGCCCCGTTGAGCTCCCGGGGTTGATGGGCTTGGTTCCTCGTTGGCGGCGACGGTACTGCAATCGTGCTTGGTAGCACCCACAGTTGTCATCTGCATTGCTTCTGCCTTGTGCCCCGGAGAAGTCGACCTCCGGGGCTCTGAAACCCGCCCGGTCGCTCACTGAGGGGCGATGGAGGGGGCCGAAATTACACCGTCGCTGCACAATGTAATGGCCGCCATTAGGGAGCTCCGCAAACGAGTCACCGCCTCCTTCCAGAGGGTGATCTTAACTGTCGATCACATCTGCCGGAGACCGGACTCCGATCCTTTGTTGGTTATGAGCCGGGACGCCTTACCCGCGGCGCAAGCTTCGATAGCTACCGAGGACCCTGGGCGGCTGTCGGACTTGGAAATTTCTCGCGACCCTAAGATGGCGGCGAGCGAGCCCGAAAGTACTGGCTGTGTGTTTGGCCCTCTATCGATGCCGCCAGGGATGGATGTGACTATTTCTATATTTCGGATTGTCTCCTCCACGAACTATCGGATTTATACCTTGAATCTTTCAGAGAATGCTCAAAAATGCTGTGCTGACTTATCGTTGTTGGGCAGTGGACCTGGTTTGACTTTTGAACTTTGTCAGCGTTTATCCTGGTATCACTCCTTCTGTGGTGTTTTTGATCCGTTTCTGACTTTGGATGCTCTTGTTGTGATGGCGGTTCGAATGGTCAGGGCTCGCATGAAGACTCGTAGCGGCCTGATAGTATTTGATGGGGTCTGCGTAATTGATCGTCGGGGCCAGGGCTGACTTTCCTATGTTTTCTTTTTGCTCTGACAGGTGGTGTCTGTGGGAGCGAGGGCTAGACGGGATTCTGATTGTCTGAGTGTTGTGTAACTGCTATGTTCGAAACGGGATTTGCTACCTCTGTGATGCCGGGGGCCGGGCGGGATGGTCCATTTTCTGTTTGTGGCTCCCCTATTGAATTTTATTGTTATAACTTGCTCAATGCTGCGGTAGGGGATGTCCGCCTCTGGTGGGGAGATGGGAATCTGGGAGCCCGTATCGTTTTGTACCTTTCTCCTCCTCCAGCTTTTCCCTTCCTTGGGGTGTAGTTTAGTGGGCGACAGACACGCTGCTGGTGGGGTTAGGTCGTAGCCATCGGCAGGGGTGTAGGGTGGGGGGTTGTGGGGGGATTTTTTTATTTTTCCTTTATTTTTTTCTATGACCTTCCTATTCCCTTTGCCTCTTTTCACAAGAACTGTGGCATATTCTCCTGATCTTTTGTCCATCATATCTGAGTGTCATATGTTCAAGTCGTATATCCTGTATTTCTGGTGGGCGGGTGCTATTGCGATGTACTTGTGGTCATTTGCATCTTACTGTTCTGCTTCAGTTTTACGCTGGTACTGATCCTTTTTCGGTGCCTATGATCGTAGTGTATTTCTTCGACTTATGTGCCCGTCCCCAGCTGGAATGTATTTCCCCTAATGACACCTGATGTGTATATTTCTTTCTTGTGTTATACTCAATAAAAATAAATATTAAAAAAAAAGACAGGGGACACGGCATAACAGCAAAGTCCTTCCCCTCTCCTTGGCAGCAAAGCAACAGGTCAGTTCAGCAGAGCAACAGCAGGACAGTCTTCCTTCTTCGGATTCAGCTTTCTCCTTGGCAGAGGTTCCTTCTTGATTCCAGGATGATCTAATTTTCTGTTGTCAGGGGTCCTGTACTTATACCCCTAAAAGTCTTTGTTCTCTTTGGGCAAGTGGGCCCTGAGCCCGGTCTAGATACTTATGTCCTATCTTGTTCCTATGGGAAGAAATACTGGAAGCCACTGTAGCCAGCATCCCCCATGTCTGAGCCCGGTCTGAACCAGTTCTGGGTGTTGCTTGAGCACTTTGTTTGCCTGGCTTCTTCTTTCTTTTCAGAGTGAGGGGCAGGGTCATCAGCCGCCCGGCAGGAGGTGGAGCCAGCATTGTGGAAGGCAGGCACAGCCCTATTCAGGCACAGGTGCTAACTCCTCCCACCACTCAAGTTGCAAATGCAGTCATTCAGCCTAGGGCTGTCTCAGCCAGCCTCCTGGGGAATCCCCAGCCCCTGTCACTCTCAAACCAGACAGTCAATACACAAACAGGCCAAGGCACACAGAAGGGTCAGACAAGAGAACAGCAACTTTCTAAAAGTGCTGTTCTCAAACACAGAATTTAAAAACAACCTTTCCTAAAAGATGTTATTAAATTCTGAGTTCAGGGATACTAGATACTTATGTCCTATGAGAAGAAATGCTGGTAGCCACTGTAGCCAGCATCCCCCATGTTAATCTATGGAGCAAGATAGCCTTACAATAGTGAAAAACGAAAATGGCTGCCATTCACTACCAGAGCATGTCGCCTGCACCAGTACATGCTCTACCTTTCACATACACTGCACCCTGCCCAGGGGGGTACCTTGGGCCTTCCATAGAGGTGACTAATGTGCATGAAAAGGGAAGGGTTAGGCCTGGTCAGTGGGGACACTGACCAGGAGGACATGGCAGTTTCTAAACTGCACACAGGCACTGCAGTGGCAGGCATGAGACACCATTTTAGAGCTACTCCTGTGGGTGGCACAATCGGTGCTGCAGGCCCACTAGTAGCATTTGTCATCACCAGCCCTGGCACACCCAGTGCACTTTACTAGGGACTTCATGGTGATACAAATATGCCAAACATGTATATCCAATCAGAATAACAATTTACATAGGGAGCACTTAGACTCTGGCACTGATCAGCAATGACAGAGTGTCCAAAGCATCTAAACCAGCAAAAACGAAATCCAGCACAGCATCAAAAATACAGGAGGCAGAGGCAAAAAGATAGGGGGAAACCACGCCAAATATGCCAGGTCTAACAGGGTGTAATCTATGCCATGAAGTGGCAGGAGGACAGGGCCAGTGTCCGCATGTCTTCAGAGGGGGTGAGTGGCAGGTCTTGCGTGGCGTCCCCAGAGTCATTCTGAAATAATCAGGGAACCCTCCCGTTCTGCAGCCCCATCGAGCATACAAGCTCCTCGCGTACATAATTACATCAAAGAACAGGCACAGTAGCACATAAGGTGAGAACTCTATTCTGCACCAACCTCATAAGCCTTAATCTAGTAGACCACAACTCCTAAACATTACTTGCAATAGGAAATAAACAAACTTAGTAACATAACCTGCAGTAGGGAATAAATCAAACCCAGACCACAGTAGAAAACATAAGACAGTAGGTAAAACCTAGTAAGCATAAAAGCACATCAATAAGCATAAATCAAGGTGCATAAATCACACTACAAACATTAGGGCCTTGCACCCTACAAACCTAATATTCCCCTGGGCCAACAGGCCATCTATATATCTCAAATACCCTCTGTCCAAAAAGTCAGGGCGCGCTGCCAATGCAGCGACGGTCACGGGGGGCGCACTTGGCGCAAATCTAAATGTGGCAGCTGCCCACTACTTGCTGGGCAGCTGGGAATCTGCAATGAAGGGACTTAATGTTGCAGCTGGCACTAAATGCTATGCAGCTGTGCAGGCCTAGGTAGGGATGGGCCAAAAGAGTGCGTCTCACTCCTGGAGTAAAAAGACAGGTCCCCTGAAATAAAGAAGAACCTAAACGGTGCAGCTGTCCACTACTTGCTGGGCAGCTGTGAAAGCGAAAATACAGCATGGGCTCTCACTGGCCCTCAGGACAAATGTGTCCCCCTTTGTTGGAGCCACTCGGGGCTCAGTAAATAGTTTTTAAAACGCTGGAGCAATCTGGCTCTGACAACGTTGCCATACGTTGGAGCCACCTGGGCTCTGTAGAACAAATAATGCCCCCAAGAACGTGGAGTGCACTTGCGCTTTTTAAAATGAAGTATGCCCGAGGCTGGGGCAATTGCGAGAGAAAATCATGGGCCCCTCTGGGCAAGCCATAGGATAATAGTGCCATCCTTGGAGCCACTTGGCCTCGAAAAGCGATTGTACCCCACGTTGAAGCCTCCGGGGGCTCTGTCACTAACTACGCCCGCATTCACAATGAAAGAATGGGCTCCTCGGGTCCCGGGTAAGCGGGGGCTAACCAACGGTGGAGCGGCCTGCTCTCGTGGCGGGCCCGCTCGGAATCTGTCCCTTGACCGTAACCACCCCTTCCCCTTGAGCCCTCACTCACCGGCTCTGGGGGCAGTGAGGGCTCAAGGCCCATTTCTACTGAACTTTTCCTAATCACAAGAAAAGAATAAAGCCAACAGGGCACCACTCACGCTATCTCAAGCAGGACGAGATAGTGAATCTTGTTTAAAGTAGCTGAAATTTCTATTAGGATTAAAGATTCCAACCTTTTCTTTTGTAAAGTTCCAGAGATAATCCAGACATGGTCTCATATATGTGGAGAAGTGTGGCTCAATGGTTAGAGTGGCAGACCCTGATGCAGAGGTCTAGCCCGGGACCAGGGTTCAATTCCCCGCCTCGGCGGGTCTTGGGCTCAAAAATTCCACGGACCTGATAATTCTCACCTCGTTGCCTATTCCAATCATGGAGTCCCACTATGCAAATCTGGGCAATAGCTTGCTTAATCTCCACAACGGCGCCCACAACGCTAAGGATGCCTGGCCTCCACCTTGGGGGTGCCCAGGAGTGGACACCTCACAGGGAAAGCCAGGATGGGTTCCACAGCGGTATTCGTACAAGCGCCTTGAGACCCTTGCGGGTGAGTAGTGCGTTATACAAGTATCAATTTTTTTTACATTTATATCGCTTTTTAAATTACCTCCTGATGATTTTTTAAGAGCTTTTTAGAACTGTATTGGTGTAGTAGTATTACCACTGTTTTAAAAGAATGTATCTCATAATTTGTTGTCCACAGTAGAGGACTAAATCAAATTAAATATAAAAAATCTTGAATTCTTGATTCAAGAATTTATGTAACAGCTCTTTCAGTTCCACTAAGTAGATAGAATGCCACCTAGGAAAGCTATCCAATCACCTCTGAGTCTCAAGCAGTCTGGATGGCACGGGTGGGTTATGGCTGGAGACACCACACAAAGGCAAATGTGCGCATGTTGCACATGACCGATAGTAGGATTTTATGCTGGGTTGCTGGCGAGTATCCAGATAACACAATTTCAGAATAGTCATGGAAGAAACATTAAAAAAAAACACTGTAGAAATTGTCTGGTGGCATTTTTGGGGCAATTTGAATTTTATGGGCCGCTATAGTTTTAACAAATTACATATTTCCCTTTACTATGCGTGGGCCAAATCTTCCTTCAACTGTTTTTTCAGTTTTAGAAAAAATAATGCACATGAAAACTTAGCGACATTAAATTATCCACCAGTGTGGGGGCCCGCATACTTCCTGTTGAATTTATAGCAGTCACTGATGAGTTTACAAAATCAGCCCTGAACCCAAGACAACGCAACTACATATTCACACAGGTAGTCCTCAAGGGAGATGGAAACGCAGGCCGGCTGCACTGCAACATCACCAAGGGCCTGGTACGTGGTACTAGTTTCTAGATTAGTTCAAAAAAGTACGTGTGGCCCCTGCTGCGTGCCGCTAAATCCTGCTTTTGTCTTTCTAATGAGTAGAAAGACAAAAGCAGTATTTTGCGCCAGCGGGGGCTACACATACTTTTCTGCTGCACATATGCCATTTCTACCAGCGACCAACCGCCTCAGCGGAAATCAGGTAATGACTTGATTACTTACGGGAAATCTGCATCACTCTGTCCGACTTTTCATAAGCCCTGTCTGAGACCCCCCCTCCTGTCCCCCGACCCTCTGGCAGCATACATTAAGGTATAAAAAGCTGTGCTGATGGAACGAGTCTCCCTCAGGGGTTCACATGGATTTTCTTTTTTTAATTGCACTAAAACGTGGTTGCTCCAAGTTTTGAACAGACCAGTTCCCTCACTTGCTTAAAACTGGGCCAGGAATGCCGAACCCAGCACAACCCATATTTTTACACTCATGATTTTTTCAACAAGGTTTTCCTTTTTAATTTTTTTGATACATTGTCAATTGATAAAGGAGGGCTTCGAAAGGCTTTGCCATTAGTACCCACCAACAAGAGAGCTTCGTCTACAGTTGGATTTCAATACAGTCCATCTAGCTCCTGAACCCTCAGCCCTGTGTGCTGTCTTTATGGCCTGACAAATTGGCTTTCATACGATCTACATAAACTGGTTTGCTGAAAGCTTAGCTGGCCCTATCAAATGCAAGTTGTAAAATTCCAGCAGTCATTTGTCAGGATATAAATAAAAACACAGGGCCTGGAAACAGATTCCCTGATGTGTTGCCTCGGGTAGTACTCAGTTCTAGTGGGATGTAATCATTGAGAAAAGAAATCCCAGGAGGCCACTTGTCTTTGATGCACTGTACTCTTGTGAACAGGTCTCTGCAGCCTGCAGGGAGTTAGCAGGTGTGTTAAGAAGATTCAGCTAGGTGCGGAAATTGGCCTTCAGTCGCACTTGAAAATGACCAAAAAGAGTTTCATTTGTTCTTCCCTAACTGCTGATATATGTTTAACTATTTGTACTGAGTTTACTGGCAGGTATTTGCATTTTATTGAGTTAGAAATGCGTTTCACCCTACAGCCTTACTCTTTCCACTCCCTGTACCACAGCAAGATTGTCACACACTTAACATAATAATAGTAACCAGCACTTCTGCCAATGCCCACCACTGATTTGCCGACCCTCCAGTGGTTGCTGGTGACATTTGCATATGAAATCCCTTTATTTATGTCATAACTGCACTTTCACAAGTGCTTTATTAACCTTCTTGCATTCTCAAATGCGCTTGAAAATGCACCACTTGCCCACTTCTTTTTACAAACTTTTCTCAAGGAGAGAACCCCCAAACCACCAACCCCACCTCCCCTCCCTGTGGGTTGGGCTCACTCCCTGTACTGACTTGCCACCCGGCACTCATCCAGAACTTTTACGCCCGCCCCTTTCAAATGTCACCAGCACAGCTGAGAAATCATACAGTTCGTTGGTAAACTCAAATGAGCTGCTGAGGAAGAGAGATGCAATCATTACACTGTAGTAGCATGTGATAATTACATTCTGAATAGACACTCTTTCTCTTCGACATTTTACCCTGTCACACCGAGCCCGGCCTTGGTAATCTTTTCCGTCTGCATACAGTGTTTTTTTTTCCAACACCGCTTTACTAAAATTTTATTTTCTTAGTTACATAAATAAGAATTATTCTCTTCTTTTTACTGCAAACCGTTTAGCCTGTTTGAAAAGCACTCTGTTCAAGCTAACTGTGCTAAAATACACACGCAGTATAAAAATACTTGTGTGTGATATGGTCTTATTCTGACACATTGAAGTTCTGGTGATATTTAAAACCACGCCGCCTTTGTCCACTTGATTATAATGTCACCAGAACCCCCTAATGTCATTATTGGATCATGTGGTATAAAGATTCTGCTTACTTGTAACAGCAGCTTAGCCTCTCTTCAGTGGTATAAGCATCTTTCAGGTCATTGCTCTTTTTAATTTGAATTGTATTCCTTCAACTACAGTACTATGTTCTTTTACATGTCTTTGCTGGAGTCACGTTAGATTTTTGAGCCACAAACAAAACATTTTTATTTTGTAAGTTTTTTTGCATGATTGTTGTGGCTTTCGTATTTCCAAATTCTAGTGCCTGGCTTTAACGCACACCCACACACACTGTTTTTCAACACACTCTGTTTATGTTGAAGTTATCATACCAATGAATGTATGAATGGAAATACAATTATTGTTTGTTTTATTAAAACCATATACAATAATTTACAAAGCTTAAGAACAATACGTGCTAACTCATAATTTATCATAACAATACAGACATCAGTTAAAAGGTGCAAACTAGGGGGGCGTGGCTAGCAGCCTAAGATGGTGGCAGCTTAGAGGGCGAGCTCCGCGGTTGAAGCGGCCTCCAGACCTATCCGGCAAGTAATCCGACGCAGAATTTCGCCCTACGGGCAGGGACTGAAGCCCGGGGCCGGACGGCACGCCCGACAGCAATCAGATCCAAAATCCGACTGCGGGAAGTGAAGTTGCCCGTATTGCCCACTCTGGCCTTGGGGAGAAACTGGAGCCTGGGACCCGCCTGGCGAGTTAGAGCCGACAGGAAGTGCGGCGGCCGAGGCGTGGAGGAGCCGGAAGCGGGCGCTCGCGACGGAGCACCGGGGTCGGAAGAGACTCGCAAACTGGCGCGACCACCGGCGCCTCTGTGGCTTGCGGGTAAGAGACTGTCCGACGCCGCCCGCGGCTGGAGGGCGCAGGGATCGATCCAGGACTTTGCACGGAGGCGGCAGGACCTGCGCCGGGCCCGGGACCGCCATCTTGCCTCTTCGCCGGAGGAACCGGGGCTCTACCTTGCGGGGGAGCCGAGCCTGCCACTTTGAGGGCTGCAACAGCCGCCACCCGGATAGCAGAGGGCCTGACACGGGGGGCGCCGAATTTTTGAGGAGGGGCACCGGGGCTGCCTTTAACGCGCTGGAGCGCGACCACACAGTGAAAACAGCCGCGCAGCTAGCATATCGGCTCTGGGCGGCCTGGGCACCCGCGCCCCCTCCTCGTTGTCCGAGGTGCTAGCTTCAACTGCGGGGGTGCGGCCCAGCCGGTACCCCGACGCCACAGAGAAGGGTCCTGATCCGCTGTGGGCACAGAGGTGTCCCCGCTGCTCCACAGATCGGTGAGTGCCCCCCCTGGGTGAGACTGGCACATACCCGGCTGGGGCTTGATGACTTCAGGGTCTCCGTCAAGCATACAGAGGCCACGGGTGGACCGGTTCAGGCGCCCCCCCGAGCTAACGGCATACCACGCCGCCCTGACCACGGGCTATTTCCACCTCTTCAGTGAAGAGGGTCTACGGGCCCGACGAACAACGCGGCGAATCGACCTCACCCGCTGGCCCCACCAGGCGACGAGGACGACAATACTAGCGCCTTCGGCCCCACCACATTCAGAGACTGCAGAAGCGGCGGATGGCCACTAACGGGGCTCCTACTGGGGGGTCCTAGCTCCCTGAAATACCCTGCTCGCTGCGAACATTTTAGTGACATTACAACTGCCATGGCGGGCAAGGGATCGAAGGGTGGCAATGCGCAGACACGACTCGAGAGGTACGCCTATGACAGATCGTCCGCCTCCCCACCAGACGCTAAAACACAGGCCAGCAAGACGACCGATACAGCGGGAGGGAAGAAGGCAACCCTTGAAGACGTCATGCGAGCTCTGTCGCAGGTACAGGCTACGGTGGGGTCGATCTCGACAGAGATAACACTGATTAGGGCCGACTTCCACAAGATCTCGGAAAAAGTTTCCTCGATGGAGGTGGTGACCAAATCTTTGGTGGAGGATGTATCGGAGCTCCAGATTAGTGTTGAGCGAATCTCAAACGAGAACAAAGACCTACGTGCAAAGCTGGACGAGCAGGAAGGGCGCTCGAGGCGGAACAACATCCGCATTATAGGGGTTCCGGAGTCGGAGGACACGAGAGCGATGGACCTCTATGTGGAAAACCTGATCGAACAAGAACTCAAACCCAAGGGCCTATCCGCCTTTTTCTCCGTAGAGAGAGCGCATCAAGTCCCGGGGGGTCGTCCGAAGCAAGGAGTGGCACCACGACCTATCATTGCACGACTCTTCAATTTTCGAGACAGAGATGCGATCTTGCAGACGGCAAGAAATTCTCCCCCAGTCAGGATTCAAAATTCCACCGTGGCGTTCTTTCCAGACTACACGGCAGAGGTCGCACGTAGGAGAAGAACATTCTTTGAAGTCAAGAAAGAATTGAGGGCGAGAGAACTTCCCTATGCCATGCTCTTCCCAGCCAAATTGAGAGTAGTGGCTGAAAACAAAACGTGGTTCTTCGACACTCCGGAGGCTGCACACGACTGGCTGGAAGGATGGAGACAGACTGGGCTACCTCGCCGCTCCACAAGACCTAACAAGAACCGCACTAATGGCTCCCGATCAGGCTCCCATGTATCCGGAGGAGATGTGGATCCACAATCCCCACTGAGCGAGGCACATGAAACTGAGAACAACAACGAACAATGACTTCCCGAACTTACTAACCTAGTGCAAATGTAGTTCTGGCCGGGCGGGCCGTCAAGGACACCGGGCGGAGGTCCTCCGTGGACATGGAGGGAGGCCGCCGACTCCGGAGAGTCCCTCACCCCAACGAGCAAGTACTGTGTTTGGGGTTTGGATCAGGCACTCTGCTAAGTTGGGGGGGCGGGCAGTTCAGGGTCCGTCTAGCAGGGGGGCAGGGAGGGGGGGAGTTGGAAGGGGGGGTGTTTGATTGCTTTGAGTTACTTTACAGGTGTAGATTGGAACCACGAGGCATACACATTACCTATGGCGGGCTCATGTCGAGTTATTAGATCGCAATTTCTATGGTACATAGACTTTCTTAACTACAGAAGCAATGGCACGCACCACACGGAGTGACATCGGGAGGGGGGAACGTGGGGTAGGATGCATGGCACCTCTGCAACTTATGTCCTGGAACGTGAGAGGTCTGGGGGACAAGGTCAAACGAGGTTTGGTGCTACACAGTATAAAGAGGTCCAACCCAGCCCTAGTCCTGCTGCAGGAGACACATCTCACAGGCACAGCCACACACGCCTTAGACAGGAAAGGCTACCGTATGATCGCTCACTCGGAATTCACAAGGGGGTCCCGTGGGACGGGAATACTAATGCACCGATCCTCCAGATTTATACTTCAGTCCACGAAGGTAGACACGCAGGGCCGCTTCGCAGCAGCGCTCGGACAATGGGAAGGGAGACAGCTGAATATAGTTTCGGTGTACATTCCACCGGCGCTGCACACGATAGTTCTCCCAGAGCTTGGAAAGTTTCTGTTGGAACTCCCAGACGGGGACCTCATTGTAGGGGGGGATTTCAATGCAGTGGCACATAACACATTAGATAGGTTCCCGACACGGACACAGGCTCCAGGGCCCTCCCGACTACAGGACTTTCTAGAGGCGCAAGGCCTGATAGATCTTTGGAGGCGCCTGCACCCGACTGACCAGCACTACACTTACCACTCAGCGGTCCATGATAGTCTATCACGGATCGACTATTTCCTGGCACCGGGACATGGGCTGCTCACTGTCGAAGACGTACAAATTAAGCCGAGGGGTGTCTCGGACCATTCCCCGTTGACACTGACCCTTTCCAACCCGGAACGGTCCCAAGAGCGCATATACCCGATATTCCCGGGATACCTTAAGGTCCCACGAGTGACCAAGGCTCTCAAATCAGCGACAACATGCTACCTCACGGAGAATACTGGCTCGGTCTCATCATCATCGGTCCTATGGGAAGCTTATAAAACGGTCCTCCGAGGCCAAGCCATCTCCACAATAACGAGTTATAAGCGCTCCCAGAATATGGAACTACTAGACCTAGAGGACAGACTCGCCAAGGCAAATGAAGTTCATATGACTAACCCGACCGGGGACACGCTCCACGCACTACGGCTGTGTCAGCAACGTCACACTGATTTTCTACGCAGTAGAGTGATCGAACGCATAACGGCCATTACGCATAGGATTTATGACGTAGGGGATAAGGCAAGTAAGCTCCTAGCCTGGCTAGAGAAGAAGCGGGAGGGACAGAGGACTATCCTGCAACTGAGAGACTCTGTAGGAGCGTTACACACCCGTCCTGCCCGGATAGTCGAACTCCTGGCTGATCACTTCCAGGCGGTGTATACCTCTGACATAGAGGTTACCCGGGAAATGGCGGAGACGGCGCTCGGGGGAGTGCCCACCCGCACACTATTGCAGGAAAATGTTGAGGACCTAGAGTCAGACTTGTCGGCTGAGGAGATAACATCGGCTATCGCGGCACTACACCCGGGAAAAGCCATGGGTCCCAACGGAATTCCGATTGAATGGTACAAAACCATGTCGGAAACGCTCGCAACACAGCTACTCAACATGTACGTAGACAGCTTAGAACGAGGACGCTTGCCACCTGATCAGTGCATGGCTACCATTGTGGCGATCCCAAAACCTGGCAAGCCCCCTGAGGATTGCGGCTCCTACCGGCCGATTCCCCTCCTCAACGCAGAAAGCAAAATCCTGGCGAAATTATTAGCCACCAGGATGCTGCCTCACCTTAGCCACCTCATACATCCAGACCATTGGGATTCATGCCGCACAGAAACACGGCGCTAAATCTCAGGCGCCTGCATGGTGTCATGGCGAGAGCTCCGTTATTGACAACCGACGCAGCGATCCTTTCACTGGACGCCACAATGGCGTTCGACTTGGTAGAGTGGCGGTACCTCTTTGCAGTCCTGCACCATATGGGCTTCGGCCCGAAATTCATAGGGTGGATCAAGTTACTGTACGAGAAACCTGTGGCGCGGGTGACTGCAAACGGACATGTCTCGAGAGTCATTGCATTAACGAGGGGCACGAGACAAGGCTGCCCGCTCTCACCACTACTGTTTGCCCTGGTCTTGGAGCCATTGGCGACTATCATTAGGACCACGCCACTGATGAGGGGCATCAACTGGGGTGATGGCTGGGAGGACAGAGTCCTTATATGCTGATGATATGCTAATATACCTGACTAACCCGGCAGAAGGGATTCCAATATTACTGGCATTGTGTGAGCGGCAGGGTATTGCATCGGGTTACAAGATTAACTGGACGAAATCGGTGCTCTATATGCTGCATGGGACCCCGCCACGTCTGGAGGTGGATTGCCCCTTGGTGGTGGAGGAAGTTTCCTTTAGATACTTAGGGATTCAGATCACCCGCAATCATGTGACCTTTCAGGATATGAATCTGAAACCGCTGCTCGACAGATTGAAAGCGGACGTACGCCACTGGAAGACACTCCCGCTGACGTTGTTGGGCAGAGCGGCGCTTTTCAAAATGATGGCGCTGCCCCGGTTCCTCTATGTTTTGGAGAATACACCGACACTGGTTCCGCCTTCCTTTTTCAAACAGATATCGGGGCAACTATCAGGACTGTTGTGGGGAGATAGTCCGGCAAGGATTGCACAAGTGAAACTGATTAGGGATTGGTACATTGGAGGGATTGCACTCCCAAACCTGGAATTGTACTATTGGGCGGCGCACCTCAAGGTGATTAACCAGTGGTTACACGCACCGCAGGAGGACCCGGCGTACTTAGCGGACAGGCGGCAGCTTGGCACTAATACACTTCTGGCCCCGCTCTATAACAAAGGCCTATTGGTGAAACTGATCGGCCCGACTAAACACACTGTAACGCTGTGGCATAGGGCTCAATCCCGTCTGAAGTGGGGGGGGGGGTGATTACACAACTCACACCCTTGTGGGACTCTAGGGCGCTGGGAAACTTGAGACGTAGTAAAGGATTTGACCACTGGGACACTATAGGGATTTCCACGGTGGGAGATCTGTGGACAAGAGAGGGGGTGGTTCCGTTTGACACTCTGAGACAACAATATGAGCTGAACACCACTGAGCCATATCGATACATACAGATTAGACATGCATTGCTGGGCGCACTGACACCTGCTATTCAGGTCCCGGAATCGGCCCCTTTAGAGGACCGGCTACTCACTGATTACATGGAAGCTAGCGCTACATCCCTCACATATCGTAAACTAGTGAATAATCTGCCTGACCCATTACAGAAATTGAAAGAGAAATGGGAGGATGATGTTGGTGCCCTGGATGAGGCAGAATGGAAAGCCGCAATGGCATCGCCTAGGGAGGCGGGAATATCAGCAAGGTTCCGATTGGTACAGTTCAAGATATTGCACCAAGTGTATTACACACGCACCACACTACACAAATTCCTGAGGGCAGATCACCCATATTGTCTACGAAATTGTGGGGAGGAGGGAACGCTGTTCCATACCCTTTGGTCCTGTCCGAACATACTAGACTACTGGAAGCGTGTGGCACGCACGATCGCCCAGACGCTGCAGCTCCCGTTCACTCCTGACCCTAGACTTTGTTTGTTAAATGCATGGGGCCCGACCGACCTGACATCACACGGGCGGACATGGGTGGTCATAGGGATGATGTTAGCGAAACGAGACATAGCGCAAAGATGGGGGGCATCAGAGACACCGACTTTGACACAGTGGTGCAAAAATATGGATATGCTCATGATGGTGGAGCGGGCGGTGTATCAGCAGAGGGCCAATCCACGTAAATGGAACAAAATATGGCTGCCATGGAATGTTTATAGGGGGGAGCCTTGTGACCCTCTACAGGAAGAAGAAGATATAGATAGTTCAGAGGAGGAGGAGGATGTAGCGTAACAATGGGACTGCGGGTGGGTGGGATGGCAGGGGGGCGGATTGCCTAGGTACTGTCTCGCCCTTCTGGCGTAAGGGATGATAAGACTACGTGTGGGTGGTGCATACCGGCCGCTGGCCTGACGCAACTAGAAAGCTTACGTATACCTACTATGCTTCTGTAAGACCAAGCTATACACCTGAATGTTGTTTGTTGTTTACTGTTAAAGAAAAAAGAAATGTTGCGATTCGAATTGCATATGGCGGAATGTTGACGCCACGTGTCTAAATGCTTGAACTAATACATGAACTGGCATGATGCAACAATAAAAAAAAAAAAAAAAAAAAAAAAAAAAGTGCAAACTAATACATTGGTCATCCCTGCCATCATCAACAGCCTGAGAGGTGTTTCCAATACCTTACAAGCCAGACACAAACATTTTACCAACTGTGCCACAAATGTTGGTGTATTGCCTTTAAAGGAAAGTGACTGCATCTAAGATTCTTCTGCTACCTTCTGCGTTAAAGATGGCTTTGAGGAATTTTTTCCGAGCCTCTAGCAATGCTGGACATAGACTTATCACATGTTCAGTAGATTCATAAGACGAATTACACATCCTGCATAGGCTATGAATGTATCCCTTTGAAGTCCAAAGCCCATAAAAGGAAGATACAGAAACCTAAAAAGCAGAAAAACCTTCTCCCATGTGTGCATATTAAAATCAATGTAGCCTTGTTTTGAAAAGGTATAGATTTCTATATTAAACTTAGTATCTTCCTGCAAACTCCATATCATCCAGTCAAAATTGTTCTTTATTACCTTTTTAGGCTTCGCCTGCCCAGCGCTTGCAACATCTCTTGTATTAAAACAAACCTTAAAAGGGGATTTGAACCTTCCCAATACATACCTGAACTTTCCATTCGTTTATTCCAACGTCGCTCTAATTTACATGCTTCTAATTGGTCAACACGTCATCACTTCCTTCTCTGCTTTCTTGTCCATGCCGTGGTATAGAGCTTGGCCCAAGTTCTTATTCCTGTCACTGGCTACTATCCAGTGTCCTTCTACTGGCTATGCACTCTGAAGGTATTTTTATAAATGTTTTGTTGAGTACGCCATACGAGTGCATCTGTAGGCAGTCTTCTCTCCTCCCCACTTGTCGCTGCTCCCTCACCTGCTTGTCTCCCTCCACTGCATGCCTTCAGAGGTACTTTTTAAACAATTTTATTTTATACTGAAGCACTCCATCTGAGTGCATCATTTTGCAGGCAGACTGTACCTGTGCCTCCTGCCAGTTCCCTTGGTGTAAGCTCAACATCTTGAAAGTACGGGCAACTCACTTACTTTGCCCACGTCTGCCTGAATTTGTTGTTGCCCCCCCCCCACCACAACCTCCCGCCTGTCGCTGCTTGCCCCAGCCGACCTTCTGTTGCTGTCTTCAGATCCCCATCCTCCCCGACCCTGCATATCCCATTGATAGCTTCGGCTCAGCATCTTGTGATTATGGGCAAGTCACTTAATTTCCCTGTACCTAAACACAACAAGCACTGGTTAAACCAATAGGTTGCGTCTATGCAAAACCTTTTGGTTCAGTTAATGCTTTTTTAAGACCTCTTGTACAGCACTGCTGGCTGCTTTACAACATGGTTTAAAGTAAAAAAAAAAAAAAATCTATGACACGGGTAGTGTTGACCACGTCACAGTCTGTTTTTTTCTTCTTTAAAACATGATTTTTTGTAACATGTAGAAAAAACATTAACAAACCCAATAGATTTTGCGGAGGGGCAATCTATTAGCTTTGCCAATGCTTGTTCTGTTACTTCCTTTCAAACTAATATGGGCATTTTTGTTAGGAACCTATAGTTCTGGAAGTTCGTATTTATCCAAATGCTGATTGATTGAACCTTCAGAAAGTGATGCCGCAGGATTATCTTCACCAGATTCGTCTTAATCATTGTTTTAAACTATCAATTCCTACCTCATTACAATCTAAAAAATAATTATTTCAATACCCGTCATGGACACCAAAGAGGTAACACCAAATTCTAGGCGTAGGTGGCACTGTTACGTTGACTGCCTTAGATTAAACAGCCTCCTAATAGACTACAAAAGCATTTTTCTCATTTTATGGATTAGTTTGATTCCACACTAAGGACCAATGTAGAAGAACAGGTATAATCTGGACCTTTAAGACCTCTAATGTAGGACAAATTGCACCCCTTCATACATCGTTGAAAACCTTTTTATTGCCCCCTTTACACATTAAATTCTACCTCTTAACTTTATTTGATTTTCCCATTTCAAAGTTTATCAATCGTATATCCTAGGTATGTAAATTGGAAAACCTTTTCTAACTTGTTGCTTTCTGTTGCTCAGGTATACTTAGATGTTTGCCGTTCGAAGGGCATTACCTTAGTTTTATTAAAAAGAATACATGGTTTGTTAACTACATTAAAAGACTGCAATCTACTAAACTATCTTTGTAATTCTATCTGGGTTGTTGACAGGGTGAATACATCATCTACATTGGCGAAAAACTGAATTTTAGTTCCTGCCAACTTTGTGGAATCCTCCAAGGAGGGTACTAATGTGGCAGCTAAGTCAGATATGTATAAAGCTTCACAGGAGCGGGCCAAGATGCGTCCTTGTCAGCCCATCGAATATAACGATTTTCTGCAATAATCCATTTACCACCTGACAGCTTAGCTCTCTCCCAGTTGTTGCTACTCCACTCGCATATATTCCCCCACAGCGTATTTCAATCCACCTTCTCGAAGGCTGTAGAATAATCAATGAAACATGAAAACAAATTATTTTTACATACACAGGCCTTCTGTCCCATCAGAGTTAAGGCTACAATATTATCCAAAGTACTACATTTGGATTGGAATCCTGTCTGGTGGAAGGATAATCTATTTGATTTGTCTGCCGCCAGTTGCATGTCCGTTACCAGATGCTTTGCAAATAATTTAACATCTGCATCCAGTAGGGTTATGAGGCAGTTGCTACTGGGGGAATCCTTTGGGCCTTTCTTATAGTTGATGCAGAATCAACCCTTTCCATGAGGGTAATGCCGTACCTGAAAGTATAACCATATTAAACATTTAGGTTAAAATATGTCCCTAATTGTCTGGGTTAAGGTATAGTACGACCATAGGGATGCTATTCAGGCCAGGAATCTTTGTATTATTACATGAACAGATTCCTTTCTTTATCTCTGTATGGTTAATCCTACAATGAGATCTATTCAGCATACCCTTCACAGGAGGCACATCCTTGACCACTGCTCCATATAAGGAGCTTATATACATTAATCCATTTGTTATATGGTATGTGATAGTCACATCCCGGTCTTCGTGGTTTTAGCACCTGTGCCAACAATAGACCAGAATTCCCAGCCAGTCTCGTTCTCAAAATACACCAATTCCTAATGTCTCTTCTTAAATTAGCCTTCAGCTTTATTATAGACAATATCTTCCCTTTGCTGTGCTGATTTTATGAGATGCCTTAATTCCTTCCTACATTTTATTTTATATTGGTTTATTTTTCATTCTGAGTTTGGATTAATCTGAATGTGATTTTATTACGGTTGAGAAAAAAGGGTTGACACCAGATGTTTTGTGCAAACTGTTTAAAATCCCCATTCTAGATGATCATTTTCCCTCGAATTACTATAATTTCCTCCTTGCCCAGACATTTCCCCATTCAATATTCCTCTATCTCAGAACTCAGACTGACACCCTGGGGATTATGATCACTCTCTGATCTAGATATTATTTTGAAATCCAGAAGGTTATTAAAGTCAGCTGAATGAATAAATGTTTAATCAATAACAAATTATATGCTTGTTGTCTTGAAGGTTGATTTTGCAGGTCTATTGTTCATATGTCTTCCACTTGAATGGCCTACCCTAAGTTTATAAGAGTGGAGCTTAGTCATTCCACATACATCCAGATGGGTTGTGGTGTTATCAAGCAGTAAACGTATGTTTACTGGCTTAGCAGATGGGGGAGTACACTGTGGAGACTTGTCCAAGAGGTGTTTATGGATTTTGGGTTACTTGGATTTTCTAGTGCCTCTGGTGGTTCCTGAAGCATATGTTGGTGGGGCATATTCATAACTTGGTGCTAGGGAAGTCCACATATCCTTCATTGGAAATCCAAATGGGTCTTGAAGTCCTAGTTGTCTGACAAACAGATGTTATAAAACAAATGTGTCCAGGGTTTCCAAGTTTTTAAATCTAGTAAATAGTTTAGTAAAATCCTTCTAAGGTCTTTGGTGATTTTACTGAAGTAATGCAATTAAGGTACACAAAGACTTGAAGAGCACCTTGAGGAGTGACCAGAAGGGCCAAATGGTCTACCGGCTGTCATGCTGTGCTGCCCTCGCACTCAAGGTTTGAGAAACATCAATTGGTTATGGCTGATCATCTTAGATACTAAACCCCAAATCCTCTTTATTTATGTTCTGGTGAAATCTGAGCTGTGGAAAATCCTGCCCTCTTAGGTGTGTGATCTGAATAGTGTGATAAGTGTGGTTCCAAATTAGTGGAACCCCTTTGGCATTGTCCTTTCTGGGTCCATACAATGCTATCTCAGTATCCAGATATAAAATTAGGAGCAATATGATCCGATGCATTGTAATTTTTTTGTATTCTTCCTTAAAACTTTATTGGGGAACTGGCACAAGCAGGTGCTCACGCCACCTCCCCCTGCGGCAGTTCTCCTGTCCAGCTTGCCTGCAGTCTCCTCCCCAATGCTGCCTGTCTACCTGCAGCCCTCTGTTTGCATCTCCTCTGCTCGTTTATTGCACTGTTTTGCCTTTTTTGCTTGATTTTCTGCCCTCTGTTTTGCCTATTTCTGCTTGTTTTTCTGTCCTTTGTTTTACCTTTCCTGCACTTTTTTTGCCTTCTGCTTTGGCTTTTCTGCTTGTTTTTCTGCCATTTGTTTTGCCCTCTTCTGCTCTGCCTTTTCTGCTTGCTCTTATGCCCTCGGTTTTGCCTTGTTCTGCTCATCATTCTGCTCTCCGTTTTGACTTTTCTTCTCGTTTTTCTGCCCTCTTTTTTTGCCTTTTAATGCTTTTGTCTTCCCTCTTCCCTCCATTTCGCCTTTTCCCTCCGTTTCCCGACTCCCGCTGTTTGCCTTCTCCCGCAACCCAGATCCCCTCTTTCCCCCTAAGGATCTACTGCATGACCCCATTGAGCAGGTCCTCATGCCAGCTGCCACGCAACAGTTTTCCTGTCCAGATTGCCTGCTGTCTACTACCCTCTACTACCTGGCTTCATGTTGTCTCCTCTGATCATTTCTTGCTCAGTTTTGCGTTTTTTTCAGCCCTCTGTTTTGCCTCTTTCTGCATGTTTCTTTCCTCTTCTTGCCGTTTCCTCAAGATCTGTCACATGGGAAAATGGCACAACTGAGAACTCGTACCCCAGCAGCCAGATACCCCCAGGTGTGCTGCAACCTACAAATTCTGATTGATTGACTGATTAAACTAAAATCTCTGAAATTAAAAAGAGCATCATGATGAAATGGGCTACAACTTCTAATACCCCCAACCGTTCATGAAATCTCACCTAAACAGGCAAGATTTTTATTAGATGACATATAAGAGATTGAGAGTGATACAGCTCCTCAAGAGGAGATATTTTGCTGTCTTAAAGACGTTTGTGAGGTTGGTCTGAGAAATAGATCTTGGAGCTGGTGGTGCAGATGGTTGGGGACAGTATAGAATGTTGGCTCAAAGTGCGGTCAAGAGGAGAACAGAGACTACTTTATTGAGATTCTTCCACGTCTTTTCAAATTTAGGACAATGGTTGTCCATCTTGGTGTAAATTGACACAATTTTAGCCTTAAATCTCTCATGTCAGTTATTAGGTTGAGGCCAATACACTGACCCAGATTTTATCCAAAATGAATGGGAATATCATCATGAGGCTGACAGTGAAAACTTGATTCAAGTTCTTCAAATAAATCACACTGCTTCGTTTCTCGAATACCCATCCAAGTGATGTCCACACTTGAAAATGCTTAAGATGAGCCACTGTAATTGTTTTATGCATGTCTGAACCCAGTGAATCCAGCTATCACCTACCACCAGAATGAAGACTTCTGACTATCCATTGCCATCATGGGGCACCTTCCCCACAGGTAGTCAGTAGGACGTAAGCTAAAAAGTGAGAGGGAAACATATAAAAGATGGTTAACAGGGAAAGTCAACTTCTGATTGGGGGAAGGGTTATCCAGAAAGACCTGACCGCTAACTACATAGCATGATATGAAAAAAATGCAATGCATGGTGGAACTTCGTGATCTTGTAGGTGTGGATTTTTTCAGTGTAGGCAGGGGTTAAGAGAACGGCAACCAATGACACTTTAGCATCAGCTTGACCAGTACATAGTATTTTATGAAAGTTGACTATTATGTTAGCTTAGTTCTGAATAAAGTCCCCCTCCTACCAGTGCTACTTACAGCATACCAAGATTTTTGTAAAGGAGAGACAATTATAAATAATATCAGATTAGATTGACTGCTACCTTGGGTTTGCAGCACTGAAGAATACTGACCTAGTTCAATAGATGTCCACATGTAGGAAGATCATTTTTGAGTTATGTCATCTCTATCAAGATGGCATTTAAAAAAACTATATGATTATTTTCTTACTCTAAACTTTTTCCTTATACTCCCTTTCATCTTTGTTACTCTCACCTTTTATGTTATCTAAAAATCCTATCATCTTCTTCTTAGCCACCACCTACTGATAAAGCATTTTCGCATATTACTTTATTTGTGCATTCTCCTCTTTAGATTCAGTATGCCTCTGCTCTAGGATATGCTCAATATCTGTAAAAAAAAAAAATATATTTCATTTAATGTCTTGACACCCCCCTTGCTGTTTCTCCCCTCCTGCATCTTTACGTCTTCTACTCATTTTGTCTCACTCTTACACCACCTTCCTCAACCTCCCCATTACTTTTCTTGTTCACTCATTCACTGCCACCAGTCTTAATATCTTTGCCATCTCCTTCCTTCCCTTCTTTAACTCTCCCCTGCTACCTTTCTCTCACTCATCACCCTTCAACCTGTCTTCTGTTTTGCTTTAGACCTTTGTTCAAAATCTGTCTCATTTCAAACTTCAAATTTTACCCTCCTTTGCTTGTTAACTCCGAGACCGTACTCTTCTGATCATTTTGATTCTCCCTCCCTTTTGTTTTCAACTTTTCTTCCAATGTTCTAATAGCAGTGAAGTAAAATATTAAAAGGAACACATAAACTACATCTACAAATTAAAAAAGGAAACAAAAATCAAAATAAACAACTGTTAACATTAAGGAAGAGAGAACCACATGCTGTTTCATTATAGTATACCTAGCTACAAGTCTACTACATCCCAGAGAGACTACGGAGGTATGGACTGAGGGAGGATGCAGACTGAGAGCGCTGCAGTGCGCAGCAGGCAGATTTTTGCTACTTAGTCTGGTGCTGCCCAGGGATCTCTAGTTTTTGGGACCTAGTCTTTAAGGAACTAGTGACGGATTTGACGCTTAATCCAGAACCTGCGCTGGCCCTGCTAGGATATTCTAAGTTGATACCAAAGGGTGCCAGAAGATTAGTGGACATGGATTTGCTGCTTGCTAGGCGCAGAGTGGCGATAGGTTGATCGCTTGGCCCAATCCCTACGATAGCGCAGTGGTCGAGAGACATGATGTATTGCAGCACACAAACTGAGAACTACAGTGAGCCCCTCCCACCAAGTAGCAGACCTAAAAACTACTGGGCGCTATACAAAACATACACAGCAATCATGGCAAGTGATAATGTACCAATAGACGCTGTTGATGCGGTCCTAAAGAATAGACTCCTGTGATTTCGTCTTGACCATTTTTGATCATTTTTGCTAGCCACAGAAGATGTGTATTGATGCTGAGGTGGAAGTACTTGTTGAGCTGCATCAGGGCCTAACTGCGGTGACATACAGGTTTGGGAGGTTGGGGCGTGGGCGGTGAGGGATGTACACTGAATATGATGTTACATATCAAACAATGCCAGACGTGCCAGATGTTTTTCATATGCTATTCCAATTGTTATACCGAAGGGATCGCAGTGTCTGGGTTACTTCAAAAAAGTTAATAAAGTATTTAAAAAAAGTATACCTAGCTACAAGCTAACTCCATATTGGTTTTCTAAACTGTTCTCCAGTTTTAAACTAAAACCTTATACCATCAGTTCAAAAATGTTCTAGAAAAAAATCGAACTACAAGCTTCAACGGAAATTGATAAATAGGCTTAAAGTAGTCAAGGAATCAAAGGAGTTTGCTAAAATCTGTTTTAGCATCCTCAATAAAGAGAGCAGATGTTAGATCTAAAATCTAGCAATGTCATTAATGATGTCACTTTCATTTTTTTAAACACATTTTATTAATTTGCAATAAGACCGAGAAAACAGCCCACAGGGCATTGTGGAAAGCATGATGTCCATCTCAGGATTCAACACAGTGGGACACAAAAGTACAAAATAACCCTTTAGAATCGACTGTCAGTCCACCTGTTTGGGAAATATAGGAATGCACATCTCAGGCCCGTGCCCGCCCTTAGCTCGGAATCCTGTAGTGCATATTAGTACACTCTACTGGCTCTACTGCCCACTTGGTGGCCCTGCACGAGTAACATCTATGAAACCCCCTCCCGCCCCCCCAACTCCCTTCTAACCCCCACCCATGTCGCTGATACGTCAAAACATCTATACTCGGACATTGGTCTATTCAACCATGTGGTGGAGGCGCAATGTCCCATGTCTCCGGCCAGTGGCATCATTGGATGGGATGGCTATCATGCCGGTCCTACCCCGAGACACCCGTGGTGCAACAAGGTAATCCCGGGATCATTCTCCTGCTAAAGGGTACCCCCCGGTCATCTGCAGCGCCGTCAGTCGGGTGTTTTAACAGGCCCACCAATGCCACCCAGGCCCGTGCCATTTCCAGCGTTCTATCATTCCTAGTACGTTCGGCCATTTGCAGTCGGAAGGTCCCCTCGCAATCCGCCCACTTCACCATCTCCCTAGTCCATCGTGTCACACTTGGGCCATTTTTCATTTCCAATGACTAGTAAGTTACCTTTTGGCCAACACCAGCCCCAGATCTATAAACTTACTAGTAACTTTATTCCTGGCTTTATGGGGAACCAGCGCAGCAAACAACAACCAGGCGTCAATGCTATTTCTCTCTCTGTCACAACCGCCAGTCCAGTTGTCACCCCCCTCCAGAACTCTCCCAGATGTGGACAATCCCAGGACATGTGGATAAACCCCGCACCCTCTAAATTAATGATGTCACTTTCATGTCATCCACCATGCTGAAAACACTTATGGAACAAAAATAGCAGGATAGGTGATGCAAGTTACTTTGTGTGTTTTGTGCATTGATAACCATAACTGGTGATTTTACATGTTTGAGCCAGAACCAGAACTTAAAGCATCTTTGAATGTGATTTCACTTCACTGCCCAAATGTAACCGTTTGCACCCTGGTTTGATTATATAGCTTTTGTTAAAACAAATGCATATTAACGAAATGTTGTGGCATAAACTGTATAGGCAGCTGAGCAGAGCATAATATGCTGATTATTACCATTGTAAGAGGATAACCTATTTGCGCCTTTGCCTTTCGTGAGTTTGAAAATGTGTATTTAAGACCGCTCAGCTGCTGAAGGAAAGAGCCATAATACGGGCACAAAGTCTCCCAACATTCCTACACCTCTTGCAGAACCAATACCAGTCCAGCAGCACCAGAACCAGTATCACTGGGCCTACATAAACCTCCAGGACTCTATGTTGATGTCAGTCTGTGGCGGATGGAGCAGTGTGAGGGCCTGTGATTCACATCTGAAGAGAGGATGACCCTGACATCAATGACCCGTTATTGACATTTGGAAACATGCATGTGTCGCCAAAGCTCGCTTGTGGCTCTTTGCATATTCATGAGTCTTCATTCTAAAGTCGGCCGGATGGCGCGGCGGGTTCAGCACTTATGATAACCGGTGGAGTGACCTGCAGGTGTCAAGGTTCAATCCTTGCAGGGCTTTTGCATTGTCTCATGCTTCTGAAGTCGATTATTCGAGTGCCTTGAACTTGGATAACAGCAATGTTTTATTTTAAGTGTTCAATTTGGTAGGAAGCTCTGTGTAAAAATGAGGTAATATAGTGTATGTATATTTAGTGGTATAGCGCCTGCGCTGTATGAGTCCGGTTCAAAAACTGTATCATCGCGTTGTGGCCGGTACAGTGACTAGTCAAGGCCTCTGGGCGCTTCATATTGGCATACACCAGCCGGTTCTCTGCAGCTCTTTTACCATCGTAATTGCCGTACAAGGGGATTTTCGTCTCTTCATCACTAAGTTTTGTGAAGCCTTTGACTTCCGGTTACTCATGTCGAGGGAGTCAGCAGGTGAATGGGGTCCATATTACTTCATGTTTGAACAGTTGGGAGTAAGTCAATTCCAGCTTGACTGAGGCCTGAGTTGGAGACCTTTCATATCAGGAGGACTGCTGCTGTTTGTTTGTGCCCCTCTCTGACTGACCAAGCGGGGACAGCATTGCAGGTCACTCATAACACATTAAAATACTTTGGTGTTTGGATATACGATGAAGAGAATAACTAGTGAGAGGAAACATGGGAAGATCTGTGGCTTCTGTGCAATCCTCGCTCCAATTCTGGAGGTGGTTTCCTCTGTCCTCGCTTGACAGGTTCGTCATAATTAAAATGATCGTACTAGCATTTATTATTTTTAGGGTATATCCATGAAATTAAAGCAGATCTTCTTTATGGAATCAGATGGTCTATTATCTGACTTGATATTGGGGGGAAAAATGGCTATGGACAAGATGATGCTCCCTTTACAGAGTGGAGGGATAGGTGTGCCCAACATGGAATCTTAATACTTTGCAGCCCAATTGAACTGACCAGCACAGTGGATAGGTGACCCACTTGGATGGGACACACCTGAAACAATGCGATCTATACCTGGGTCATCAGTATTCACCCTGTTGCTTGGAGATGTGAAGATCACTAAAAAAAACATCCTAGGGTAGTATGAGTACTCCAATATTGTTGGCAAAAATAAATATATAGACTAGGGGTCAAGACTGTCTATTCTGAGTTCCCACTGTGGTGCCTCCCATGTTTCTCCAGACAATAATAGGCACACTTGGAGGGATGCTGGAGCGGTGTTGGTGGGGGATGTGTTGTCTGATTGAACGTTGAGGTCTTTTGAAACTATCTATGAGGAAACTAAATTGCCCATTGGTAAGTTTGTTGCATTCAGCCCTGGTGGTGGCAACAAGAGCTACTTGGTCTCTTGGGCACCAGGAACCCACATAATACTTTGGGCTATCTTGCATCCCTACCATAGGAAACTGCACACATGTATTGTATTGCAATTGCATTTGTATAGCGCTTACAACCCCATACGAGGCGTCTAAGCACTTTTTTCGGCGAGTAGAACACTACTCCGGGACCCATAGAGGATTAGTGTTGAATTAGTATAGTAAAACATGCAAGTACATTTTAAGTGGTGGATAGGTTAGTCAGTTATTTGGATTCGGAAGGATAGCAGAAGGATCGAAGTGGAAAAAAGGTCTGTATTTATATAGTGCTTGTTACTCCTGATGGGGTGTTGAAGCACGCTACTCCGGAAACCCATAAAGGATTAGTGGTGAATTAGTATGGTGAAATATCAAAGTAATTTGAGTGGTGGATATTAGTCAAGCTATTTGGAGTGAGAAGGATAGCAGAGGGATAGAAGGGGAAGAAAGTCACACAGGGAGGGTGCATTAAGTTTGGAGCTTGCAAATGTTGTGTGGGAGAACATTCTAAAATATGTACATACGGTCTCGGGAAATGCAGATTTATGCAGGTTAACAATGTTCTTCAGGCCTATTTATCCCCATATAGAAATGGCAAGTTATATACTGGAGCTGCTGACACTTGTCCCCGATACAAGCATCCTCAGGCCGACTTTTATCGTATGTTCTGGGTTTGTGCTGTTTTACAGGTCTACTGATGGGAGATATTTGGGGTCATAAGGGAGGCCACCAAACAAGATATCCTACCAGAACCTCTGCGGTGCTTATTGAGCAAATTTCCTAGATCTAAACCAACTAGACAACAATTTAAGTTTATGGACATGGCACTGAGTGCCGTAAGATGAGCATAGCAATGCCTTCTTGAAGTTGGGAAATGGGTGCAAGATGTAGTTAAGTGGACACAGGAAGAACTGTCAGCTCTAGTTGCTCTCAAAGGAAGAACACCAAACCGATGTCCACAGATACCTGACACACAATACTAATAGCGTTGGAAGCGAGATCAGATGCGTGTCCACCTTAAGAAGGTTGATGAGTGTACACAAGATGGAATGTCATTACAGTACTAACGAAGTTATAGTTTGTACTGTGGAATACACATCTGGGTTCAGCACTGGCATTTTGGGGCACGGTGCATGGTCTGTTAAACAGGAAGGCACTCTTTTAGTTCACTTTACTTAGTAGTTTGCTTGTAATTGCGTAGAGATGGTTGGTTAACTGATAATATCCTGTCATTTGCAATTGCATTTTCTGATTGAATTCAATAAAGAACAATTAAAAGTGAGGACATTTACAAGGTGTGGATACATATTTCTAGAATTTTGCTGAATATTTTGAGACTTTGCTGAATGTTAAATAATGTAGAATGCACATGTGTCCCACTTACAGGTGAGTTATCGCACACTGGTGTTTTAAACATGGCTCTAAGGATGTATGCAGTTGTTCCCTTATCTGGAATGTGTGTAGCATGTTTTACTAAACTAACGAGGATTCTCCATTGCGCTTGATAGATGTCTTTTCAGTAGTAAATGTGTACCTGTCAACTGGTTGACTTGAAATGCCAGGTCACGTGAAATCTTTAAGAAGGGATAGGCCTATTAAGATGAAAAGACAATTGCCCACATGTGTAGCTTGTTGAATTACTTCAAATCCACAAATCCTGTATGATGATGTCAGAATGATTGAATAATGTCTTCGGTGACGTCACCATTGTTGTCAGTGATGACTTTTAACATGTCATGAGTAATGCAATATGTGAGATCTAAAGCAGTGCCTGGCAGGGGCACAGGTGCTCAGTAAACTCTGGTGCATTTCAGTTGTTTAGATTTTTTTAATTCTTGGGTTTTATCTTATTTCAGCAGCTAACTATAATGTCACTCTGACTTTTAGGTTTTATCAGAAAAGTTCTAAGGTCTTTGAACGTTAAGTTAAGATATTATTAATATACCTGACTATAACGGTACTTTAACCTTTATTTTGTGTGTATATGTATATTTTAATCTTACATGGCATGAATGATGTAATATACAAGGTCATAAACAGTGCACGGTGCGTGGAAGATATAGTTCGCTTAGTAAACTGTAACTGGTATTTTAAAGGTTTTGTTTTTTAAAAGTTTCTACCTTATTTCAACACCTAACTATAACATTGCTTTAACCTGAAGTTTTTTCAGTGAACGAACACGCACACACTTTTTTTTCCAAACGTAGTTGTCTTCTGATGTGGTTCCTGATATTCATAAATATCCCTTGTAATGCCTGCAGTGTTGTGGCCTCAATGTTTTGGCTTTGCACTAGGACAACAGATACCTTTTTGCCACGGATGCGAGGGATCCCGAGCCAAATATTCTAAGCAGCATTTTCACTCAAAATATGCTTTGAATTCAAATGGAGTGTGACTTTCTCACTGCAGAAATTCAAAACATGCAAGATAAAAATGTGCACTTTCACATTATGCTTAATCCGACAGTTGTTTCTGTTTCTAAGCTTAGTCCTAAGGCTTCGGCTATTGGCTAAGGAGCAATAGGAGACTAATTTGGCCTTGTCAGCTTTCGAATTTGTAAGCCTGTCCGTTTCAGCATCAAGTTCTTAACTTTCTTTCTGAGCCATATTGCTGTCTGTGTTCCGACATTGAGAGCACGGTTGGTGAAGAGAATTATGTTCATTTGGCGAAAATGTACCTTGTGGTGTTTTATTGTTGCGTATTGTATCGGTAATTAGCCAACTGACAATGGGCGCAAACTTGTGCCCAAACTAACGTCGAGGGCAGTTAGCACCGTCAAGGTTATTATGCCTCCTGGTACGACTGTTCCAGAGGGTTTTATTACTTCAACAGCAGACATGAAAATCTTAATATGAAAAGTTTCCCATGATAAAACATGCCAGCATAATTAAGAGATAATCTCACTGGGAAAGAACATGGTCACAGGATAATAGTCTCCTGCTGCACCACACTCTTCACTTCATAATATCACAGTAAACTAACTATGTTTCAGTCTTTTTAAGGTACCAGACATCATTAATTATGTCAAGTACGTGCCCCCAACAGAACAGGGTGCTGCATAAAACTACAATACAGTGTACAAGTATATAGTTAGTTTCTTTTCAATCTTTTATGATTTATGAAATCAGTATCCTTTGGAGAGAAATTACCTCCCACAAGCAGGTCTCAAAAAGTGAATCAGAAAAACTGGTTTAATTTACAGGCTCATCTCTACCAAGTTGTACCACATTGTGTATTGGTAAGAATGCCATAGTAATGTTATGCTGGTTGACCAGTTAGCATATTGGTGGTGTCGCTCTAGTTGATGCCTTTTGCATCTCAGTGAAAAGGTGCCAGTCTGTCTCCAAACAGAAGCCTGTAGTTAGTGCACGCTCCAACTCTGCTCCCTTGTAAGGGACAGATTAGGATGTTCTTTACTAAAGGTCTTTAGATTTTTTTCTGTATTAGCGGGCTTCTAGACAGGTGAACTCTTCAGGTAGCAATAGCACCAAAGGCAAGCTTCCCTTCATTGGGGCATTACTATCTCCAGATACCCCTTTGCTGTCTGCTTATACAATGGGGCTTATAGCACTAACTTCCTGTTGGATACCAAACAGCATATTACCGAACACAGACACGCTTTTCTTGGTTGGCTAGAGATCCCTTCATAAATTGTTTCCCTTTCAAGTAAGCATGCATTTGAGTGTGGTATATTATTATAAAGATAGTTTATTTACCCACCCATACACAGAATTTGAAAACACTCTGAAATAAATCAAATTGTAATTTAAATGGGAAGTTGTCTTTGGAATAACCCAGAGGGATGGGGTTTTGTATGCTGACTGATGCATGTGAAGTTAACATAATTCATTCCCTCCTGTAGTTCTTCCACTAGAACCATGCACTTCTTAAAGCCACAAGTTGTAGTGTAGTTCCTATATTCCCAATAGGCTCTGCGAATTGGAATAATATATCCTATAGATTTGACGTAGGACTTAGGTCGCCTAGGTCTCTATCGAATATATTAGACTTAATTGTGAGTGCCAGCTAGCTCAGAGGTCACTAGAAACTTTCTCGAATACACAAGAAGGGATTAGTTTCTGACAACCGCATAAACATGACAACTTTGTTTCCCCAAGAATAAAACTGATCTTCAGTGTTGGGGAAACAATAGATAGATATTTTACTCAGTCAATCGTGCATGCTTCGTTTCATCAAAGGTGCAGAGAAATAGAGAGACAGGCGTTTTCAATAAAAGCATTTTATTGAACAGTCTTCTTTCTCATGCAAGTGAAGTGAACTGCTACAATCGTAATACTGGTTGCAAAGTATAAGGCGTACAGTAAGAAGAGTATTATAAAATAATACTGTAAAAGCATTGTATGGTTTCTAGACCATAGATTAATACATACGTGAATAACAAATGCTAAAAGTACTCAACTGGTGCTTCTAAAATACGCCTACCCCAATGTACCTAACCTAAGTCTTGTACGAGGGAAGAAGTAAGTGAAGTGTAGCATAGGTTTAGTTTGTCTTTGCCAAGAATCTAACCAAGATTTCTCTTAGGGTCTAATCAGCTCCGTACCTTTGTTTTAGAATGAAGGAGGTCTGGTATCTCAGTCTCGGGACTCGATTTTCCAACACCCCGCGAGGGGAGCTTGGAAACACTGGAGCTGGATTCTCAGCGAGAGAAAGGCAGCCTCTCTGTCAGTGCGTCAGCTGGAGGGTCGGCTTCCTTCGGCACTTGCTGTAGCGAGCTGCGTCGGGCAAGTAGATAGTTGAGCTGCTCCGAACCACCGTGTCTTTGCTAGGGCAAGTGTAGGCATATTTATACCTTGAAGGTGCCTTGTTTGACGTAAAGTCGGACATAATAACGTCATCAAAGAACCCCAAGGGAATGGCAGTTCTTTGAAAACTCCATGATTTCTAGGACAAATCAATATTCAAGCAAGGGGATGTCCCTGACTGCTGAAGCCGAGTTTTCCAAGAAATCGTTGTGGCTTTTTGGAACTAGTGGAAGTAGCTATGCCTGTATTTGGACTAGATGGGCTATGTCTAAATAAGGCTCTGCGGCATCTGAAGCACTTGACCTCCTCAGAGCTCTAGGAGGAATAGAAGAGGACCTTCAGCTTTTAAATAGTGTCATCAACAGTGTTCCTTGGCCATCAACAATTTCCATCATGCCTTGAAGCGTTCTCCCTAAAACAGGGATGAGGATTCTTCCCGTAGCATGTAAAGATAATCTTAAAAACTGCACAAACGCTTTTCAGTAAAAAGGCTAGGAAGATCTTTCAGCTGTCAATGCCAGTAAGGATTGTAAAGTTTTGTGAAGAGTCGTTACCTTTTTATATTTTTTTTGTGTGCAAAATGTAGTTTGTTTATCTTTAGATGTGCATATCATGGCTGATGTGTGGTTAACTAATTTTGGTAATATTTATAATTCATCACATGCAGTTGATTGCAACTGAGCCCCCACTAATTCAGATGCTACAATAGCTTTTTCTCATTTAGAGGTTATCTTGGCATTTCAGACATGTCTTTTAAGAAAAACCCCAGGCCGAGATGTAGTTCCAATAGATTTATTTAAACAGGACTCCCCCTTGTGGGTGCCTGTTGTTACTAGGGTATTATACACATCAAAAACCACTTCTTTCTCTTGGTCTCTGTCAATTATTGGGTCCGTTTTTCAAAAGAAACCAAGGAGAATTCATGTTGCTATCATGTTATATCATTAATCAACCCTGTTTTTAAGATAGCTGGCAGAATTATTATGAGTGACTACAAGACGGGAAGCAGGATACAGAGTTTTTGCTAAAACCACGTATGACTTCAGAACCAGGTTGGATACTGTTGAACAGTGTTTGAAATTACATCTTTGATTAGTAAATATTTCTAGCTCTGTTTTCATATAAATCTTACTGCTGAGTTTAGATTTGGGCCCAATTGTAAGTTTAGCAATAGTTTTACATCAGCGAGGGCAGTAAGGAGGGGGTGCGTTTTGGTACCTCTTCTTCTTTTTTTACGCTTTGTCCGAAGGAACTCGAGGGTTGTCTAAGGATACCTAGTATAGATATCCCAGGCTTGGGTAATAAATCTACCCTGTCCTGCTTTTTGTGAATGATGTGGTTCTTAAGGCTTGTACCGCTAATGGTCTGAAAAAAATACTAGGTATTTGTTTCCTTTATGGATGGTTTTGACCTAAATGCCAATTTTTCTCTGACACATAAAATTACAATGGGCCCTAAGAACGTAAAACGAAGATAATTTTATATTAAGGCTGTATATTCAGAATCTCACCTTGGAGAAAGTTAATGATTTCCCTTACTTGGGTATTCTCTTCAATAATGCCTCCTGCTGTTTGGATTTTTACATTCAAGGAAGCTTAGATACACTCAATTATTGGGAGCTGATTTTAATTTTAACACTAGACTAGGTAACAAACCCCTTAACAAAATGTTGAATATTTATGGAAATACATATTTATCAACCTATGTGAGGCGGTACCGTGTATTGTATTGTTTATTATAGACCAGTGATGCACAGGGATATTTTAAACTGGTTGTGATGCAACTGGAGCAATACTGAATTTACAGTTTCATTTTAAATAGGGTATCAATTTGAACCTAACGGATAAGTTAACTGACTCATTCTTCCATGTTAGAATAATATTACTTTTTTTTTTAATGTAATTCGTTTATGCCTAAAGTTTTTCGTTTCTTTGATTTTTAACACCAGTAAAGCACTTTGAATTCGTTATGTTTCTGTTACCAAACTCAGTTGTGATTTAATTGCTGCATAGCTACGTCAGCGACAGGCAGCTAAAAATGACAAGTGTATTGCACCCCGCTATGATGTCACAATGGAGTACTATGAATTTCCGCCTTTGCCTCCTACTGAAAGACCCACTTCTTAGGTGCTTGGAGTTGCCTTTCCTTTATCTTCATTGTCACCAGGGAGTAGAAGGAAATGAAGAAAAGACGGGTACAACTGCAGCAGCACAGTCAAAGTCACTGTTATAGTTGATCTGTAAAGAGGGTAGTAGGAGCCAAGTTGTTTTTCTGTGAGTGAGTCAGTTATGATGAGGGTGAGGACAATAATCAAACATTTCCAGTATCCATTATGCTTGACGGTTTTAGAGTTGTCCAGAAAACTAACAGCAGAATGGCGTCATTCTTGAGTTAACTAAACGAACCATCCGACTGAGGAAAAGTATGCAGGGAAGTAACACAGAAACAACTGTTAAGCAGATAGCATCCATCTACAGCATTCTGTGGGGGTTAGAGAGACAGCTTAGGAGAATGCAGCACTGTAAGCCCAGGGATAGGGAGGTGGGACACATCCAACATATGAACGCGCCATTATACTCCCCAATTGTTTTCCAACATCTAAGCCATGGTGTCGGTGACTGACACTCAGGTACTCTTGGTGGTAAACATCCCAGTTCCAAAAGGCAAGTAAATCATAATTCTCTGTTAACTTGCTCTTTGTGTTGTTGTATGGTAGTGTTATAGGGTGGTGTAACTAAATATTCGGTGCTTGTGCAACTTCTAAAGATCTTTGGAATTAAGTTAGCTCTTCGAGGAATATATTTCTGCTTTTGTTCACTTAATAATTTTTCAGAAAAATTATGGCTTCGCCTCCACAAGGAGCTTCGTTTTTCTTTACTACAATACACATAAGTGAAGTGTTTAGATTATTTGACCAGAGCATGTTTTAAGATATGCAGACGATATAAATGTATTTCAGGCTTACAAAGATTTGTTTGACTTTTTCAGGTGGTGTGCTGGTTTGGGGACATACTGTACAGTGTTATGGATGACTGAATTCTGTAGCTTTGTGTCATTACTATGTTCTGCTCCTGTAAATCCCAGAGCCGGTGAACAGAGTTTTGTCCCTTGCTAGACTCAGATAATCTTTGATCCCTTAGAGAATTTGCTGTCAGACCAATCTGATACAGATGGTTTGTTGCAACTGTAATAATAGTTTAGCAGGAGCATCACGATTTCCGCCTGTAGTCTGTTATTTCAAGCGAAATATCAGTCACTATGCTTCTTTGCTTCAGGACTACTAAAGCCTAAACATCGTTAAGAATAAAACATTAATTGTCTTATTTATACGATTAAAGATTTGCCAGAGTAAATCTTCCAGTAAAATGGTGGCCACTTCGAAATACTTCCATGGCTAATTTGTGTTTTCTTGCCAGCAGAGTTCATGCTATTAATGTACAGTTAGTCAACAATCCACTTAGTAGCGCTGTAGGATCTGTTTATATGCGCCATACCATATTCAGATGCTGACATGATAATTATCGTCAGTCATATCTGCCAAAAACAATCATCTTGCATTAAATAGCTTGACACTAACAATACATAAAACAAATGTTTTCAAAAGTGCCTCGCGTGAATGCTTCTGTGTGAAGAAGTTAACACTAACCTCTATCGAAAAACAGTAGAAGAAAGTTCAAATGACAGGCTAGAGTGGAAAACGTATGGAAAACTGTGCCTTACATATGCTGTCCTGCTGCTTTACAGCTCGTATGAAGTAACCTGAGGGGTGGCTTAAGAAGTTCCCCTCTTTTCATCTTTTTGTTCTTTTGGCCCAGAGTTGTTTCTTCTCATTTGAATGAAGGTCTTCAATTTAGGATATATTTTGCTAAAGGTGGCAGTTGGGCAGGATGTACTTTATTCCCTTTCTTATTATTTTTATAGTTTATGTAATCATGCACCCCAGCAGAGTCGTTTTGGGTGAATGACTAGAAATGTTTGTACATACTCAAGCTATTCTTCTCCAAATACTTGGCTCGGATTCTTCCATGAGTTAGCCAAAGGCTTTGTTATCTTAACCAACAAGTGGAAAGCTCGAGGCTTGCTCATTGGAAAGTGTTGGCTTTGCAAAGATAAATAATTAAATAAGCAATATAGGTAATAGAATTCAAAAAGAGATTCAAATCAAAATTGGTTCACCTACTCAGTACCTGCAGTCTTTAGTCCAACCCTATTTACCTTCACACACTCTTCGCTCCACTACTCAGCTTACATTTACTGTTCCTAGAATTAGATTGAGGCGCATGCACAGTCGATCCTTTGCCTACCTAGGACCCTCCCTGTGAAACTCTCTTCCCATTTCTTTACGAAAATAAGAGTTTATGGTAATTTTCATAAATGTCTGAAAACGTGTTTGTTCAACTTGTAGGTCCTTTTCTTTCCCCCTCCTCTCCTCTCAGGCTAGCTCCGGGAAACCCCTTGGGGTAGCTGTGCGCCTTATAAACTCAAATAAGAATAACAAACTAACAATTGGCAAAGCAATTTTTGTAAATATTAAAATCTATTACCAAACAACCTATCCCAAAAAATCAACATTGAGAAAAGCTGAAAAAAAATATAAAAAATATAGAGGCGTAACTTTTTTCAGTGTAGGTCTGAGAAGTCCATCGTTAACATGGAAATTATTTGCAACCAAGACAAGTCTATGAGAAATGGCCATAGTCAGAACAATCGTTGGCAAAGCCAATCAATGTCGTCTACGTGGCCTATTACCTTTGCCAGTGGTTTTGCACTGCATCCTTGAAGCTACAGAGCACGACTAAAGTAAAAGAAAAAAAACTTTTACGTGGCCACTCAAGTCATTTTGTACTTGCACACACCAATCTAGCTTGCACCTACAAAATGATGTGGCCGCAGTTTGTTTGTTTATTTATTTTTAACAGGAATGGAGTGGGGAGAAGCACATGCAGTGGCACAGGAGAGAAAGAAGTTCACAAGGGAGATATGGCTCGAATAAACATGCACTCTCTGTGAGTTCTTACACAGAAAGAAAAAGTAATTTATTTTACTTCACTAATATTGATCACAGACACTGGGCAAACACATGGTAATGAGGCAATGCTGCATGAGAGGGATAAACACAATGTTGAGAACCTGGGACACAAATAAGCAGGCAAATGAGAGAGACAGGAAAATAACCAATGGTAAGCACTAGACAGGCTCCAAGCACCCCTATGTTCTTGGTAAGACACACTATGCTTCACAACAGACAGCACATGCACAGTCTAGAAGGCGCAACCTAAAAACCTTTAAAGTATTGCTACATTTTTTCTGGGGGGGTTACTAGCTTCAACTTCAAGGAGCCATATCCAAGTCACTGTTGCTTCACTGCACTTCATGGAGATAATCACTCATGCCTTTTGGTATATGGGTCTGCAAATACCAAGCGCATGTGGCACTAACAGCAGACATTAAACCACTCTACCTTTGAGCAGATCAGGAATTTGTCTGTTTCTTGTAAGGTAAGCAAGACCTCAGTCAAGGGAGGCACTGTTGCATATGCAAATGTCTCATCTGCCCCCCCCGCCCCTGCATGGGTTAGCACCTTGCTAACCCATGCAGGTCAAATACCCAGCCCAAGAGTTCCCACAGGGTCATTTGTTACCGTGCAGATAACCTTTCTCCCAGATAAGCAAACTCAAGGAGATGATGGACGGAGCACTGGAACTTTTCAGACACTTACCCCCAGTCACAGATTTGGGTTGAATCCGTCATCATTTTTTAGCTCACTTTGCCACCTCCGTTCATACCCAGCTATATGCAAATCAGTCTTGACCCTGTGCCTCATGGGAACTGTCCAGTCCGAACTGCCAAGCCAGCTCTTCCGTGAACCGAAAACAAGCATCCTGGGACTGGTTTCAGTGTAACATCCTTCATCAGCCAGGCTAGCTTGAATCCAGTGGCAAAATGAGCAAGGGACCCACGTCCAGGCGTACCCTGCCAACTTATGGCAAACAAAGCAAACACAAGCAGATGATGGAAGGAGTGCTGATGAGAATATGTATTGTGAGTGGCCGGAAAAAGTGACACATTTAATTATTGATAAAATGTATACTTTCTGAACAGTGACAACAAAGATATACATTCAAACTCAATATGTTTACATAACATATCCATACTTTAACAAAAGGTATACATTGGAGCGATCACTAAAAATGCCATAAATATGACAACAAGAGGTTAAATGTCTGCTGTTTTTTTGTGCCAATGTTTGAAAGCTGTGATTTGTGTTAGGCAGTATAGGAAAGTGTGAAGATTGTGTTGGTAAACAGGTGATAACAATTCATTTGTATTTGTAGTTATTTGTGCGCATCTTTAGTATGGCATCGTTTACATGCCTCTTGTTACTAATGTGACTATAAGTGAATGCTGCTTCTGCTCAGTTACAATCACAACAGAAGGAGCAAGAAAAATGTATGGCTCACGTAAGGCAAATGGAGTTCCAGAAATTACCTGTATTGTTAAAAACAGTTAGGATAAATTTGTATACAGAATGTTATGAGGGTGAGCACCTGAATTTGTATTAAAAATATTATGTTTTTTTTAAACTTATGCTACACCACATTGGTCCAATCAGTCATTGTATTTGACTTCCTAATGTCTATATTTAAAAAACTATTACATTTGTTACGGTGTGTCCAATTTAAAATGCACGCCTACACCATGTGGCGTTGCATGGCTCTTGCTGGGAGGGAGATGCTGCACTACCAGAGATTAAAGATCATTCTAGGTTTGAACTTCCTTTTGAATCCCAGATTGTCAATGCCTGCACAAACCTTAGCAAGCATTTGCAATACAATAGGACTTGCATTTATGCAAGACCTATTGCATTAGAAATGGGAGTGGGAGGGTAAGGGGGGCGAGAAGTCACGGACTGCGGGGTGGGGGGAGGGCGGGAGACAGGGAAGACAAAAGTGTTCGGAGTTAATGGGCCAGTAGCCATCGAAGGATACATTTGACAACATGGCCGTCATGAGGAGGAACTAACAAGCCTAAAACCAATCGGAAGGCAGCATTTAGGACCTAAGATAATGAAGAAGATGGGCAGGGAGTGGGCTGAGCTTCCATGAAGCTTCCACCCTATACTAAATACTGCATGCCTTGCAAAGCGAGCGGCGCATACGCTGCAACGCTAGGCTCGACCTAAAAAGCAGATTGGATAAATGGTGGAGGCCAGAGGCCAGAACACTCTTCCACATAGTTGTCTGCGAAATGTCTGAATTTTGAGCAAAAAGTCCTACCAACACAGAATGATCGCTAGCATATATTTGTCCTCCACACCCCGTAGAACAGTATTCTCAAGTTTTCCACCCAAATCTTTTATAAGCATCAATCTCTGCCTCTGTAATCAGCAGGTACCGACAAGTAACCCTTGTGCCATGTAAATCAGGCTGCTGCACCTCGGGTGTAGCGCGTTCTGTTTCGATACCACTGATAAAACACAACAAAAACCTATGAATCCACGCACATATAACCATTGATGTGAAATTTACAGTGAACAGGAAATGCCGCCATTCACACCTGTAGGGATTTGTGGAGGGGGGCGATCCAGAAGGAGAACGGTTGAAAGTATTATCTCTGTTCAGCAGGGTTCTCCAACTCGTGCAAATACACACGGAACCTCTGACAAAACCAAAGACGCGAAGTTTGCTCTGTTATTAATACAGGTAATTTGTTTCTAAAATGTGTGCTGCTTATCATCTTTTTGCAGATTTATTTTAATTTGCATTATAATTCATTTTTTGGCGAAAAATGAGCTGTGCCTTCCTTAATGTATAAGGACGAGTGGTCTGCTGCCACCGTGGGACTCGAGGCTGCACACGTCCAACAAATGCGGAACGCTTCCTGCTACAGAACGCCTGCACCTTCTTGGAGCCAATAAATAATAATCTCATTACGGACATATTTCTAACTCTGAATAGCAATGAAAGGAGTCGCTAATGTAATTTTAATTTATCATTGCAACAAATGGCTGTGCAAGAAGACCTATAAAATGAGGCCAAATTCCAACTTAAGAATTATTGATAACTGAGAATTGACAGCCAAACTACCCGATGGTGATTCATGCTTGTAAGAGCAAATATGCTGTAAACCCTACATTTCTTAAAATACATTCTCCCACTGATTAAGGTTCCTAGTTATGGCAATTAGAACTGTTAATTAGACTTAATAGCTGTAACATTCGATGGCTGGCAAGCAGAGAGACTAGTGCAGGCTTCAAAAGAAATATAACGCTCGAATCGATCGATGCAAGCAAGATGTTTTTTCAGTTCTTTGATCCCGGATAATCATTAGCTGTGATCGATGCTTGTAAGAAATGCTGCTGAAAAAAAAGCCGTGGTGTCATTGACAAAGTAAGGATGGTTTTGGGCCTCATCAAGTGAAGCTTATTGCGTTTTAGAACTCACAATTTGCTACAGTTTATCTACGTGATGGCAGATTTTTTGTGTGCAAAATACTTTAAAGCGTTCTTTTACATACATCTATTTGGGAATACTGTTTTCCTGTTTTATTGCTAACTTGAATTTATATCAGGTGTGCTCCTTCTTTTTGTATGACTATATTGGTTTTTATCTGTAATGCATTTGTCAGTCTCCAGATGTGGACATGCTCTTCTGAAAACGGGACCAGATCCAGCTTCCATTTATTTTTCTTTATCTTGTTTCACTGCTTACTTATGGTTTCTTTTCTTTTTTTAGATAATACACCTTGGTGTTTTGTCGATTTAGAGCAGGCATTTGTGGACCTAAAAAAAACTCCCCAGGATCCAATCTAGAACTGGTCATATTTGCCTGTTATTTAAAACCTTTCCTGTACATAGCCACATTTCTCTTCCCCGTTTTCATCTTCATGTCCTTCTTTTTTTATTTGCTCCATAATTATTTGCCACCTGTTGTTCCATTTCCACAACATGTAATAGAGCACTGCATGCCTTGGAGCAGACTGGAGTGGGATGTTGTGGTGCTATACGTTTTTTTACAAAATTTTACTTTTAAGTTATTTTATGTCAAAAACCGAACCATATCATCCAAACTCATCTTTGTCATTTGTCTAAAATGTCAAACAGTCACATGGTGTACTGAATTCATTAAGATTTCGAAGAGAGGTGAGAGCTGCCTTGTGGAACAAAAAATGTCTTAACAGTTTTCGACAACCTGGATAAACTGGCATCTTCCCAGAACGGTTAGTATTCTCGAGGCATGAGTGCTTATCTAACATCTGGCGTGAGGCTGAGTGCTTCTCCATGTTCACTCTCAGTTCGATTTCCAACAAAGGTCTTTAATGGCACATCCTCAAGGAGGGCCATAAAGTCAAATTTGGCTAACTCCAGTATACTTTAGTAACTATTTGATTCTCTCCACTTGTGAGAGTCTGAATCATGGTGACCAGCAGCCTTGATTTTTTGATCATAAAAGCTGCAATTTTATCATTCTGTAAGTTTTAGTTGGTAAGTGAAGTGAACGAAAAAGTGTTAGGTACTCTGTAGGAAGCAGAGAGGGAACATGCATTGATTGCTATTGTAACAAAGTTATTTATTTTGAGCTAAGATGTAGCCTGTGTATTGAGAATGTGAAGAATGGTTTTTATCAGGTTTGGTGTAATTTAATACCTTTTTGTACTTAAATATTATAAAAAGAGAATACAAAAAATGCACAGTAAGATATAAAATCTGATATCAATAGCAATGCAGTACATTAATATTTTTAAAACTACATGAATTAATATATTTATAAAATACCATATTTTAGCAATTTATGCTACCGTAGTAATATCCATTTCTTTGTAACATTTAAGTCTCCACCAATGACTGCTAATCTTCTTAAGCTAGAAAGAAGCACACTTCTTCATTGTTTTCAGCTATATATAGCCTACTTGTGGTTTTATGCCTATTCCCCACATTACAATAGGTTCTAGATGGCCTATGCCACCAGTGTTTTTATTTTAGAAAGATGCAGTCATGAAATATCTGTGGCAAAGATTTGTAGCACTATAGGGGAGTCTATCTATTAAAACTAGTAATCTTAAAATATTGTTGCCAAGCTTTTACGATGATATAGTTCCTACTGTATTAGAATATTGGAACTTTGGAAGCTCCATTGAAAACAATGGAGTGCTCCAGGATTATAAAGCCTGGTATAAGCCCGGAGCTCCAATATTTCAATGTTTCTTTGTTCACAGCTCAGCTGCTCATTTCTGCCTGCCGGTTGCTGGAGGATGGGACACCGCACACAGAGTTTTTTTCAATAAATAATTTATTCATAAAAAGATTGGATGTGGCAAAGATTTATATATCCTGGCTGAACATTGCTCAACTGGCATCATTAGTTGACTCCTCTTTACAGATGAGTTTACATTTAGTGTGTAACTCCCACACTAACGGGACGCCCCTTCAACAGAAACTTCACGAAATAAATAAACAATTTTTGGTAGGATAAAAGGAGGAGTATTTTGCACAGGAAGAATTAAAGAAAACTTTACTAAGTGGTCGCTTCTTGCTCTTGAAGTTTGTCCTGATGATGACCCTTTAAACAACTTTGGGTTGAAATGCTGTCGACGCTTCCAACATGGCCTAAATCCAAGAGGACATTGTTTGATTGTGTGCTGTGTCAATTGTTGTATGTATATTTTCCTCTGCCACTGTTTTTTGATTTCCCATATGTCCAGTGTTGTTTAGTGTATAGTATGAGTGTAATTGTTTTAGCGCCCTTTGTCTTGCATTAAATTTATTTATATCATGTACATGGGCATTTGTGATATTATGTTTATATCAAGTTTTTTCTCCCTCCCCCTTTTCCTTCTGATTTAATTCACTGTGTATTTAGTTGTATAGTGTGTGAACATAGCTCAAGAGCCATTGTTTGGAAAACAGCTGTGAACAAAGGCTTCAGGGAGCCTAAAGGGATTTCTATCCCCTCGCGCTCACTGAAGGCTTTGTTTTATTTGTCAGAACATTCTGCCCTCTAGTGGCAGAATGTTCTAATAGCCTTATAACACTTCGTAGCAGGGCTACACCGGCTTTTAAAGTCCTGCTGCCTTGTTAAAGTCCCGGGCATTGAATGCTGCAGCGGGCCTTTAACAACCGGTATAGCCTGCTACGGCGGGCTATAAGGCTATATTAAGCATACTTTCTTTTAGTAACATGACTCTGTAAAGCAAAGTAGATATCCAACTGCTTCCTAACTGGAACTAAGTTTGCATATAGATGGTAACTAAGTAGTCTTGGAAACCTCTCCCTCATCTCTCAATTCCCTACTTAACAAGAAAAACATACCTTTACCATTATATCCCAATATTATAGTTTGGAATCTGGCAAAGATTGACCACCTCATTCCACAAGAGGTTTAAGATATTTGATAGTGTATCTTTACCTCCAAAGAAAACTGTTCATCACTGAGACTGGCTCATTGAGGAAAATAATGTACAAGTAACAAGTAGCTGAATTGTGTGAAAGTTGGATATAAGTTTTGGTAAAACCAACATTTTTGTAATATTGTAATGTCCTTTGAGTCCTGTTGGTACACAACGCCATTCCCCTAAGCTGATCTTCATCTTTAACAGTGGTTCCGTTTTTATCTGTACTAGTTCATCCACATCAGCCATGATGTACACCTCTAGAAAGGTGACCTTGTTTTTCATGTGGCTGAAGATAATGCAGACAAATAGAGTGTTACCCTTGTTTAATTGATAGCCTGAAATTCTGTTGCATTGTGGAGCTTCTCCTTAAGTAGTTATAGCCATATCAACTGTGTGGGTAAAGATTGCAACATCGTTTGCATATGCCATCACATTTGAATAGCCATTGGAATTTACCAAAGCAATTTTAAGTATGCTAATAACTGTCACGAATGGCTCCAAATAGAGGGTGAATAAAAAAAAAAGATTAAAATGAGCACCTCTAGTTCCTTACTCTGTATAACTGAATAGGGTAAGCAATTTTCCCCATTATTAATATTTTGTTGTATAACACAAAGCCTATAAAGCAGGAGCCAAATCCCAACATCTCCATCAATATCCATGGTGAATAACTGGACACTCCATTAAATATTTCTTCTGCTTCAGGCAGTGTTTTTCTGAAAGAACTTCCGGGTTCATGTACAACATCAGGTAGCTGTAATTGCCCTGTTAATATGATCGATGGTGGTTTTAGCAGAATTGAAACAGAGTAACAATATCTGAGCAGTCGAGTTCTAAAGTTTTCGGAAAGGCCACCTTTGATAATTGATCATGTTTCATCACTGGGTTCTGATAATAGATGGACCTAGCCTTGGCCATGTGTTTCCCAGTCATGGCTATGCTATTTGCCTCACCAGTATTCCGAGAGTGGGCCTTGGTTGAGTTAAAGCTACTGTGCACCTGCTACAGATGAGGTTTTGTGTGCTCAACTTGTAGTATGGAATCTGAGGTGAAGTGATCTAATTTCACAGATTCTCAATTCCATCCTGATCTTGGTTTCTCTCTACATTATGATTGTTATTCCCATTATCAATAAGATAAAAAATGGCACTTGGCCCTCATTCCTTTCTATCAATGCCCTCAACCGTTACAAAAATTAAATCCATCAGCATTCTCATTCTTAGTAAAATCATCTGCTGAGAAGTCAGAAATCAACACAAACAATTGAGTTCTTGTTTTCGTGCATGTTCCTGTGCTGCTAACCTGGATAAGCAAAGCCCTGGCTACTTGAGATATTATTTATCTGCCAGCAGCTGTTCACTTTGCTCTCTATATAATAGAGGACACATAGCTCTGTTTGCTTAGACAATTGCCAATATCCCCCTTCTCCCCGAATACACTGAGGTCCTGTAAAGTTGACTGCTTCTGTTTGAGATTTACTATTAGACCTGGTGGATTGCTCAATTGAACATGTTAACATTTTCAGGAAAATGTTAGGATTTGACATACCTGAATTACTTGAATCCCTCATAAACTCTGTTTTCTTGTATGATGCCATCTCATGCCTACCTATAGATACCACATGCTTGAGGGCAGTCTCTGCTGATCATTTGGTTTATTTTTTAGGTCTCGCCTAGCGATGCAGCGCATGCATTGCTCGCCTTGGCAAGACCTATTGTTGTCGGTTTGGTGGGCGAAGGGGGACAGGACACGTGCACTTGCCTAGACAGCCGATGTGCACGCGCACGGCATCTCCTCTCTGGCGATCTTAGCTTTCATATGCTCCCACTGTGATAGAGCCAGCACTCAAGAGACTCTGATAGGAACACCTCAGGTTCTGTTAAGAGTCTTGCGCCAATAGTTTAAAACAGGGACTCCTAGAATTAAAGTTGTATCACTCTCCACAGGTGACAGAGGTTATAATGTCATGGAAAGTCTTGAAAACGGCTGCGATCCCTTGCATTACTTTCTTTCTCTTCCGATGCGATCCGCAAAGAATCAACCAGGAGACACGCCCGCAAATCCATGTCTAGGCACCTATACTGGATATGCTAATCACCAAAATGTAGTTTTCAAACTCGTACCCCAACATACTTCCAAACTGACTTTAATATCAACAAATGTATCCACGACCAAGTCAGTTCCGGCAAACCTCAGGTCCAGGCAGCAACTGACAAACCTGCCACTACCAGAATCTGAGCCCACTAATTCCATTTCGGAACGTATGAAAACATAAAAAATAAAACAAGGCAAGTAAACATTCAAACAAATACAAATAAGGTCATTATACAACATCACTAATACTGGAATATAACGCCAATTGACCATAGCCTACATACCATGATAAACGGGGAAATCTTATACTTACCGGTGCCTGGTTGCATCAGCTATTAAATACAAAAGAAGGACCAATTGCTACGGCGCCCCGCCTTTCTGATAACATAGAAAGAAAAAATACTACGTGTTGAAGGAGAGTTCGCAGAATGTAATGATATATTACGACTCTGCTGACAGAGGTATCAACGAAAACCTATGTGCACCTAAGAGTCATCAAGCGTGTGGCCACAGCACAATCCCATAGAGCGGTATGGAGAGCTACTTTAGGATAACTTCTACTGTGGTCTTTAGCGCCATATTAGATTGGGAGCTTTGGGGCCTTTATTACGGCAAAAACAGGTATTCGGGGTTGCTACAAGCTATCAATATAAATGGCGGCGGGATGTTGGAATGGATAATTATGTAAAAGTCACAAGCAAATGAAATTGACTAAGTATAAGTCAGTTCGGCATACTTATAGTACCAGTCCGTAGCTAACCCACTTAAAAACACCGCACGTAGTAAAGCCAAAATGTTCATTGTGAAATCCTTAATTTCACAAGCGAAAGAGGACTTTTTTCTTTTCGATCTTGAAGAGAGACCTCTGAATAATTCCAACTCCTTCATGTTCACAATTCTCAATAACCCCACTCTAAGATGGGGATGGGGATGGAGATGGGAGAGAGGGGGTATAGTCCCTTTTTTATGTTTATTTCAGGTGCTCTATGTATCTTCTCGTAATCGGCGTTGTTTGGACAATGGGAAAGCGCAAGTTCGGCGGTTGAACTCTCTTGAGACTCCTGCCCAAATCAAGCTTTACGGCGTCTGAGACGGATAGAGTGAGTAAGGAGAGGCAGGGCGAGTGGGTTCTTACATGGACAATGTAGTCTTCATGCAAACACTGAGCAAGTGTAGGAACCTAAATACTGTTGCAATGAATTAACTGCATGGGAGTGTTGGTGTTGGTGTTGATGTTCTGTGTCGGGTTAGACGGGCGAAGGGGAACAGGACATGTGCACTTGCCTGGACAGCCGATGTGCACGTTCACGGTGTCTCCTCTCTGGCGATCTTAGCTTCCACGCGCTCCCACCACGCTCACACTTTCGTGCGCTCGACCTCAGCTTTCACTTTCACTGCTGCGACTTCACACAAGGCAGACAAACACATGCCGGACAAAAGATGTGCCCACTCACGGCATAAGGCAGACACACGCCCAGGAGATGTGCACAAGCAGGGCTTCTCTACGGCTTCACACAAGGCAGACACATGCCGGACAGGAGATGTTCACACGTACAGCATCTCTGCGGCGCTGCGACTTTGCAGAGGGCAAAGTTACCCGAGCTGTTACTTTAATTGGAGCTCATGTCGATAAGCGTGGCACCCGCTTCTGGGACACTGCGCTCTTTTATTTTTGTGTTGATCAGCTTCCATATTTAACTGGAGCCTTCCTCCTCGATGTGTGTAAAAGGCACAAGTGTTCCTAATAATTCACACATACCATGAGAACATTGTCAAAATGGTATTTACTGGTGGAGTTACAGGGTCACGAGTTTGGGCACTGTTTATTTCCACCTCCGGTATCTAAGTACTGCCTGGGTTTCCTGCGGCTGGCTCTTGCTCGATTTCAGCACTCGTGAGCATTTGCTGTCAGACGGCAGGCCCTTGTATCCCGCTATTAAGATAATGCTGCCCTCCTGCCTCGTTTCTCAGCCACTTGCAAATGGAGGTGTCAGGGCTGAGGTGTGCTACTCTTCCACTGCAAGCATAACTCTACAAGCTGGGGACTCGAGCTGCAGCTGTACTATTAGAGGGCTGCTCTATTCTGCCTGTGTGGGCAGGCCAACATGTATTCTGGGTGGCTGCAGCTGTCCCTTCTCCTCCAAAGGAGACGGGCCTTGCTGCCTGGCATCCTAAGGCCCTCTGTGTCAAGACTGAACACAGCAGTTCTAATGGGAGCCACCTTTACTTTTTGGGAGTTGGCAACCCAGTGGGTTTCATCTCTGTAATTGCCAATTCCATGCATCATCAGCAGGAGTTTGATGACTTTAAGGTACCACCTATGGAAACAAGGATTTTGGTACATCTCTGCACCTGTGATTTTCTCAGACGAATAGAAAAATACAGTCCCGAAGTATATCTAGTAGTCATTTGAATCCTTTATCCTGGTCAAAGTTCCATATTACCTTTAGCTGCTCATATCAATGTAGGTTCCTTCAAATAAGCTGAAATTGGGGAAGGTGAGAAGTTGAAAATTAAGTTGGCTTTTGATAATGAAAGAAACCGAGGGAACAGCCGAGCTTGGACAATATAGGCAAAGGTCATGAAAGGCGCTTTATTTTTCAGAACTTGACAACTGGAAGTAATGATTCAGCGACAAGTTAACTTCAAACGCTGAGACTGCATAGGGTCGAATGGACAAGCACATCAGCAGAAAATTGACCCCGAGGTTTGAAGGTAGTTCCAGTACAAGGGAAGCCTTGCTGCAGAAGCTATTATACACATCTGAGGACTTGGTCAGTGGTTTTATCTGAAAAATGTTTGCATTCTGTAAAAGAGTTGGTGCCAGTCGAAGGATACATACGTTTGTAGACACTACTACTTGATTTATGTACCAAAGATGTGTTCTCTCCTATGTACATCATAGAAAATGCAAACATGTCATTTATTAATTGTCTAGCCCCATAGCAGACCCGCGGTCTATAACAAGGAACAGATTAGAGTCTTTAGATATTCAATATTGATAATCCAAAATAGTCATCTTCCTGGGCTTCATACTAGTTTTTAGGTTGAGCCTGGACAGCGCATGCGCTGCTCTGCAAGGCATGCATTCAGGTATGGACATGAAGCTTCACCCACTCTCCGCCCATCTTTGCAATTGGCTGCTGTGACTGTCCTTTGTAAATGTTGGCTCTTGATTTAATAGGCCTATTAGTCCCTCCTTAGTACCTCCCTCTCTTCTGTTGTAACCTTGCATCAGGACTGAACCTTTTACTGTGTTCTTACTGTATAACTTGCATTAGATCTTGGGGGAACTCTTTGCTTAATTAATCCAAAAAGCAGTGGTAGGAGGCAAGCTTTAGCAATGGGGGCCGTTTTGTTTTGTTTTGTTTTGCTATTTGCCGTGTGCTATGCACCCTTTCACGTTTGTTAAGTTATAATTTTTAAATATGCTTCCCTCCCCCGCTGCAGGGACGCCGTGCGAAGCGGACGCTATGTTAATTTGAGAAATCTGTGGACGCTTCCTCCATTGTTCCCCCCTCCCTCCAAGCCCTTTGTGTGCTTGTTTTTTATTTCTCCCCCGCCTCCCAGCCCTTCCCTCCACCCCCACACACACACACACTGCTTGATCCCCCCCCCCCTCCAAGAACTGGCTGTTTGTTCATTTAGTTATAATTTAAATTGCTTGGTCCTGGACAGCAGATTAAATGCTTTGCTAAGAATTAAAGAATGTTGAGCCGATGCTGAGCCTCGAACACCGGTCTACAGCTCCTGAGTCTGCAGCTCTGAACCCTGAAACCCAACCTCTCCCTCTGTGGGCAGCATAATAACAAGCATTTGCAACGTAATAGGTATTGCATTTGCAAGAGTTTAAGCATTGTTATTTATGTTTTAAAAACCCACACATAAATAAAAGGCACTGTGATTTACAATGCCAATAGCTCAAACTCTCGTAAATGCGAGACCTATTGCATTGAAAATTCTGGTCTCCTGGAGTCGCAGTCTTGCGTTCTGTCTCTGTCCATGTGATGCTTTGTTGACCAGAAGGAGGGGGTGGCTACAAATTCCCTTTTACTTGCATTACAACCTTGTGCCCAAGTTTTTAAAATATCTTTACTTGCAATCCTGCCATTATGCAATATTCAGTATTCAGGATTCCCCTCCTCTTGTGCTTCAGTGAAGTCATTGGGCATTCGAAATTTCAGCTGATGTTTAGGAGTTATAAATTAATGTTGACTGATCATAACAGCAATCGATCAGTTAGTATTATGAATCCTGTGATGTCCTGATCTCAGTCCTAAGTTTTCCCATCCTTATAATAAAATATATACTAGGCCACCTAGAGAAAGCTGAGTGACCCAATCCACAGGAAGTGACATTTTAAGTAAACATATAAGCATTGAATGTATCTGATTTTAGCGTGATCTTCGAGGTGTGAGCAGCAATAGTTGAAATAATTTATGTTACCACCATAATGCCAGTGGTAAAGAAAATAGCTGATATACTAGTCTGTCATGTGTAGTAGTGAGCAGTGGAGCATTAGTGGTATCACTATACCAGGAAGGTAACAAGTGTCCAGTGTGTGCGCTTTTCACGGTGTGGAAAGGCACTTGTCCAAAAACGTTCATTCCAGCTGTGAACTGCAGACTTGTTTCCCCATCACAATAGCGGACCAGAAGTGAGAGATGAAGTTTGTAGCCAAAGTGAACGTTTTTCTGGATGGAGTAGCTGCACATTTTTGAAGCATCCATTACATCACTTTTTAGACTTCCGGATACATGCTTGCATTCTTCCAGAATTAAGCACTATAGAAAAGTATAGAATGTTTGGTCACAATTGTTTACATTTGTAATATTTTGTGTTTCAAAACAATCTTTTATGACATAAAAAAAGTAATGAAAATAAAAGCATATTAAAAAGCCGATTTGAGCGAGTAGAGCCCACTCTCTTCTAGCGAAATTTACTTAACCTCCTGAAATGCTCTCACTGCCTACCTATCTTTCATAGAGCTAGTGGGTGCTGTGTGACTCCCTGTTCTCTCTCTGTTCAACGGCATTGCTGTTGCAGTCGTTTTGGAAAAGTGTTGTCCTCCTTAGCTTCCTACTGTACCTACTCTCTCTCTTGCTGAAGATGCCACCAGTTTCTTTTGGATGCTGCTGTCCTTTGCAGTGCACAAGTTAAGGATTAATCTCATGTGAATTTGCCGGCTGGGAGAATTGAGTTTGAAAAGACAAGAAAGCGCCTCAAATGTTTCCCAAAATATGCCACCCCTTAACAGCATTGGCAAACAGCATGTTAGGTGATTGTAAGGAATTGGCTCTTTTTGCATCTTCACCCTCACGTACTTGGACTGATGCTGCTGGTTTATTGACTCCGAGAGTGCACTGAGGTCTGCAAACTAGACCTCCGTGCCAGTGTTCTAACCCATTACGAATTGGCAAATTGACTTTAAGTACTGGCTTAACTATACACCCCTAGAATTTGGTTTCCATGGTAAATATAGCATGTAACACAGTGTCCATCCAGGACTAACAAAGTACAGAACTACCACTGCAGACTGGAAGGGCAGTGGTAACACTTCTACTTCAATTTTGCCATTTGAAGTATTGGCATTAGCCCCCTCTTCCCTTAACAATATATGTAAGTCTCCCCTAAGGAAGGCCTATAGATCCCTAAGGCAGGGAGCTGTATTTTATTTAGTAGGACATGTGGTTTTATATATGTCGCAACAGCAACACTTCTAAATGGTTGTTCTGCTGTGGAAAGGCCTGTAGCCTCTTTAGCTAAGACAAGGTTGCCGGAATACTCCTCATCCTGTCTATCTTTTGAATGGGACTGTCCCCTGAGTACTGAAAGGTATCAAATTAATCGTAGCATCAAATCCGACTTGATGGCCAGGACGACTGTAATACCACTATTAAAGAAATTCAACTTTTAGGAAGTTGCCACTCTGTGACCCAGTTGTCCAGTGGCCTCACACAGGTGAAGCTGCCTTTGGTGGGCCAAAGGCAGCTTCACCTTTGAAGCTCACCTTTTGGACTAACATCTTGAGTGACTTCCGGCGAAGTGGAGGTAACACCACACCCTGTAGCAGGCTGCTATTGTTCTTAAGTCCAGGAGTAATTCATACTACTACTCTGGCGAGAAGAATGCTGTCCGTTCGCCAGTGCCTGTGTGAGGCCACTGGACAACTGGGTCACAGAGTGGCAACTTCCTAAAAGTTGAATTTCTTTAATAGTGGTATTACAGTCGTCCTGGCCATCAAGTCGGATTTGATGCTACGATTAATTTGATTCCCACTTCCGAGGGGCTGCCATTTGTTCAGGTAGACTGGGACAGAGAGGGAAACCCAGTGCCTTAGCCGAAGTTCCCATGGGCATGGAGCCCTCATGTAGCCACACCTCTAGGGTGGGCTACCAAGCACCTGACATCTGAGGAAGGGTCCCAATAACGAGAGTCTGCACTGTCTGCTGGACGACACCTGCTGCACCTTGGGCTAGGGAAGAACGGACTGTGCCTATGGCTCCTGGCTAGGGGAAAAGACGTGCCCCAGACCAAAGGAGTGATTCAAAGTAACTGTTAACTGAGCTCCTTAAACCCGCACCAGGGCAATACAGCTCTAATAGCCCACACTAGCAATTTTCTATCCATTGCTGATGATTAGCTGCTGTTGGGCACCCCAAAGACCTGTCCTCCATGGCCACAAGTTGCACCATAGTCTGCTGGACTTGAGAGTGTCGTAAAAGTCCATATTGGTCACACAAGAAGGACACTAGACCCCACTAAAAGATTTCGCCAGGAATGGAGACCATTAGCCCAGCTGCAGCTGGCCTTCCACGGTCTCAAAGAATACTTCGAGGGACCCCGACCTCTGTGACCAAAGTTGCCCCGCATGACCTGTGGACTGAGGAATCACCACAAAGGCACACTCATCTTTTCAGTGTGTATCCTCTTCATCAGGGCGACTCCATTATAGTCTTATGGCGTTTGTGCTGTAAAGTTTGAACCTGGAATGGAAAACGCTTTGGTGGCCGGGTAAATGTCACAAGCTACCTCATTGTCCTCTCCAGACCATCTCCCTGTCAGATTTGGTCGCCCAAGCCGGGCAAGAGTAGTATAACTTTCACAACATTTTCAAATGTTTGTTAACTTTTGATTGAACAATACTTTTTCTGCTTTTGAATTAAAAAGTGATAACATCTCTAAAGATCTGTATCTCCGAAACCCTCTTGTAGATTTTGTTCATCAAGGACTCTGAATATTAATAAAAATATCTATTTTTATAAAGTGCTGTTTTGTTTCTTATGTGTTCTGTGACCTTATTTCGTTGTTAGTCAGTCAGTCAAAGATCTTTATTCGGAAAAAAATAAATCCATAAAAGTACACAACAATTGTTATGACATGCAATACAATACAAGAAATGAAACAACTGGCAAATATGATGATCTGTCTGATGTGCAAAAAGTGCAAAAGGGCAATATATACAATCTAAAAGAATTTCTTAAAAATAGCGACAGTTATCCACACAGATACATATAAATATATATATATACACAGCTTAAAACATATAACAAACGAAGGTGATATAAGGTGCAATATGCAGATTGTAAATTCCTATCAATCAATACTCGAAGTAGCTCGTGAGCGAACAGCAGCCTTTAAAAAACAGCTCACTCTAAAAATACTTTCATCAGTAACAAACATTAACAGATTCCTCATAGCAATCTTAAAATCAACCAGATCGTGTTTCCTGCAATAAGGCATTAAAAAGTGCATAGTAAACAATTTATAAAAATCACAGAAAAACATGAAATGCATGAGGCTTTGTTTCATACACGGGTTACAAGGACAACCTAGTGTTTCCAAATGTTTATTATAACCCAGTGGAAAATTTAACAAATTTACTATACTGCCGTCCCGGAAACGAAATAGTAAACTTCTATTCCACCTACCAAGATTTAAACGTAGGTATTTCCGGGGTGGGGCGGTGTAACTAGAAATGAGCTCTGAATGGCCCAAATATTTGGCAACTGTACATTTAGGGAAGTGTATCCTTTCCCGTTTCTCTCTGTACAGGTTAAACAAAGCTCCTTGAATACACTTCTTATGAGAACGATCAATAAGGTTAGGAGATGTAAACAGATAGCCATACCCAACATCTATTAAGCTTTCTTTTACTGCTTTTAACCATGGTATATAATGTGCCCTATCACATTTTAGGCAGTCTAATATTATGTCTTGGGTCAATATGGCTGCCGGGTTCGTCCATAGCTTTAACCAAAAAAGTGCAGGCCTTGATCTAACAAAGTCCTCAATATAGGGGATGTTTAATTCACTAAGACATATGTAATTTGAAGCACATATATCTCCTCCCAACAATTTCCGACAGAATCTATTTTCTTCCGTCTGGATATGGAGACAATTTGTATATCCCCATACCTCGGCACCATAAGTGCCGGTAGGGATGCATTGTGTTTGGTAAATCTTAATTAATGGTGTTATCACATCCGCATGGTTGGGTTGGCGTAAAGAAATTATGGAGTTAATGGCTTTACCAAATTTGTTTCTGGCATAAGAAACATGCGGTTGCCATGAACCGCTGTTCGAAAACACCAGCCCCAGATATGGAAAAGTACTTGTGCTATGTAAAACATTCTCCCCTGAGGTTATCCTTGTAATTTTATGCTTCTTTGGGCCACAGGATATAATAAGGGATTTTTTAAAATTTGTACTTAAACCCAGATCAGCCATAAAGCTGACGAACCCTGAGATTAGAGTACGCAGGACCTTTGGAGTGCGGCCCATTAGGACCGCATCGTCGGCATAAAGAAGGGTGGGTAACGGCATGCCCTTAATATAAGGTACATCTTTAGTTAGGATTCCTAATGAGCTGCTCAATTCATTAATATATAAAATAAAAAGCAGCGGGGCCAGGACGCAACCCTGTCTGACCCCCCTGTCGATTAAAATATCATCTGAAACTTCACCATAACAGTTAATGCGCACACGGGCTCTTAGGTTGCTGTGAAGGTAAGATAGGAAATGCACCAAATTTTCATCTAGACCATAAGTAAGAAGGGCAGTCAATAAACGGGAGTGGTTTACAAAATCAAAAGCAGAACTCAGGTCCATAAAACCAAAATATAAGGGGGATTTTTTAGCAATTGTATATTTGGCCATTATCAAGTTTAAATTTAAGCACTGTTCTACCGTGCCCACCTTACTACGAAACCCTAGCTGACTTGGGTGTAGAATAGAACTTTCCTCCGCCCAAGTTCTAATTCTTTTAAAAATTACCCTGCCCAATACTTTCAAGGTGTTATCAATCAATGATATTGGGCGGTAGCATCCAGGGTCAAGCCTATTACCTTTTTTAAAGATGGGGACGATAGTGCTATTTGACCAAGTTTCAGGGATGGATTCATTTGTTAAATTGTTAAAAACATTGCATAATAATGGAGCCCAGAAATTAGTTTCACATTTTAATTGGTCGATGGAAAGACCATCTGGGCTGGGTGCTTTATTACTGGCGGATTCAGTAATAGCATCCTCTACCTCAAGCAATGTGATATTTAAGGGAGTTGGGGGAGGAAGGTTTACTACAGGGTGATCATGCACAGTATAAATCGTTGAAAAATGCTCCACCCACGCAGGTCCCAGGATATTACAATTTATCGATGTTATATTCGAACCAAGTGATCTTAACTTCTTTACCTCCTTCCAGAAGCCCGGGGTGTCTTTTAGGGCGGCTGAAAGTGCTAACGATTCCCAATGACCTTTAACTAGTTCATTTGATCTAGTGCGCAGCGTGGATTTGTATCTTGCTCTCAGAAGCCTTACCTGGGAAATATCCCGTGGTTCGGCCGTGAGAGCAACCCTTAGATCCCGGTTTGCCTTTGAGCAAGAGGCATCAAACCATTTTGGGGCTCCCTCATCTTTCCTTGATGTTGGCTTGGAAATTTCGCTTTTTATTGCGGAGCAGAGTTCCCCAAAAGATTGAATCAAGTTGCCCCCGCAATTTTCGATATCTAGACAGTCCGAGATCAATACAGGATATTTCCTAATTACGGTGCCCAAAACACCTCTGTTATCCACTCCCCTCCAAACAACCCTTAATCCATCCGTTGTCGCCGCCAAGTTAGCTGCGCCGATTTCCCTATGTGATGTTTTCCCCCTTGATAATTTCAGATGAATCACAATCGGGTAGTGGTCACTATATACATTGCACACTACCTCTGCCTTTGATAAAACATCGGCAAGGGAAGATGAAACAAATATATAATCAATAGTTGTTGCACTCCCATGACCGATGTAAGTAGGGACTGGTTTAGTGCTTGTGTCGTTACCAGCAAATTCCATAGAGTTTAAGAGTTCTCTAGTTGCAAGGAGATCGGATAGTTCTACGCCTCTCCTGCATGGGGGATTCTTTAAATGGATGTGAGCATTAAAATCCCCTCCTAAGCAAATCCCATCAAACTTCCCCTATTTATGCCCCTCTATTATATCATCGAAAAAATTAAACAAGTCTAAAAAATTACGGTTCGGATGAGATAAAAAATCATTATTATAAAAGTTTATCAGACATAATTTTACCTCTCTTACATATACCAGTGCCATGAAACTTGGGTTATTAGTTTGTATTGCTTCTATTTTTACCTCTGCTATTATTTTTATCCAAATTGATAAACCCCCACTTGGACGGCCTAAGGGTGGGGATGGCACAATACTGTTGTGACAGCTATACCCTTCTAATAACAGATTAGTTGTACTCCAAGTTTCCTGGAACATTAAAACATCATAACAATTTACCCAATCCTTCCAAGCTTTGTCTTCTAATTTTGCCCTTAGCCCTGCAATGTTCCAACTTACAATGGACAAATTCTCACAAACACGAGGACAAACATCATAAGTGGCAATAGTTGTTAAATTAGACACTTGATCACATTGAGGGTTTAATGGCAGATTAGGGTGGGGCAATGACAGGACCGTCCCAGAATCTACAGTCTTTAAAGAATCATCAGCAATGGGCAACACTGCTGCAGAATCTTCAAAAGTTGCAGGCAGTCAATCTAAAGTGCCCTGGTCTGATAATGCTGAGAATCTATTATGTAACGGGAATGTTGGTGGTGATTGCAACAATCTGTTGGGGGGTCTGTAAAAGTAATTCAGAGGTAAGGGGGTCACCACGGTAGATGGACCATTCTGAGTATTCTTCCTGTTTAGTAAATATTTTACTACGCCCGGGTTCCTAAAGTTAATTGTGATACAGTCCCCATTGATGTTTTTAAACAGGGGACCGACCCAGGTCACCCAGCGAGCAGAGAGAATTTCATTTGTTATGTCGTAGCCAACCCCCTTGTGCTTAGTTAACCAGTCAATACATTTGTTGTGTAACTGTACCCAAGATTCGCTTTGGCCCTCCCTAAGTGGTGGTATACCGGCCAAAACCAAGACATAAGGGCACGACTCAGGAGGAAGATGTAAAGCTGGACCTTGATGTTTTATTGGTCTATTATCCTCAAGTTGAGCCCTGTGCTGTCCAGGTCTGGTAGGTACTTTCTGCTTAGCTGTACCAGTGGGGGGATGCTCTTTTTGGTAATGTTTGTGGTTTTAATCAGACCGGAAGATGGTGGAGGAATGGGAGGCGAGATTTTCAAGATTTGTGGAGAATCATTTTGCTTTGTGTTGGCTTCCGCTGGTGTCAAGGAGGGAATGTTAACAATTGGTACCCCTGTGGCCCCTTGAATTTTAGCTAAATCACAATTTTTATTGGGCTCTCCATTGGATAGAGTACTAGTAATAGACTCTAAATCTTTTAACAAACGGTCGCCTCTAATTTGGTCTAGACAAACCATCCCTTTCCTCTTAGCTTCATCATTTTTCACAAGTCTCCAGTCTGTCAAACCTTTTAAAAATAATATTAAATTGTTTCATCATTTGACCTTCAAGTTGTTTAAAAATTGTGTCTGCAACAGTCTCTATAAGGTTTCCCTGTGATTTAAATTGATGAACATTTTCAATAGGAAAATACGTCTGTGTGCAGATTGAATTAGTACCATCATTTGTTATCACAGTATCACAATGTTCCCCTATGTCCAAACAGACTGTTGGGGCTTCTGTTTGACGCTTTTTCCCCCTAGACCACATACTCTGTGGGGTAGGCTGATTAACACTCCTAGGGGGCTGCTTCCTCTTGTTTAAAACAGTCTTTGCTGGGCCCCTTTTACGTTTTGCTCCTGCAGTCTTAATATTGACGGTTGAGGGTGCAGGATCGCTAGCAACATCAGCTATAACAAGGGTGTTACCTACTTGCGATGCAATAGATGAGCTCGCCACAGAGCTAGATTTTACTATAATTACTTCTGGCAATAGGGGTATGGTGTGATTAGGACTTATAACAATGGTCGATTGGCCATTACTTTGAGAGGCCAGAGAAAATCTCCTTTCGGTCTCAGCGATCTCATTAAACGCATTTTCCAAGAGACTCTCAAAGGAAAGTTGTAGTGATGCAGGGGCTTCGGTAATCTTCGTATCCATATTAATTGTACTAGTGGAGGTGTTGTTACGTTCCCCCATGATGGACAATAAGTCTCACCTTTCAATGGAAGTTAGATGGGTGGCCCGCCCGACCACTGTTGACCTCTAAGGGCCTCAGAGGGCCCGCCCTTTGCCCGGGCTTAGCCTGGCGCGGCCCCGCGCGCTCCCGCTCTGCCGGGGGTAGAGCTGGTGTTTAAGCGCCGCCTGGGGCCAAATCGCGGTTCGCGGCTTCCGGCTGCTGGGAGTGCTGGGGGATGTAGTCTTGTGTCCCCTGGGTCCCGCTCTCTGCTCTGCGGCGGCACTCGGTGGCAGAGAGCGCCGCTGCTGCAGGCAGGCGGTGGAAGTCCTTAGAGGAAGAGTCCTCGGTCGAAATGCGGCAACCCTGACTGCCCTGGTGAGCGCTACGGTTTCCCCGGTTATTTCGTTGTTGTTTGATACTGTTAAATGCTTTAAATTAAGTTCCTTTGCTTAATCCTTGTTGCTCAAAGCCACAGCTCAACAGGGTTGAGCGAAAGGTTGTTCAAACGAGCCTAACTGGACCCAAGACCGTTTTTGCAAGTGTTTCCACGGTAAGGCTGCTCAGCCATACCATATAAAAAAAACAAATCCTCACAATGATGTACTCTTGACTGAAGCCATTTCAGCATTACATGTATTATTTATGTTTGGAGCAAGAGATTTTCAAATAGTATGGCACGATTTTGTATGAGAAAAAAGTGAACTAGGGGAGATGAGGTGAGAGAGAAGGTGGACTCTGGTTGAAAAGATTTCCACTTTATTAAGGAATTTAATGATTTTGTATCATGTTATATAATTCAAAGTGTAATGTTATGCGGACTGTTGCCATTGGATAGATGACCGAAGGCAGGGAGGAAGTGATTTTTGTGATTGAACTTGAGACACTTTGCCCCACAAGAGGTTATCATGTAAGTGCTACTGTGACATTGAAAAAGGAGGGCAACATATTGGCTCCAACATGTACTAGGGCAAACGAGATAGCTATTCATAAGACATATGACTAAACACTAACAAATAGCAGCTTTTTAGGGCGAGGCCTCCGCCACTGCGTCAGCAGTGGGAGGAGTTCCGACCCTATTGGGGCTTCCAGACTTCTGTAGGATACATTCCAGAAAGCGCGCGGTTTTTGCGTGTGGTATTTTGCCATGTGCATGGTAATTGGTCCAGGCAAGGCTGTGTTTAAGTAAGGCAGCACGCCATAGGCCTTAGGAATTTGTCAATGTCCACTTCCTGCATAAAGTGTTCGGACACGCGCAGAAGAATACATAAATCCTCAATTACCAGCTGTCCGAGGTGCCGGTAATTGAAGGCAGATGGTGCTGGGAGCGTGTGCACTGCTGTGTTTTTTTTCCCTTCAGCTCTGTGTGCGCGCATGAACAGCCGGCCAGCAATGTAGAGAATCACATGCATCAGATCTGTTTTTTTTTTTTAAACAATTGCGATCGCGAAAGTGATTGCGATGCTTTCTGTGCTGCTTGTTTTTCGTATGTAATCTTGTTCTTCTACGAACTCGATGGTAGCGGAGTATCCCATCCTCACCCTCTAGGTCACTTCATTAATTTTCCACGAGTCCGCCGTGTCTGGTGGCGAGTGCAGAGTGGTAGTGCAGAGTGCAGAGTGGTAGTGCAGAGTGCAGAGTGGTAGTGCAGAGTGCAGAGTGGTAGTGCAGAGTGCAGAGTGGTAGTGCAGAGTGCAGAGTGGTAGTGCAGAGTGCAGAGTAGTAGTGCAGAGTGGTAGTGCAGAGTGGTAGTGCAGAGTGGTAGTGCAGAGTGGTAGTGCAGAGTGGTAGTGCAGAGTGGTAGTGCAGAGTGGTAGTGCAGAGTGGTAGTGCAGAGTGGTAGTGCAGAGTGCAGAGTGGTAGTGCAGAGTGCAGAGTGGTAGTGCAGAGTGCAGAGTGGTAGTGCAGAGTGCAGAGTGGTAGTGCAGAGTGCAGAGTGCAGATTGAGAGTGCGAGTGGTAGTGCGAGTGGTAGTGCAGAGTGCAGATTGAGAGTGCGAGTGGTAGTGCAGAGTGCAGATTGAGAGTGCGAGTGGTAGTGCAGAGTGCAGAGTGCAGAGTGCAGATTGAGAGTGCGAGTGGTAGTGCAGAGTGCAGATTGAGAGTGCAGATTGAGAGTGCAGATTGGGAGTGCAGAGTGGTAGTGCAGAGTGGTAGTGCAGAGTGGTAGTGCAGAGTGGTAGTGCAGAGTGGTAGTGCAGAGTGGTAGTGCAGAGTGGTAGTGCAGAGTGGTAGTGCAGAGTGGTAGTGCAGAGTGGTAGTGCAGAGTGCAGATTGAGAGTGCAGATTGAGAGTGCAGAGTGGTAGTGCAGAGTGGTAGTGCAGAGTGGTAGTGCAGAGTGGTAGTGCAGAGTGGTAGTGCAGAGTGGTAGTGCAGAGTGGTAGTGCAGAGTGGTAGTGCAGAGTGGTAGTGCAGAGTGGTAGTGCAGAGTGGTAGTGCAGAGTGGTAGTGCAGAGTGGTAGTGCAGAGTGGTAGTGCAGAGTGGTAGTGCAGATTGAGAGTGGTAGTGGTAGTGGTAGTTGAGAGTGGTAGTGGTAGTGCAGATTGAGAGTGGTAGTGGTAGTGCAGATTGAGAGTGGTAGTGGTAGTGCAGATTGAGAGTGGTAGTGGTAGTGCAGATTGAGAGTGGTAGTGGTAGTGCAGATTGAGAGTGCAGATTGAGAGTGCAGAGTGCAGATTGAGAGTGGTAGTGCAGAGTGCAGATTGAGAGTGCAGATTGAGAGTGCAGAGTGCAGATTGAGAGTGCGAGTGGTAGTGCAGAGTGCAGATTGAGAGTGCAGAGTGGTAGCGCAGAGTGGTAGCGCAGAGTGGTAGCGCAGAGTGGTAGCGCAGAGTGGTAGCGCAGAGTGGTAGCGCAGAGTGGTAGCGCAGAGTGGTAGCGCAGAGTGCAGATTGAGAGTGCAGATTGAGAGTGCAGAGTGGTAGCGCAGAGTGGTAGCGCAGAGTGCAGATTGAGAGTGCAGAGTGGTAGCGCAGAGTGGTAGCGCAGAGTGCAGATTGAGAGTGCAGAGTGGTAGCGCAGAGTGCAGATTGAGAGTGCAGAGTGGTAGTGCAGAGTGCAGATTGAGAGTGCAGAGTGGTAGTGCAGAGTGGTAGTGCAGAGTGGTAGTGCAGAGTGCAGAGTGGTAGCGCAGAGTAGTAGCGCAGAGTGGTAGCGCAGAGTGGTAGCGCAGAGTGGTAGCGCAGAGTGGTAGCGCAGAGTGGTAGCGCAGAGTGGTAGCGCAGAGTGGTAGCGCAGAGTGGTAGCGCAGAGTGGTAGCGCAGAGTGGTAGCGCAGAGTGGTAGCGCAGAGTGGTAGCGCAGAGTGCAGATTGAGAGTGCAGATTGAGAGTGCAGATTGAGAGTGCAGAGTGGTAGCGCAGAGTGGTAGCGCAGAGTGGTAGCGCAGAGTGGTAGCGCAGAGTGGTAGCGCAGAGTGGTAGCGCAGATTGGTAGCGCAGAGTGCAGATTGGTAGCGCAGAGTGCAGATTGGTAGCGCAGAGTGCAGATTGGTAGCGCAGAGTGGTAGTGCAGAGTGGTAGTGCAGAGTGCAGATTGAGAGTGCAGAGTGGTAGTGCAGAGTGGTAGTGCAGAGTGCAGAGTGGTAGTGCAGAGTGGTAGTGCAGAGTGCAGAGTGGTAGTGCAGAGTGGTAGTGCAGAGTGGTAGTGCAGAGTGGTAGTGCAGAGTGGTAGTGCAGAGTGGTAGTGCAGAGTGGTAGTGCAGAGTGCCGAGTGGTAGTGCAGAGTGCAGAGTGGTAGTGCAGAGTGGTAGTGCAGAGTGGTAGTGCAGAGTGCAGAGTGGTAGTGCAGAGTGGTAGTGCAGAGTGCAGAGTGGTAGTGCAGAGTGGTAGTGCAGAGTGGTAGTGCAGATTGAGAGTGCCGAGTGGTAGTGCAGAGTGGTAGTGCAGAGTGGTAGTGCAGAGTGGTAGTGCAGAGTGGTAGTGCAGAGTGGTAGTGCAGAGTGCCGAGTGGTAGTGCAGAGTGCAGAGTGGTAGTGCAGAGTGGTAGTGCAGAGTGGTAGTGCAGAGTGGTAGTGCAGAGTGGTAGTGCAGAGTGGTAGTGCAGAGTGGTAGTGCAGAGTGGTAGTGCAGAGTGGTAGTGCAGAGTGGTAGTGCAGAGTGGTAGTGCAGAGTGCAGAGTGGTAGCGCAGAGTGCAGAGTGGTAGCGCAGAGTGCAGAGTGGTAGCGCAGAGTGCAGAGTGGTAGCGCAGAGTGCAGAGTGGTAGCGCAGAGTGGTAGCGCAGAGTGCAGAGTGGTAGTGCAGAGTGCAGAGTGGTAGTGCAGATTGGTAGTGCAGAGTGGTAGTGCAGAGTGCAGATTGAGAGTGCGAGTGGTAGTGCAGAGTGCAGATTGAGAGTGCAGAGTGGTAGTGCAGAGTGGTAGTGCAGAGTGCAGAGTGTGAGTGGTAGTGCAGAGTGGTAGTGCAGAGTGCAGAGTGTGAGTGGTAGTGCAGAGTGGTAGTGCAGAGTGCAGAGTGGTAGTGCAGAGTGCAGAGTGGTAGTGCAGAGTGGTAGTGCAGAGTGCAGAGTGGTAGTGCAGAGTGCAGAGTGGTAGTGCAGAGTGCAGAGTGGTAGTGCAGAGTGCAGAGTGGTAGTGCAGAGTGGTAGTGCAGAGTGCAGAGTGGTAGTGCAGAGTGCAGAGTGGTAGTGCAGAGTGCAGAGTGGTAGTGCAGAGTGCAGAGTGGTAGTGCAGAGTGCAGAGTGGTAGTGCAGAGTGCAGAGTGGTAGTGCAGAGTGCAGAGTGGTAGTGCAGAGTGCAGAGTGGTAGTGCAGAGTGGTAGTGCAGAGTGCAGAGTGGTAGTGCAGAGTGCAGAGTGGTAGTGCAGAGTGCAGAGTGGTAGTGCAGAGTGCAGAGTGGTAGTGCAGAGTGCAGAGTGGTAGTGCAGAGTGCAGAGTGGTAGTGCAGAGTGGTAGTGCAGAGTGCAGAGTGGTAGTGCAGAGTGGTAGTGCAGAGTGCAGAGTGGTAGTGCAGAGTGCAGAGTGGTAGTGCAGAGTGGTAGTGCAGAGTGGTAGTGCAGAGTGGTAGTGCAGAGTGGTAGTGCAGAGTGGTAGTGCAGAGTGGTAGTGCAGAGTGGTAGTGCAGAGTGGTAGTGCAGAGTGGTAGTGCAGAGTGGTAGTGCAGAGTGCAGATTGAGAGTGCGAGTGGTAGTGGTAGTGGTAGTGGTAGTGGTAGTGGTAGTGCAGAGTGGTAGTGCAGAGTGCAGAGTGTGAGTGGTAGTGCAGAGTGGTAGTGCAGAGTGCAGAGTGGTAGTGCAGAGTGCAGAGTGGTAGTGCAGAGTGGTAGTGCAGAGTGCAGAGTGGTAGTGCAGAGTGCAGAGTGGTAGTGCAGAGTGCAGAGTGGTAGTGCAGAGTGCAGAGTGGTAGTGCAGAGTGGTAGTGCAGAGTGCAGAGTGGTAGTGCAGAGTGCAGAGTGGTAGTGCAGAGTGCAGAGTGGTAGTGCAGAGTGCAGAGTGGTAGTGCAGAGTGCAGAGTGGTAGTGCAGAGTGCAGAGTGGTAGTGCAGAGTGGTAGTGCAGAGTGCAGAGTGGTAGTGCAGAGTGGTAGTGCAGAGTGCAGAGTGGTAGTGCAGAGTGCAGAGTGGTAGTGCAGAGTGGTAGTGCAGAGTGGTAGTGCAGAGTGGTAGTGCAGAGTGGTAGTGCAGAGTGGTAGTGCAGAGTGGTAGTGCAGAGTGGTAGTGCAGAGTGGTAGTGCAGAGTGGTAGTGCAGAGTGGTAGTGCAGAGTGGTAGTGCAGAGTGGTAGTGCAGAGTGGTAGTGCAGAGTGGTAGTGCAGAGTGCAGATTGAGAGTGCGAGTGGTAGTGGTAGTGGTAGTGGTAGTGGTAGTGGTAGTGGTAGTGGTAGTGCAGAGTGCAGATTGAGAGTGCGAGTGGTAGTGGTAGTGGTAGTGGTAGTGGTAGTGGTAGTGGTAGTGCAGAGTGCAGATTGAGAGTGCGAGTGGTAGTGCAGATTGAGAGTGCGAGTGGTAGTGCAGATTGAGAGTGCGAGTGGTAGTGCAGATTGAGAGTGCGAGTGGTAGTGCAGATTGAGAGTGCGAGTGGTAGTGCAGATTGAGAGTGCGAGTGGTAGTGCAGAGTGCAGATTGAGAGTGCGAGTGGTAGTGCAGAGTGCAGATTGAGAGTGCAGAGTGGTAGTGCAGAGTGGTAGTGCAGAGTGGTAGTGCAGAGTGGTAGTGCAGAGTGGTAGTGCAGAGTGGTAGTGCAGAGTGGTAGTGCAGAGTGGTAGTGCAGAGTGGTAGTGCAGAGTGGTAGTGCAGAGTGGTAGTGCAGAGTGGTAGTGCAGAGTGGTAGTGCAGAGTGGTAGTGCAGAGTGGTAGTGCAGAGTGGTAGTGCAGAGTGGTAGTGCAGAGTGCAGATTGGTAGTGCAGAGTGCAGATTGGTAGTGCAGAGTGCAGATTGGTAGTGCAGAGTGCAGATTGGTAGTGCAGAGTGCAGATTGGTAGTGCAGAGTGCAGATTGGTAGTGCAGAGTGGTAGTGCAGAGTGCAGATTGGTAGTGCAGAATGCAGATTGGTAGTGCAGAGTGCAGATTGGTAGTGCAGAGTGCAGATTGGTAGTGCAGAGTGCAGATTGGTAGTGCAGAGTGCAGATTGGTAGTGCAGAGTGGTAGTGCAGAGTGCAGATTGGTAGTGCAGAATGCAGATTGGTAGTGCAGAGTGCAGATTGGTAGTGCAGAGTGCAGATTGGTAGTGCAGATTGGTAGTGCAGATTGGTAGTGCAGATTGGTAGTGCAGAGTGGTAGTGCAGAGTGGTAGTGCAGAGTGGTAGTGCAGAGTGGTAGTGCAGAGTGGTAGTGCAGAGTGGTAGTGCAGAGTGGTAGTGCAGAGTGGTAGTGCAGAGTGGTAGTGCAGAGTGGTAGTGCAGAGTGGTAGTGCAGAGTGGTAGTGCAGAGTGGTAGTGCAGAGTGGTAGTGCAGAGTGGTAGTGCAGAGTGGTAGTGCAGAGTGGTAGTGCAGAGTGGTAGTGCAGAGTGCATAGTGCAGAGTGGTAGTGCATAGTGCAGAGTGGTAGTGCATAGTGCAGAGTGGTAGTGCATAGTGCAGAGTGGTAGTGCATAGTGCAGAGTGGTAGTGCATAGTGCAGAGTGGTAGTGCATAGTGCAGAGTGGTAGTGCAGAGTGCAGAGTGGTAGTGCAGAGTGCAGAGTGGTAGTGCAGAGTGCAGAGTGGTAGTGCAGAGTGGTAGTGCAGAGTGCAGAGTGGTAGTGCAGAGTGCAGAGTGGTAGTGTATAGTGCAGAGTGGTAGTGTATAGTGCAGAGTGGTAGTGCATAGTGCAGAGTGGTAGTGCAGAGTGGTAGTGCATAGTGGTAGTGCAGAGTGGTAGTGCATAGTGCAGAGTGGTAGTGCAGAGTGGTAGTGCATAGTGCAAGTGCATAGTGCAGAGTGGTAGCGCAGAGTGGTAGTGCAGAGTGCAGAGTGGTAGCGCAGAGTGGTAGCGCAGAGTGGTAGCGCAGAGTGGTAGCGCAGAGTGGTAGCGCAGAGTGGTAGCGCAGAGTGGTAGCGCAGAGTGGTAGCGCAGAGTGGTAGCGCAGAGTGGTAGTGCAGAGTGCAGAGTGGTAGTGCAGAGTGCAGAGTGGTAGTGCAGAGTGCAGAGTGGTAGTGCAGAGTGCAGATTGGTAGTGCAGAGTGCAGAGTGGTAGTGCAGAGTGGTAGTGCAGAGTGGTAGTGCAGAGTGGTAGTGCAGAGTGGTAGTGCAGAGTGGTAGTGCAGAGTGGTAGTGCAGAGTGGTAGTGCAGAGTGGTAGTGCAGAGTGGTAGTGCAGAGTGGTAGTGCAGAGTGGTAGTGCAGAGTGGTAGTGCAGAGTGCAGAGTGGTAGTGCAGAGTGCAGATTGGTAGTGCAGATTGGTAGTGCAGAGTGCAGATTGGTAGTGCAGAGTGGTAGTGCAGAGTGGTAGTGCAGAGTGCAGATTGGTAGTGCAGAGTGCAGATTGGTAGTGCAGAGTGCAGATTGGTAGTGCAGAGTGCAGATTGGTAGTGCAGAGTGCAGATTGGTAGTGCAGAGTGGTAGTGCAGAGTGGTAGTGCAGAGTGGTAGTGCAGAGTGGTAGTGCAGAGTGCAGAGTGGTAGTGCAGAGTGGTAGTGCAGAGTGGTAGTGCAGAGTGGTAGTGCAGAGTGGTAGTGCAGAGTGGTAGTGCAGAGTGGTAGTGCAGAGTGGTAGTGCAGAGTGCAGATTGGTAGTGCAGAGTGCAGATTGGTAGTGCAGAGTGCAGATTGGTAGTGCAGAGTGCAGATTGGTAGTGCAGAGTGGTAGTGCAGAGTGCAGATTGGTAGTGCAGAGTGCAGATTGGTAGTGCAGAGTGCAGATTGGTAGTGCAGAGTGGTAGTGCAGAGTGGTAGTGCAGAGTGGTAGTGCAGAGTGGTAGTGCAGAGTGCAGAGTGGTAGTGCAGAGTGGTAGTGCAGAGTGGTAGTGCAGAGTGGTAGTGCAGAGTGCAGAGTGGTAGTGCAGAGTGGTAGTGCAGAGTGGTAGTGCAGAGTGCAGAGTGGTAGTGCAGAGTGGTAGTGCAGAGTGCAGAGTGGTAGTGCAGAGTGGTAGTGCAGAGTGGTAGTGCAGAGTGGTAGTGCAGAGTGGTAGTGCAGAGTGGTAGTGCAGAGTGGTAGTGCAGAGTGGTAGTGCAGAGTGGTAGTGCAGAGTGGTAGTGCAGAGTGGTAGTGCAGAGTGGTAGTGCAGAGTGGTAGTGCAGAGTGGTAGTGCAGAGTGGTAGTGCAGAGTGGTAGTGCAGAGTGCAGATTGGTAGTGCAGAGTGGTAGTGCATAGTGCAGAGTGGTAGTGCATAGTGCAGAGTGGTAGTGCAGAGTGGTAGTGCAGAGTGCAGATTGAGAGTGCGAGTGGTAGTGCAGAGTGCAGATTGAGAGTGCGAGTGGTAGTGCAGAGTGCAGATTGAGAGTGCGAGTGGTAGTGCAGAGTGCAGATTGAGAGTGCAGAGTGGTAGTGCAGAGTGCAGATTGAGAGTGCAGATTGAGAGTGCAGAGTGGTAGTGCAGAGTGGTAGTGCAGAGTGGTAGTGCAGAGTGGTAGTGCAGAGTGGTAGTGCAGAGTGGTAGTGCAGAGTGGTAGTGCAGAGTGGTAGTGCAGAGTGGTAGTGCAGAGTGGTAGTGCAGAGTGGTAGTGCAGAGTGGTAGTGCAGAGTGGTAGTGCAGAGTGGTAGTGCAGAGTGGTAGTGCAGAGTGGTAGTGCAGAGTGGTAGTGCAGAGTGGTAGCGCAGAGTGCAGATTGGTAGCGCAGAGTGCAGATTGGTAGCGCAGAGTGCAGATTGGTAGCGCAGAGTGCAGATTGGTAGCGCAGAGTGCAGATTGGTAGCGCAGAGTGCAGAGTGGTAGCGCAGAGTGGTAGCGCAGAGTGGTAGCGCAGAGTGGTAGCGCAGAGTGGTAGTGCAGAGTGGTAGTGCAGAGTGGTAGTGCAGAGTGGTAGTGCAGAGTGGTAGTGCAGAGTGGTAGTGCAGAGTGGTAGTGCAGAGTGGTAGTGCAGAGTGGTAGTGCAGAGTGCAGATTGGTAGCGCAAAGTGCAGATTGGTAGCGCAGAGTGCAGAGTGGTAGCGCAGAGTGGTAGCGCAGAGTGGTAGCGCAGAGTGGTAGCGCAGAGTGGTAGTGCAGAGTGGTAGTGCAGAGTGGTAGCGCAGAGTGCAGATTGGTAGCGCAGAGTGGTAGTGCAGAGTGCAGATTGGTAGCGCAGAGTGCAGATTGGTAGCGCAGAGTGCAGATTGGTAGCGCAGAGTGCAGATTGGTAGCGCAGATTGGTAGCGCAGAGTGGTAGCGCAGAGTGCAGAGTGGTAGCGCAGATTGGTAGCGCAGATTGGTAGCGCAGAGTGCAGAGTGGTAGTGCAGAGTGCAGAGTGGTAGTGCAGAGTGCAGAGTGGTAGTGCAGAGTGCAGAGTGGTAGTGCAGAGTGCAGAGTGGTAGTGCAGAGTGGTAGTGCAGAGTGGTAGTGCAGAGTGGTAGTGCAGAGTGGTAGTGCAGAGTGGTAGTGCAGAGTGGTAGTGCAGAGTGCAGAGTGCAGAGTGCAGAGTGCAGAGTGGTAGTGCAGAGTGCAGATTGAGAGTGTGAGCGGTAGTGCAGAGTGCAGAGTGGTAGTGCAGAGTGCCTAAAACACATTGCCATTTACAATGCCATTATCTCTAACTTAAAACAAACCCGAGCCCTAATGCATTCCTAATGCTTGTTTTTCTTTAGCATTGTGAATAAGTCTACTAGGTTAGTCAAGGATTCATGATATGAACTTTGAATGTACTGAGTCAACTACCGTCTCAGTAGTTAAATTACCTTACATGTAGATACATTTAGTTAAGCATAATTCAATATAATTTGACTTGGAAATGTTTTCAAATGGTGACAACTTCATTTTTTGTGTCCAGTTAATGGACCGTTTCCGTCAGTACTATGTGTAAATTGAACAAGATCTCTCTTTTTGAAGACTAAATTTTGGTTATGGTTCAGAATTTGCCAGTGGCAAGTCAATAGGAACTCTTTAAGGTGTCATTTGTTCTGGCTCATTCAGGATTGGTCAGACTCAGTTTGACTTTGTAAAGTATTTTGGGAACATGCATGAGTCCATAGGAATAACAATACTAAAATAATTATTATTAATAGTATTATTAGAATTATTAGAATAAAAATTGTCTTTAACGTTTGCACAGAATATTTAAATAGTGGTAAGTGGTTGAGTCACTTTATATCTATTTGAAATGTATTGTGTGCGGTCATCGTAATAAACAGCCTATTAATTTGCGGTTATTTTAAGATCATTCCTTGTTCAACATTGTATTTTAGAAAGTTTTTGTTGTCCAAGAAAGTGCGGGCTTGATTTTCAAATATATTTATTAGATTTTAATTGACTTGGGTTAGGGTTGCTGGTTTATGGGTTCTCCAGCACAGTGACTTCACTTTATGAAATTAAGTGCTATTGGTTTGGGGATATGGTCATCCATTTATGCATTTCTAATATGAGCAAAAGGTATGAGTGTGTGACCCTAGACCTGATAATTGTCATGTGATGTCAGAGTCCATGTTCTATACTTATAAAACAGTTTTTATATTGTCTACTTTTAGAGATTATATTTCCTTTGTGCTTATTGTAACTTGATGATTTAATCATAACCCATCTCCAGCTTTAATATAAAGCTGGTGCCTCTCATGGAGCTAATAGATCATATAGAATACGTTTCTTGCTTTTGTAGAGGAACTATTGACCCAATTTAAAATGTTTGAGTTAATGCTCAAAGAAGTAGTGGTCCATTTAATCCTTAAATCAATCAAAGAATACTGTTTTCCTCTCTAAACATGGAGTCCCTACTAGGGAACACCAGGTATGTTTAATGTGTGATCTGTAGTTACTGCTTCAATAGGGGCCCATTTACGCTTTTATCTTAGCTTCGTGAAATCTTTATCAAGATGCTCATTTTGATCTACTGCTCATTGCCTACAGACCACATCTTGACTGCAAGCACTTCATTGGTTACTGTTGTCCTTAGCAATAGGTTTAGGAAATGTACTTGGAAATTTGCTTGAGGCATAGGGATTATTTGTTTTACAGGCCATGTTTTCTAATTACAGTCCTGGGTGTATGGCAAGATCGACATGTGTATCTCAACTGCTGCTCTTTAAATATAGCGAGAAAAAGATCAGTCAGGTGTACCTTTATGACGTGAAGCCCTGGAGAGGTTGACCACGTTACTGGTACACCTGTGGATGATGAACACGCTTCAGGGGCTCCAGGAAGCAAATAGCATAATAATATACATCCAAACCAGTTATTGAAGACTAACATATTTTTAATCCTAGATGGCTGCACTCTTCCTCAAACAGAATTGATCCCTTCTACCTCAATTTCAGAATCTCAGCTTACACACGATTCTCATACCACCTTTAACCCAGAGGATATGGCATTTTAAAAAAACAAGTTGATTTTGACTTGGTCATGTTACTATACTCACAAATTCGACCCATGGTGTTTCTGTTAAGGTTTGCCTATTTTGTGTAGCATGCTTTAATGTATCCTATCATCAGTTGCTGGCTCATAAACGAATTTACAGTGGAATATACAGTTTCATATTTAACCTAAAAGCTAATATTAAGGTTTTAATGAAAACAATTCTATAGAGCTGCCTACAGGAGGCAACATTAGCACAGTAGAACTTGTTGCCTGAAACATTCAACTTTCCACAGGGTAAAGTTACGAATAGATGCCTTTCTATGCGGCTATTCATATTTGAGGTGGCGAGTTAAAATATCAGTTCAAAAGTAAATGTACAATGTAAATTAGAAACACTGATATTTTAAAAAGGCGAACCTCTGTTAGTGTTCAGAGTTGCTGCCCCTTGAAAAAGAAGGATAAAAGACCTTGATTTATTCTATAATCATACCTAGACCAATGGTTTTGTAAATTGCATTTCCTAATTTTGCCTATTACTATGCAATGATTATAGCATGCTAGAGTAGTATTAGTATTCAAAATGTTTTGTAATGCTATACATCATTAAATTAGTTATCATTTTGTGGTGCTTTTCTTTTTTGTATTGCTCTTTTCAACTTGCGTTTCCATTTGCATTTAAGTGATCAGAAAGCGTGCAAATCTCTGTCTGCGATGTTGTAATGGACAGGTAGTGCTGCAGCTCGAATTTGTTCTGTTCCAAGGCAGAATGAATTCTTGTACATTTCATTCCTGACAGCTAATAGAAGGCAATCGCCAGCCACATTTATGAAGTAAATGAAAGTGCTGTCATGTAATGATTTCCTTTTATATCGTGTGCATTCACTCACGCTTGTTGCATTTTTTTCATATTCAATTTTATAAAAGAAAGCAAAAACATAGACATATCATTTATATAAAACACATTTCCCCCAAAAGGGAGGGAAGGCAGCTTCTGCCATTTCTATCCCTGAGCTGTCCAGTATGTGATGCCCTCATAATATAGTTCACAGTTTGAGTCACTGCAGGGCTCATGGAAAAGTCATGTTTCCTTCAGCTCTATGTTGTTCTTTGGAACGTGGACATTTTTTTTAAAGGAAATTCAAATAAAGGGCCGCTGTTGCCTTCAGAAGTGCTTTTTATGGTCTGGCTTGACAGCGCAGCTGTCGCCAGTCAATTATGTGAGGAACACTAAAGATAGGCGTTGGCTCCTCCCACTTTTTGGGAGCCATGAGTACATGTTTTGATGAGGCTGGAATTGTGTACTTCCACTAAAAAGTGCTTGCCCTCCATGCAGATGTGATCCTTTTGTTTATTCAGTTGCTTGAGCTTGAATGTTTAGGGGCGCACACATGACATTGTAAAGCTATTAAAGTGTTTTAGATAGATAGAAAATGTTTGGTGTTTTTCTCTGACAGAAGCACAGATGGGAGTTGGGCAGTCATTGACCTACATAGATGTTCAGGTCTGACTCGAAAGTTCAACTGTTATCTGACATTTTAACCTTAACCAATATTATTTTACAGTTCTTTTCTTCCACACAAATAAATATTGATTCCCGTGCTATTTTGTTGTAATGCTTCACATTACTATACTACATTACTTTAAAGCAGAACTATTGGCATTACCAATACCAATGCTTGTCAAATCTGAGCAAAGTAGATTCACAATCATGGTTTCAAGCGTCTTTAAATGGATTTTTTCATAAGTATGAATACCAAATCTCCCAATCAAGAGTGGTGTTGGGATGGAGATCTACATGCCTGTTAGTGTACAAATTGTGTTAGTAGGAACATGTAAAGAGTTGCAGTCGAATAGTTTGAAGTGCCTAATAATTATAGGCCTCTTTAAAATGACAACCACAGAATATGTAACAAATTATTTGAACAAAAATGGAAACTTCTGTCCTCTGTTTAGATGGGAAACGTCACTCTTTAAACTATATCTATTGTTGATTGCTAATTTCTTCTGTCAGAAACAAAGTTGTTTATTTTTGACTAACGATTGCTTGAAGAGAATGCTAATATCTCCTATTTGATATTCTCTTTGCATTATTTGAAAGATTTTCATTCATGTCTGTTAGACCTGGCATCTTTGGCATGTTTTCCCTCTATCTTTTTGCCTCTACCTCCTGTATTTTTGATGCTGTGCTGGATTTCGTTTTTGCTGGTTTAGATGCGTCGGACACTGCCACTGCTGATCAGTGTCAGAGTGTAAGTGTTCCCTGTGTAAATTGTTATTGTAATTGGATATACCTGATTGGCATATTTGTATCACCCAGAAGTTTCTAGTACTGAGTGTGCCAGGGCTGGTGATGTCAAATGCTACTAGTGGGCCTGCAGCACTGATTGTGCCACCCACATGAGTAGCCCTAAAATGGTGTCTCGGCCCTGCCACCGCAGTGCCTGCGTGCAGTCTGTGAACTGCCATGTCCTCCTGGTCAGTGTCCCCACTGACCGGGCCTAACCCTTCCCTTTCTGTGCACATTGGTCACCCCTATGGAAGGCCCAAGGTACCCCCTTGGGCAGGGTGCAATGTATGTTAAAGGTAGGGCATGTACCTGTGCAGGTGACATGCGCTGGAAGTGAATTACAGCCATTTTCGTTTTTCACTATTGTAAGGCTATCTTGCCCATAGGCTATCATGGGGAATGCTGGCTACAGTGGCTACCAGCATATCTTCCCATAGGAGCAAGATAGGACATAAAAGTCTGGTATCCCTGAACTCAGAATTTAATAACACATCTTTTAGGAAAAGTGGTTTTTAAATCCTGTGTTTGAGAAAAGCACTTTTAGAAAGTAGCTGTTCTCTTGTCTGACCTTTCTGTGTGCCTTGGCCTGCTTGTGAATTGACTGTTTGGTTTGAGAGTGACAGGGGCTGGGGAGCCCCAGGAGGCTGACTGTGTCAGCCCTAGGCTGAATGACTGCATCTGCATCTTGAGTGGTGGGAGGGGATAGCACCTGGGCCTGAATAGGACTGTGTCCGCCCCCCACAGTGCTGGCTCCACCCCCTGTGGTGCGTCTGATGTCTCTGCCCTGCACTGTGAAAGGAGAGAAGGAATCAGGTCAACAAAGTGCTCCAGGGCTGTGCTTTCGCTCCACAATGCTGGCTCCACCTCCTGCTGGGCGGCTGACGACCCTGCCTCTCTCTCTGAATGGAAAGAAGAGGCCAGGAAAACAAAGTGCTCAAGGAACACCCAGAAGTGGTTCAGACTAGGCTCAGAGCCCTCCTGCACAATGGGATCAAAAAAGTTTAGGGGTATAAATAAGTACAGGACTCCTGACTACAGAAAATTAGATCATCCTGGAATCAAGAAGGAACCTCTGCCAAGGAGAAAGCTGAAACTGAATAAGGAAGACTGTTCTGTTGTTGCTCTGTTGGACTGACCTGCTGTTGCTTTGCTGCCAAGGAGAGGGGGAAGGACTTTGCTTTGAGCTGTGTCCCCTTGCTTGAAGGAATCTCCAAGGGCCTGAGAAGAGCTGGCTCCCTGTTAAGAAGTCCCAGGAACAAAAGGACTTCACCCCCAGCTTTCCTGAACTCTATTGAGAGGGTTCTGTCCTTCCTAAAGTGCTCAGGACAGTTGTGGTGCCTCAGGAAGTAGTACCTGTGTTGGGAAGCTGGAAACCAAGATTTTAAAATCTTTCTGCAAGTTTTACCACATCGCTCGCTTGCGAAGCGCATCCCCGTCAGTGCGAGGAAATTCCTGCCACTACGAAGGTCGAGATCGTCGCAGCGCCGTCGCGTCCTTCGTTTGCGGGACGCACCAGACCGGTGCGGGAAGATTACCATCGCTGCGAGTGTCGTCGCAGAGCCTGTCGTCGCTGGGTGAGATCGCCACACCGCCTGCTTGCGGACCACATCACGTCGCTGCGAGTGTCGTCGCAGAAGCCATCGCATCGAGGAGCTGCGAGTGAGTGATCACCGCTTGTCCACGCAAAGTTGTCCCGGAGATCGTCGCAACTCCAAGGATCATCATAGCGTGCCTTTGCGTGAGAAAACTTCCTACGGAACCTACGCATCGGAATCCACACAAGTCCGCCTTCCTCCCCATACAGACCGGATTCGTCCCAACACGCCCGCTGCTGCAGCGGGGTTGTTGCATCACCTCCCCAGGGTCTCAGGAGCAACGCATTGCTTGTTTTCCACCGCACCAGCTTCTGCTTTGGAACTTTTTCGCATTTAAAAAGTACTGTTGGCTAAACGTGACGCAACTGTGAACTTTTCACGCAACTGTGGATTATTATATCGCAGTCTTAAGAACTCTTTTGCAACCATATTCTTGAACTGTTTATGTTTGATTTTTGTCGTTTTGGTCTTGTGTAGTTTAGATTAAATACCTTTATTTTTCTAAACTGTTGTGGAGTCAGTTTGTGGTGTTTTCACTGTGTTACTGTGAGTTTTGGTACAAATACTTTACACATTGCTTTTAGATAAGCCTGACTGCTTGTGCCAAGCTACCAAGGGGGTGAGCAGAAGTTACCTAAATAGTGTTTCCTCCTTACCCTGACTAGAAGCAAGGGTCCCTATTTAGACAGTGGTACCTACCTCTGCCAACTAGAGACCCCCAGTTCTAACAGTGTCAGACTGTTATTTTCAATTTTGGCTAATCAGCTGTCTCTATGTATCTACCTTTTATAGTGTGGGAAGAAGCTGGTTTAATATCTTAAAAGAAGGAGGATATCACATATCATACATTGGAATACAAATCCTGATGAACATGTCCAATATTTGACTTGACGTAATTGTGAAATGTTAATACAAACTAGTTAAAAATCAGTATTAGTATCCAGAACAGAAAAAAGTTATGTTGTACTAAAACCTAAACATTTTGAAAGAACTACATGCAGCTGCTCGCCTAGACACTGAAGCCAGAAAACCTCATCACTCCTATCGTACACCTTCATTTTCTCCTCCTGGAAGTCAGAATTACTAAAAGTGTTCTTGTTTAGCTTTATATTCTGGTCAGCTGTCCTACCTGAAGAATAAACTTTAACTCGCCACAGGTGGCAGAAACACCACGAACAGAAGCAAACTAATCCTGGAAATTCTAGCTTTCAAAAGGGCAAAAAACATCCAAATAACCTGTCCTGCCTAGCCCCCAGGCGGTGGAATTCTATCCTTGATCATATCAGTCTGGACATAAATCTCTTCCTCTTCCTCATGAACCTAAACACATCTCTTTAAAATGTATCTGCCCAACTAGCTGTTCCATACATCATCTGTTTCATCAACATATGTCGCATGTTCTCTTTCCGGATGTATGTAAGCACTCCTAAGCCCGTGGGGCAAGGGCAACACTACATAAATACTACAAACAAATAAATACATCGTACTAACAAAGTACTTTACAAAACTTTGACTGAAAATAGTACCCTTCCTAAAAACATGACTCTGTGGTAGAAGCAATAAAAAAAACTGTTGTTAAAAAGATTGCAATTTGTTTAAACAAAAGTTGCACTTGTGAACTCGCTGTTAACACATCACAGCACTAGAAACATGAGATGGATACTAATGGGAAAGAAAGCCAGTACTTAAGTTATGCACCCTGTTTTGTAGTCCTACTCGCAGGATTCCACTCAACTGAATACTCCTAAAGAAATCCAACATGAGTCATTTCAGCTGACAGTTAATGGAAGTATGTTTATTGATTATTGCTTCCTTATCCTGCTTTACCAACTAGTTGAAATTTGCTGTAATCGCATAAAAGGGCACTAGCAGCTTTTTGGAAAAAGAAAAGTTGTGAATTTTAGAGAGATCCCTGCACAGATGTTAATCTGAATACATAAGCTCTCATTTATCCATGTAAGACCAACCACCGCACCAGTCCGTTGTTTGCTGTACTTTAACCTTTTGATTCCAATTGGTTTCAAGCCAGTGCTCCCCAAACTACCAAAGCAATAAATAAAGATGCCTTTACATTATCCAGTATTTGGGTGTCTTTCATAGATTCACATGCCTGAATCATTCCCCGTCGTCGAGACGGGAGCCTCCGGTATATAAAAAGTAATGTCCTAAAGACATACATAGAAAAGAATAGGCCCAAAGGTCTCACCTTAGTAGCCTATCCATGTCCTTTTGCAGGAAGGACCAAACAGAGCAGGCCCCAAGGGTCCCACCTTGGTGGCCTATCTGGATCCTTTTGTAAAAAAGGACCAAATAAAGTAAAACGGCCAATCAGCTACCACCTCCTTCTAGAACCTTCCTGCCAGGAGCCCAAGTCTCTCAGATTTTCTACCGCACGTTGTGCTAGGGAGTCTCCACCTGAGTTCTCCTCAGGAATTTCTCTTTTTCTTCAAAAACAACTTTAATTATTCTCTACAGTTATGTCTGATAGTCAGAAGAAGGGTCTTTTCCGGGCTTGTTCCTCCTGCAGCAAGAAAAGACTTCACATTGAGGATAAACATGATAAATGTTTATATTGCCTCTACCCTCACCACCAGGTCAAGCACTGCAAAATATGTCGGACCTTCTCCAACAAGACCCTCAAGGACCGAGAAGGTCGACTTCTGTTGTGGCTCAACAGGCTCAAGACCAAGACTGATGACTTGGTGTCCGAAGGGGAGAGTGTGTCTGGAGTGTCGCATTTTTCCTTGAAGAGGCCAAGGGTTTCTTCCCCTAGCCCCACAGACACCCCTCCTATGAAGACTTCTAAAAAGTCCTCAGAGGGCAAGCCATCTGTGTCTGGCAAGGACCTGCCTGTCCCCGGGAAGCAGACACTGGTCCCGGCGACGACGACGACGGCGTCGATGGTGCATTCAGCACAGAAAACCGTCTCAACGTCGACGACGACAGTGTCGACGACGACGGCCTCATCGGCTTCCTCCTCGACGACGAGGACGACGCCTTCATCGTCGGCGAGTAGACCTACGCCGTCGACCATCCCGGTCACTCCATCGACGACGAAGATGTCGTCGACGACGAGACCCTCGTCGAAGGCGCCGACGACACCGTCGACGAGAACAACGCCGTCGACAAAGTCTACCTCGTCTACGAGGATCATCCCGTCGATGGTGGGAAAGCCGTCGACGACGAGTACACTGTCGACGGTGGGGACTTTACCGTCGACGACAATGACGTCGAAGAAGACATCGTCGTCGCAGCCACCGTCGACGACGACTAAATTACCGTCGACGAACATACCTACCACGGCACCGTCGCTTTCAGCGTCGACAGGACCCTGGAAGGAGTCTGCACTCCTCTCCCACGCCATGGATGCCTTTCCACCGCAAGTGAGCCATGTCACTGTGAAAATTACTAAGCGGCCTATTACGCCGCAGCAGACCTCGCCCGGTAGGATACAACAACTTCCTCCGGCCTGTCTAAAACAAGGTCAGGAGTCGGACGAGGACTCCTTTACGCAGGCTACTAGTCCATCGGACCTAGTCCTGAAATGCCAAACCACAGACGAGGAGCCGGAAGAGGAGGAAGACCTTCTACAACAACAGGTCCAACCTCCGCCCCAGACACAGGTTACTCCTATGGTGTGTCTCCCCGCATCCATTGTCTCGGACCTACAATTCCTCATCCAGGATTATAAGGAAAGGTTCCCGGAGAAACATTCTGCGTCAGCACCTCCAGCTGCACAGGCGCCAGCTCCTTCATCTCGCCATAGGCCAACTCCCCTGGTCATTGAGAAGACACAGGTTCCGATTCAGGACGCTCCCTCATCTGACGATGAGGAGAGGGAACAGGAGGAAGGTGAAGTCGATGACGACCAGTCTGACCCGGATGCAGACCAAGATTATGTGGCACATTCTCCAGCCTCTCCGGATCCACAGACCTCGGAGTCTCCACCTGCAGACATCGGTGGATTCCACAACATCATTGAGCGGGCGGCCAAGAGGTTCCATATGTCCATGGAAACTCAGGAAACGGAATGCTTCCTTTATGACTTCAAGGAGCCCACTAGGAAGACTTCAAGATCAATCCCCATAATTGACTACATCTGGAAGCAGGGCAAACAAATCATGCAAGCGCCTGCTTCCATACAGGTGGTGGTGCCCAGGCTTGATAAGAAATACAAGGCCACCTCCACGGCACCGGCATGCCTGACAGGTCACCTCAAACCAGATTCCGTGGTGACTCAAGCGGCGCAGAAGAACTCTCGAAATCCAGCCTCGCCTCTATCGACGCCACCTGATAAGGAGGGCAGGAAACTGGATGCCGTTGGCAAACGCTTTACTACCACTTCAGCCATGACGGTCAAAGTGGCTAATTCAATAGCCCTCCTGGGCCGTTACAATCGCCAACTCTGGGCGGACATTGCACCCTATCTTTCAAATCTGCCGGAGGATGTCAGAGAGGAGGCACATTCACTTCTCTTGGAAGGACAGACCTCGGCCTCAGAGCTCATCGATTGTGCCATTGATGCCGCCATGACTGGTTTCCGGCAACTGGCAGGGGCTGCAGTCCTGAGGCGACAGGGCTGGCTCAAGGCCACCACTTTCCGCCAGGAGGTACAAACCAGGATATTAGATATGCCTTAGAATGGCCAGCATCTGCTTGGGGAACAGATTGACGCGGCCCTTACCACCATAAAAAATGACACGGATACTGCCAAGGCTCTGGGTACTTTACAATTCCGGACCCAGTCCTTTCGTGGCAACCGGGGAAGAGGTCAACCTGCATACAAAGGTTCCTATCAGAATCGGTCTTCGTACACATATTCCCAGTCCAAGCCGCAGTTTCAACAGCGACAACCTCAACAAGGACGACAGTCTTCCTACGGCAAGTCCAATTACCGAGGAAGAGGCCAAAAACGACCTGCTGGCAACAGACAATGACTTGTCTCCCTCGCTAGCCCCTCCACCACTACATTCTTTAAGACTTGGAGGGAAACTGCAATACTTCCATCGCAATTGGCAAACTATAACAACGGATCGGTGGGTACTCCAACTCATTCGATTTGGACATTCCCTAGAATTTACCTCTATCCCCCCAACAAACGCCACCGTGCCAGCGATCACACAGGCACCTACGATTACTTCTTCAGGAAATAGCTTCCATGCTGCGGAAGGGAGAGATAGAGAGAGTTCCACGGGCCCACAAGAATCAGGGTTTCTACTCTCACTTCTTCCTAATCCACCAAAAAGGAAAGAAATGGCGCCCAATCCTGGATCTCAGGGCACTCAACGTGTTCCTAAAGAAACAATCGTTTCGTATGGTGACTCTGCAAGAAATCCTTGGTCTGCTGGAGAAAGGGGACTACATGACGTCCTTAGACCTCCAGGACGCCTACTATCATATACCTATTCTCAAAGGGCACAGGAAGTTCCTCAGGTTTGCGGTGGCAGGCCAGCACTACCAATTTCGGGTCCTTCCATTTGGCCTCAAATCGGCCCCGAGGATCTTTACCAAATGCCTATCACCAGTGGCAGCATTTCTTCGTCAACAAGGCCACCAGGTGTTTCCATACCTGGACGACTGGCTGGTGAAGGCACCGACGGCGGCCGCCGCAGCCTCGTCCTCCAGCGCCTGTCTGGATATTTTCCACCGCCTACGACTGACCCTCAACACTGCCAAGTCAACTCTGGAACCCACCAAGGTCATCACGTTCCTTGGAGCGACTCTGGACACGGACCGTGTCAAGGCTTTCCCCTCTCAGGAGAGAAAAATCAAACTCATCTCCTTGGCCAAGGCAGTGGCTTCGCGGAAGACTCTTCCGGTCCGCACGTTCAAGTCCCTCCTAGGCATGATGTCCTCATGCATACTGCTCATTCCACACTGCCGCCTAAAAATGCGTCCACTTCAGGAGGCACTGACAAAGCAATGGACTCAAGCCACAGGTTCTTTTGAGGACCGCATACGAGTCACTCGACCCATTATCAATCATTTGCAATGGTGGACATCTCTCCACCATCTGTCAAAGGGTCTGCCGTTCCTGCTCCCAGCAGAGCCACACGTAATAACTACGGATGCGTCCCTGGAAGGCTGGGGAGCAGTCCTACAGGAACTCCAGATCAACGGCAAATGGACGACACAGGAAACCAGGCTCCATATCAATCTGTTGGAGTTACGGGCGGTTTTCCTGGCTCTACAGGCGTTTCTTCCACGCATTCGTCACTCCCCAGTGCTCGTCAGGACGGACAACACCACGACGATGCACTACCTGAACAAACAGGGGGGGACGCGTTCCATCTCGTTATCTCGAGAATCGCAAAGAATCTGGAACTGGCTTCTGGCACATGGAATAGCGTTGAAAGCGGAGTACGTCCCGGGCAAGGACAACGTCTTGGCGGACGCACTGAGCAGGGAGAAGTCTCCTTCCCACGAATGGGAACTGGACAGGGAGGTGCTGGACCATATCTTCCAGGAGTGGGGCACCCCGAACATAGACCTCTTGCCACCAGAGAGAACGCCAAATGCCCAAGCTTCGCAAGCAGGCATCACCACTCAGGAACCCTCGGGAATGCATTTTCCATCGCATGGCGCAACGTCTTTGCGTACGCCTTTCCGCCATTCCCACTGATACCCAGGGTTCTCAGGAAGATGAAATCCGAACCCTGCACTCTGATACTCATTGCTCCGTCCTGGCCGAGGCAGCACTGGTTCACGGAGCTTCATCGCCTCTCTGCCCGGCCCCCTCTTCGCCTGCAGCAGTTTCCGGCCCTGATCACGATGTCTCAAGGGCAGGTTCTCCACCCGAACCTGAGCTCTCTGAAGTTATCAGCCTGGCTCCTGAATACCGCGAATTCAGCCATCTGAACATCCCGCAGGATTCCAGAGATGTCCTTGCGAAAGCTAGAGCGGTCAGCACTAACAAAACCTACTCACTAAAATGGAAGCGATTCTGTTCCTGGTGTGTGGATCAAGGCTTGCACCCCTTCCATGCCACTCCACAGCAGCTGCTACCATACCTGTTACACCTTGCGCAGTCAGGCCTTGCGCATACATCCATCAAAGTGCATCTAGCGGCGATTTCAAGGTTCACAAGGACGGCTGCAGGCCCATCTTTGTGGGCGGACAGGCTCATCAAACAATTCCTAAAAGGTCTATTCAGGTCCTTTCCACTACCACGGCCTATTCCTCCATCGTGGCACCTCAATGTGGTTCTTCATCAACTAATGAAGCATCCCTTCGAACCCATCCATAAGGCAGAGAACAAGTTCCTCTCTTGGAAAACGGCCCTCCTCCTGGCACTAACCTCTGCCAGAAGGGTCAGTGAATTGCAGGCTCTATCCATCCAGGACCCTTTTCTTCAATTCAGAGAGGACAGAGTCATTCTGAGGACTAACCCTCGCTTCATTCCAAAAGTCCCCTCGAACTTCCATCTTAATGAACCAGTGGTACTTAGATCGTTCTTTCCGAATCCTACCACGGCAGCTGAAAGAACTCTACGTTCTCTAGATCTAAAGAGATGTCTTAAATTCTACATCGATAAGACACAACACTTTCGAAAGTCATCCCAGCTCTTTATTGCCTTTAGTAGACCAAGACTGGGCATGCCCCTGACAAAGCAGAGCATCTCAAGATGGATCTCTTCTGCGATCACCTTTTGTCACGACAAGGCCGGACGGCCTTTAGACTCACGAGTCAAAGCTCATTCGACTAGAGCCATGTCCACGTCTGCGGCGCTGTTCGCTGGAGTGCCGATATTGGACATCTGCAGAGCGGCGACATGGAAGTCCCCGCACACCTTCACCAGGCACTACTGCCTGGATACTAAGCTGATGAAGGATGCAGCAGTGGGCCGAGCAGTGCTTCGCCATCTATTCCAGTGAGGTGAGCCCTACTACATCCCTCCATCCTTTACGGGTATGCACACTCTCTTACTGTATTTATATGCCATTGCATTTTGTGCTTTATAGTCATGTGATATGTATTATCTACATGTTCATACCTGATCTTCATACAGAATGTGCATAATGTATTGCTCGCTACTCTGATTCAGGCATGTGAATCTATGAAAGACACCCAAATACTGGATAAGAAATGCGTTACTTACCTGTAACTGCGGTTATCCAGTATTAGTGTCTTTCATAGATTCACATGCACTCTCCCGCCTCCCCTGGCTGGGCTCACCTTTCTCTCTAATGAGTTTACGCCTAACTAGCTTGGTGCGTACGAAAATCTGAGAGACTTGGGCTCCTGGCAGGAAGGTTCTAGAAGGAAATGGTAGCTGATTGGCTGTTTTACTTTATTTGGTCCTTTTTTACAAAAGGACCCAGATAGGCCACCAAGGTGGGACCCTTGGGGCCTGCTCTGTTTGGTCCTTCCTGCAAAAGTACGTGGATAGGCTACTAAGGTGAGACCTTTGGGCCTATTCTTTTCTATGTATGTCTTTAGGACATTACTTTTTATATACCGGAGGCTCCCGTCTCGACGACGGGGAATGATTCAGGCATGTGAATCTATGAAAGACACTAATACTGGATAACTGCAGTTACAGGTAAGTAACGCATTTCTTCTTAATATATCTTTTCATATCTGCTGTGCTTCGAAGACCAATATTAAAAATGTCATGCTATGTCTTTTGACAAATTACTGTTTAATTGTATCATTGGAATATGTGTTTACCAACTCCTTTCACTTTGCAGTCAGAGAAACAGACTTCAAGTAGTACATCAGAGTCGGCAACACTGTATTCGTAATAACCCCACATGGCCGTTTGTGGCCACCTTTCAGCATGGAGGGGTGACTGTGCTCATTAGTTGGATTTGTCTGCGCAAAGACCGACACCTGAGACCCATGGGCCCCCCTTCCGTACAGCCCTCTTCCCACCATTCGAACCCTAAAATACTTTAGGTTTCTACCAGAGCATTCACAGTCCCTCATGAACAAGTCATCGTGCTTCCAATGGGCTCAGACATTTATATATTTCCTGCTCCACCCTTGCCAGATCACAAGGCCTTCTCCCAGGACCCTTTCATGGGCTGGGCAGCCTAGACACATTCAATCTGAACTCTCGACATAGATTCCTATGTCCTGAAACCCCACAAACATCTGAATTGTTATGTAATGCTCTGATATAATGTCTATGTTATAAGAAATGCCAGTAAAAATGTTATAAATTAAAATAAATAAAAGGCCATTCTCTGTAGTTGACTTAACAGACCATTTTGGTGTTGTCTGGAGAACATTTGATTGTACCTTATATTTTCTGCACTGGAATTCATGAGAAGTTGCTGAAAAACTATCTTCAGTCTATCAAAATGGGGCCAGTAGAGTAGGAGACCCTGGAATTTGTAGCAGGGTGAATGCTAGCACGCCAAGGCAAAGGTGGTACAATTCTGAGTACATTTACCTGTTTATACTGACAAAATGGTAGTCTCTCCCATTCTTTACCACTCTTCTTCCCATGCCATGCAGGAAGTGAGATCTCCAGGACACATCAATTTGAAAGTACCTCTTGGACAGAAAGCACCAATTAGTAGGCGTGGATTCGAGCGACACAGGACAGCCTTTTTATCCACAACTAGTGCAATGGATAACATAGAGGGCTGTTCCCAGTTATACAATGATTCAATATTTTTCATCAAAGTAATGTTTCCCAACCTCTCCTGCAACAGGGCTTTTATTTGCTCTTCAGTGTAATTCTAGTGCTCTAGCTAGTGACACCATACACAATGTTGCAGCATAAGGTGCAGCCTTACCTCGCCCTGTAGATTCTTTTTCCGTGAGTGCTCGTGCCTTTAAACTAAACCAACCAGCTCATCGTTACCTGGGGTTAATCAGATTCTCAAAGCCAATTTCCCAGAGGGGCTTAATGGGCTGTGTCAGAAACACTGACTTTGAATGTTAACTATGGCTAACTCCAGGGACCTGGTGCTGAAACAAAATTTCATAAACTTTCCTTTAGAACTCTTTATTTAAGGGTGAATTAACCACACTGCCTCTCACCCCATTGCATTCTGATAAGTGCAGGACGCTTACTTAAAAGTTGCTGTTGTTTTTCACCAACGTTGATGCAGGTAGTGCTGTTATCTCTAGACATGTGTTTCTGGGTTCATCAGTAGAGAGCAGAAGTAGTAGAGAGTAGAAAAAAGTTATCTGGGGTTGCTGAAATCCTGCCCAAGTCTTCATAAGCTCCCACCCTCCTCCTGTTTGAAAAGGCTCCCTTTAGCTACTGAGCTGAGGAGCTTCTGTTGATGCATCTGAGCCCGGTGATGGTACAGAGACGTGTGAGGACTTTGGGCAGCATTTCCAGCACCCCCAAAATGACCTGTTGCTCTCTACTGATGAAGGAATTAGTCCAGAAACGCATGTCTAGAGTTGCACAGCACAGGCTGCACAATCAAGGGTGAAAAATTAAAGACTACTACAGAAGTAATTGTTATTATGCAGTACAAATATGATGATGCAAATTGAGTGCTAGGATGTGAGGCACTGTCCCCTCACCCTCCTTCTATCCTTAATTTAAATGAGTCTTGAGTAAAACGTTGTAACGAGAATCAGAGCTACCTTTAGAATTTGGTATGGGTACTGATTCATTCTGAATCGGGTTTAGAACTTTGCACTACTCTTCCCCCTAGCTACCAGTTGCTGTGTTTAGCCTACTTATCTGTTCTGGGGAGAGGGGGGGCTTTAGTGGCATTGTCCTCTGTTTTATAATTAAGATTCTAATCTTCATCCTTCAGGCTTTGGTCAAGCACCACATAGTGTCTAACCGTTTTCACAAAACCATTAAACTGTTGCTTCATTTCCCTTGTCAACTTCCATAACATGTACCAATCAATTCAAAATCTTTATTCGAATTTTTGCAAATTCATAAAAGCAATACAGACAATCCCAGATAAAATAACATATTTACAGTAGTTAAAAAACAGCAGTATAAGAAACAATTATGAATGTAATTCTCAGATTTACTAAGGGTTCTCCATTGTTTTACGAACATGGGTAATGACTCTTAGAAAAGTGCTAGTGCGGAATATCAACTCTTCATTATTTAGAGTCAACAACATCGAATTTGATTCCTCCAAAAAGAGTGGTCTGTGCTTTTTAAAATAGGGTGCTAAAAACCATTTAAAATATTTTTGATAAAATTTACAAAAGAAAAAGAAATGTAAATCAGTTTGCGAGCTCGTATCATCGCATGGGCACAAATTGTTTCCAGATTTTAAAAAGGTATAGCCTAATGGAAAACATAAAAAGAATCTCACAGTCCCTACCCTGAGGCGGAAAAGCAAGGATCTTTCCCACTTTGTCATTGGAAGCGTGAGATACAGAGGGATTGGTTGTATATACAGATCTTTGCTCACATAAGCCTGGATTGTAGGTTTAATTAATTCCCTTGCCAATCTTTCTTCTCTATAAAGTGCGTACAGTGCAGATTTTAAATCATTTTTATCTTTGGAATTAATTTTGCTGGGGTCGAGAAAAAGATATCCTTTGCCTACGCTACTTAATTTTTTTAACACTCCAGAGAGCCAGTGGATTAACATCCCTTTATCACAGTAAAGGCAATCTCTTATGATGTCCTGGGTTAGGCCAGCCATATCATTTTTCCAAATAGCAAGCCAGAACATTGCCGGTCTGGAGGCAATAAAATCTGATATATAATACAAATTCAGTTCGCAGTGGCAAATGTATTCCGAGGAGGAAATAGGTGCTCCGAGGATTTTTCTACAGAAGCGGTTTTCCTCTGTCTGGATGCTCGGTATTTTTCCCAGGCCCCAGATCTCTGACCCATAAGTGGCTACTGGTACACATTGTGATTTAAATTTTTTTAAAATGGCCTTTATAGCGTCTACTTTCCTAGGCCGTGGAAGGCTAAGGATAGAGTTAATGGATTTTGAGAACTTGCTCGTGGCGTGGGCTAAATGTCCACTCCACAAGCCGCTCGCAGCAAAAACCATTCCTAAGTAGGGAAAGGTGTTTGTAGAATGAAGTTTATCAACGCCCACTGAAATAGCACTTAATTGTCTCTTACCCGGGCCACAGGACATAATAAAAGATTTTTTTTAATTTACTTTAAGATCGAGTTTTTCCATATATTGCACAAAGTCTTTTACCAGGCTACGCAGGGTGTTCGGGGTTAGGCCCATGAGCACCGCGTCATCTGTATAAAGCAGAGTCGGTAACAGTCTCCCCCTTATTTTCGGGACATCTGGGGTTATCGATTTTAGGGATTTGTTTAGTCCATTTATATAAATAATAAATAACAGGGGTGCTAAAACGCACCCCTGCCTGACTCCTCTTTCTACTTTTATGGGTTCTGACACTTCCCCCCTCATCCCGATCCTTACTTGTGTCCTTGTGCAAATACGCAAGAAAATAAACAAGTGATTCATCCAGACCATATTCTAAAAGAATCGCCCACAATTTAGGCCTATTTACTAGGTCAAATGCGGACGATAAATCCATAAAAGCTAGATAGATTGGCACAGACAGAGCAATAGTATATTTACCAATTACTAGATTTAAATTTAAACACTGCTCGGTCGTTCCAACCCCACTCCTAAACCCCATTTGGCAGGAGTCTAAGATCCCTGTTTCATTTGCCCACTCATTAATTCTATTGTATAATACTGTTCCCAAAATTTTGAGAGTATTATCTAGGAGAGAGATGGGTCTATAGTTTGTTGGGTCTGTTCTCTCTCCTTTTTTATATATAGGCACTATTATGCTTGTAGACCATGTGTCGGGTATAGGCACTAAAGGTAGGCTGTTAAATACGTTTGTCAGAATGGGTGCCCAAAGTTCTGGTTTCCATTTAATAATGTCAATTGGGAGGCCGTCCGGCCCTGGGGCTTTATTGCCGAGGCTTTGTTTAATACCGGCGATAACCTCTCCCAGGCTAATCTCTAAGAGGCGCAAGTCACCGAATACAAAGTTATTATTAACATTTGGTGGTGTTGCATACACCTTAGAGAAATGGTTTTCCCATTGATGGCTGGAAATGGTACATCTTGTTGCTGACATTTGTGAACCCATATTGCGCAGGTTTTTTACAGAGGCCCAGAAAATTGTGCCTTTTTTCCCCCAGAGGCTGAGTCTGATAACTCCTCCCAGCGTTCTGACAAAATAGTTGCCTTACGTTTCCCTATTTCAGCTTTATAACTCTTTCTTGCCTCCATGACCTTAATTTGACATCTAGGTTTAGCATTCAGTGCATTACGTAGGGCCCTATTTGCGGCAGAGCAGTTGTTATCGAACCACTTAGGGTCCGTATTAATTTTACGATTAGGGACAGTTAAAATTGTTTTTATAACTAAGCACAGATTAGTAAAATCTGAGATCACCCTTTGGTGATTCCCATCGGCAGTTGTACATGAATCTATTAAATTTTGATGTTTGGTAGTGAGTTCGTTAGTTATACTACCACTATCCACCTTCCTCCATTTCAATCTTAAATTATTTGTAACGGGGGTTATATCTCTGGCCCCCATAATATTTTTAAATACTGGCGGGGCCCCTAGTCTTATATTCGCAACCAGTGCATTATGATCCCCGAATGCAGTCTCAATAACCTTGGCCATCGTAAGACTGTCAATAAGTTCAGGTGACATAAAGATATAGTCTATAGTTGAGGAATGATCTCTACCTCTAAATGTGGGGACATAGTTATCATTAAGAGTTGGGCTTGCATCCATGGTGTTAGTTAACATATACCATTGCATAAGACATTGCCACATATTTAGTGCCTTCCTTAGGAAGGATAAGTGATTTAGCCGGACTCCGCTTTTTCATCACAGACGTCATGCAGATAGGCATGCCAAAAACGCCACATCTATTTTTCAATAGCTTGACTATTGATTTCAAAATATATTTTGTATGCCTCCTAATCCCTCTGCAGGTGAGTCAGCTTCCAACTTTATAACTTAAGCCATAGATGTCACTTTGTCCTTGCTGCAAAAAATATTCTCTAGCGCACCACTAAATGTCGCATCTCTTTTCCATTCTAAAAATATGGGAAATTAATAAGTTGTTGCTCAAAATATCATTTTATAAAATTGACAAAATTCTAAAGGCAAAATGTCAGCCAGCAAGTCAACTTAACTTTCTAAATGGACGAGTATTTGATTTAAAAGACTTTCATATGCTTTCACAAGGGGCACCTCACTTTAACAAATGTATTTCAGGAGAATGCATGCCTAACGTCGTTGATGAAGTTGGTGCTGATACCCAGTTGGTAGTCTGTAGATTCCAAAATACCTGATGGAAAGTGTTGACGTGTTGCATTGGTGGTTGACTCTATTATTCAGAAGTACCTGGAACCCTAATGAGCCCGAGGGTCGGACAGACTAGGCTTTTTCTACCTTAATTCAAACAGTCAATTGTTTCTGCTTATATATGAATGAGGATATCCAACATAGATGGGAAGGCTCCAGAAAATGTGCACGAGGGGACACAATCACCACGCAGACAATGCATAATGACTCTAGAAGGCTTCTAAAGCTGTTCCAACTGCAAAAGGCCTTTCTAGAGGTCAGTGCACTAGGAAACCCTTAGCAGAAGTGAAGACAGATAAGATGTGTAGGGCGCAAGTCCGTCTGGCGTGCTTCATAACACGTATCCGAAAATGTGACACTGGTGTAGGTAGTTACTAGCAGTCTTTTCTCTGAAAGGATATTAAATTGGGTATATTCATTTTTAGCCGTGTCATACACGGTCATTGGAAACTTTCAGCCACAGATCTGTCACTGTGGCCCAGTCTTATTTTATCACACATGGTGATCTGTTTGTGTAAGCTTTCTCGGCTATATGCGCAGCATCCCCCCAGCACAGTACGGGAAGTCTACGCAGAAAATGCAAGTCTTGCATCTGTTAGAGAATAAGATGTCTCTCCTGAGACCTGAGCGCAGAAGCGGGAGCCTGTTTCACACGCCACGACTTGTACTCGATAATGTGTGGCCTCTGTTAAGCAGGGTGTGTGATTTTTTTCGAGGTACTTAAACATAATGTTATCGATTCTGATTTCAATCCACCTGTCAGGATTCCAGAGTTTAGCAAAGTGTCTATGTTAAAAACTGCTTCATTGTATGGTTATTATTAACATTTTTTTCTGTCAAAATGTAAAAATCGTGCCGGTCAGTTCTTTATTATGTGGGAAAACAGCCGTGAATTTATGTCGCAGTTACTGGCAACTGAATGCACACTCAAATTCAGCAAATTATCTCTTAAACTCTAACTCAGGTTTACGACTGACAGCATAAATATAATTGGTTAAACGTTTCATTTGATGACAAGCAGGAATCAACAGTAAAACGTAAGTAATGGTTCACCCGACTTGCTTTAGAAGCGGCCAGTGTTTTGTACTTTCATTCTATTGACGAAGTAGCATTTTTAAATAAGGCACAGCAGGTTTACCGAGCTTTTTACAAAGATGGTGCTTGTGTGCATGTTCAGGTAGTTGATAGGTGGTTCTATGGAAGACGATAGCAGGTTGTTTGGACGATTTTGTGGGCATCATTACAGGGAGCGTGTTGCATTTGAACTACTTTATTATCTTTGTTCTTTCAAAGCGTTATTTGCCTATATTGTCTGCCACTTTGTAGCTGCTCTTTAAAAGGAAAAAGGAACACTAAAAGTAACCTCTGAGCATCTTTAATGTGGAATGTATTTATTTACGTCATAAAAATGATTAAATCACCTGGTTTCTCCTGGTTTTGGTACCTTATTCTGTCTTTTGTCTATATAGTAGAAACTGTATTAGTACGATCAGTGTTACTTTACTTATGTTATTTGTTTGTCTTTTTTCAGTGGTGTCCTCTCGTTCCTCGCTTGAGTGAATGAGGTGCATGGAAAAAGTGGTGTTCAGGTTATGTTGCTTGTGGTAACCCAAGCTGGTAGGATCAAACGTGCAAAGACAGCCACGCTGGCAGAAACGTTGAAGGTCCCTCCTTTAGCAAAACAGGATGACACAGCCTAAGTCAATTAAACATTAGGGTGGTGTCCCAAATTGGGACCAAAGGTATGGGCTAAAAGAGTTTACAGTGTATAACAGCCCAGTATGTAACTCAGCAATAGAAATATTCGATTACTGTACGCTAGCTGTACTGATTAAATTAATGAGTTATACCAGAAATTACTTGTGTTGCGCACAACCTTAGAAATGACAACAAAAAATCTAATATTAGGTAAGCACCAACACAATAGACACTTAAGAATTCCACTAGTTGTATAATTGCAAATATACAATCTTCCCATCCACAGTAACCAGTTGCCAACATCCCGACCCTAAACTGTAGTAAGCTATTCGGTCTGTGTCATTTACAAGTGGCTTAGTGCTTGTCTACTAAACATGTATGGACGGGCAAACATAAGTAATTGGTAACTTACTATGGTATTAGAAAGTACAATCAGACTTTACTTTATTACAGCTCTCTGTTTTTGGAATTGTATATAATGTTGATCCTATCTTCCTAAATAAGTAGTAACTGGGAACAAGCCCCACCCGGCTGTCTCACCAGAACAGTTAGTTTTCTTGTGGAATTTTAAATAAAAATAAAAGTAAGGATATTTTTTTATACATTAATTTTCCCATACATGCTACTCCGTTTTAGGTAGTGCTGTGCATGTGAAATCTATTGTTTTTAATATATCTTGAAAGGGACTTCACTTTTTATTGGTCCGTATGCTTGCCAGTTTAATTTCCATCCCGCCTTCACTTTTTATTGGTCCGTATGCTTGCCAGTTTAATTTCCTCCGTTTCTATTGGTTGTAGCCTGTTCTCGCTGCTGTGTCTCTTTTATCAGTTTCCCTTGGCCTAGCTACTCATTCCCATCTGTGTTGCTGGTTCAAACATTTTTTCTTTTGGTTAACTCTGCATACCGTTTACATTTTGTTATCTTTCCCTCTAAACACCTACAATTGCTATATTTTACTACCCGCCCTAAAATTGCTACATTTTACTACTAAGCAGGCTGTAACCTTGCAGTTAAAAGGGGATTGATTTAGATGGCGCAGCAGGTGTGTGGCACCAGGGCCAAAAGCTCTAATGACCCCACTAATCACAGATTGCAAAATGTTACTAGTAAACGGACATTCACATGTGCAGTTATCTAGTAGGCACTAGGGTCATGATTACAAAATAACAGTGATACCAGGAGCAAAAGTTGTCATAACTCCTCTAAACACCAATTATGGCTATATTTTACTACTAAACAGGGGCAGTCATAAGTGCAATTATCTTGCAGGAACTAGAGTCATGATATGAATAGTGCAGCAGGTGCCGTGGCACCAGGCCCCAAAGTTGTGGAACTTTTTTCTTATGTTAAGGCTGCACAGCGCGTTTACTGTTCATCAATATTTCTCTTCCCCAGGCTGCATGCATTTAAAACACGCTTGTTTAACTCTGCTTTAGTAGCTGGCTAACTCTGCTTTAGTAGCTGGCACGTTTAACTAATTTTCACATTCTTTATAATATTGTTTTGCTAATAAAATTGCTCTTTTTCCTGTTATTTGTTGGTTGCCGCATTTATGTAGCCTAACCCCCAATGAAGTGATTGCGGTGCTGTACATGAGCATTCTCCGTGGTGTTCTGAAAGGATGTTTTAACCTCCTTTATCCATCAAGGACAGTTTCTGTATAACAGTACAGTGCCAGACAACTGCCACAGAGTCTTGGATTGTAAACACAGTCCTGTGTCTGTTCTAAAAGTACTCCTCGAGTTTTGTGATGGCAGCCTGTAGGGAAGTGCCCTTTTTGACATGGTCACCCCCACTTTTTGACTGGTACATGAAGTGATTTCGACTGAAAGTGCTCTGGGATCCTGTTAACCAGGTCACCATAGCTCTTTACTAAAACAGTACACTTGTCCCCCCCCAATTGGCAAAACCTTTAGCACCCTTTGTAAGTCCCTAGTAAATGGTACCCTGGTTCCTAGGGCCTGAGGTGCTGCAGCACGAACTGTGCCACCCTAAGGATCCCCTCACCAAGCACATGCATGACTGCCAGTGCAGGCTATGTGTCTTGGTGCAGCCAAAAGTGAAAACAGGACATGTCACACATCCCTTTGTCCCATTTCCCTACCATTGTGTAAGATTTTTATAAGTCACCCCTACAGCAGGTCTGGCAGCCCTAAGTCAGGGTGCTTAATATTATCCGCCTAGCTGTGGCGGACATACCGCTCAGGTGCGGCCGAAACTCATGCGTGCGCAGGTCGGACGGCCCCCGGCTGTCCTCCGCACACGCCCACCGTGACGTCAGACGGCCAGGAGCCGTTCAACGCATGGAAAAGGTTATATGTGAGGGCATACCTGCATAAGCAGATCTACCCCTGTGCTGGTCAGTATGATTACTGCCAGTGCAAGTGGAGAGGGAAGCCATTTTAAATCATGTGCTAGGCACTAGTGATCTAAGTTCCCCAGCTACATGACGGCTTCACTGAAAATGGGGATGTTTGATTTGAAAAATCTCGTATTGATGAACCCACAGTGATTCCATTGTTGGATTTGTCAATATATGCACTCAGAGATCACTTCAGAGGTGCCCCCCTGAAACCATACCTACTGCCGGTGGGCTCACTGACTGGTTTTAGTCAGCTTAATACCAGAGACAAGGTCCTGGCCCCCTAAGGGTGAGGGCCTTCGCTCTTGGGAGGCCAGAAACCAGACCAGCTCTGGCAGAGTATGTCTTCCACTCTCTCCGACTTCAAAGTAGCCCCTCTGCCTTTGGTATGAGACTCTGGTTCCTCACATAGGAGAGGTTGGCGCCCCCCACTACCCCTTCCTGCTCCACTTTGGCAGGAGGACAGGAGGCGAGAAAATTAGTTACCTTAGGAGGGGTGCCCACTTTCAGCTTGCTCCACCCCTAGTGTGGGGTAGGTGATATAGCCCCCTCTCATCAGATTCTCCATATTGTCTTGGAGAGAATTAATCACCTAGGGTCAGGGTTATGCCCACTTCCCAACGGAAGTAGTCATATGATGGCACAGTCTTCCTAGAAGTAAGTAGCACATTGGCTACTACCTGGCACTCCCTCTGATGCCCCCATATTCAGTATTTAGGGGAGCCCTTGGCACAAGAGAAGTAGTTTTCTGCTGACCGAAGACGAAGAATGACCGAAGAGCCGCTAGAGAAGAGGAATCCAGACCAGCTCTGGCAGAGTATGTCTTCCACTCTCTCCGACTTCAAAGTAGCCCCTCTGCCTTTGGTATGAGACTCTGGTTCCTCACATAGGAGAGGTTGGCGCCCCCCACTACCCCTTCCTGCTCCACTTTGGCAGGAGGACAGGAGGCGAGAAAATTAGTTACCTTAGGAGGGGTGCCCACTTTCAGCTTGCTCCACCCCTAGTGTGGGGTAGGTGATATAGCCCCCTCTCATCAGATTCTCCATATTGTCTTGGAGAGAATTAATCACCTAGGGTCAGGGTTATGCCCACTTCCCAACGGAAGTAGTCATATGATGGCACAGTCTTCCTAGAAGTAAGTAGCACATTGGCTACTACCTGGCACTCCCTCTGATGCCCCCATATTCAGTATTTAGGGGAGCCCTTGGCACAAGAGAAGTAGTTTTCTGCTGACCGAAGACGAAGAATGACCGAAGAGCCGCTAGAGAAGAGGAGAAGAAACAGCTGACTTTTCCCCAGCCCTGCCAGCCTGTCTGCATCCCTCATCCAGAACTGCTCCAAAGTCAACTTTTCCTGCAGCAATGATTCGAAAATCCTGGGAGGACTATTTGCCATCGAAAAAGAACCAAGAGCCTCTTGTGGAGGAGCAGAGCTGCTCTCCTGCATCCTACAGGCACCCAAGAACCGCTCTGAGGCCCCCGGACTGCCAAAAACCAGACCCCGGAAAGCACCACTGCACCCGTCGTTCCAAGCCCAAGTTGAAGTGATTCAACAGTGGTAGCAGGGTCCCCAGCCCAGCAGAGACAAAACCCACCTTGAACTTGCCTACTGTGGACTTCCTGACGCCTCCTACAGCCCCTTTGTGCAGGCCCCTCAACCGCAACTGCTCCAGGTGACAAAATCCCGACTCCTAAGTTCACTGCCGCACCCGACTACCATGGGTCCTGGAGAAGGGGACCGAAGGTGCGCTCACGTCCCTGGACAGCGCAGGAGTTTAGCCACCTTGCTTTTTTCAGCTCAAATGTTCCCCCAGTCCAAGCCTGCAGCCTCTTTGTGACCAGACGATCCTCCATTGAAGTGAGTGGGGCACCTGACACTTTAATGCACCTCTGCACCTGGACACCCCAGAGCCTCCCAAAGTGAGCTTTTGGTGCTTCCTTGGACTTTGCTCCATACTCGCCCAAAGTCCAGAAGATTGTTCCCGTAAGTCGTAGTTAAGTACCTGTATGCTGTGTGTGTTTTTCCTGCATAGCTTAACATTATGCCGAAGACTTTCTATTCCGATTTCAAGTATCAAAAATCACTCAAAATCATCTCCCAGTGCTGAAAAATACACCTCAGCACCCAGATGCCTCAGTGCCTTCATAGGTGACCTGTTGGTGCTGCCTTGGACCTTGCCCCGTACTGGCCTCAGGTCCTGGGGAAGGGTTCTGTAAGTTGTTGTTAAGCAACCATATGCAGCATATGTTTTTCCCATAGCTTAACGTCACTGCAAAGTACGTTAATCACGATTGAAAGTATCAAACAGCTATTTATTTAAAACCTGATGTTTGAAGCAGTATATCCTGCACCATTTTCTACTGGTGCCTAAACATATATAAAGATACTGGCTATTTTTATAAATTGGTGTGGGTCGCTTCCTTGAGTCGTGTTATCATTTATTAATCATTGTGTGTATTTGCAAATGTCTTACTCTTTGTTGTGTTAAGCCTAAGGCTGCTCAGCCACACTACCCCTAAGAGAGCACTTTGGATTGCATAGCAAGGGCCTGTCCACTTTTAAGGGAACCACTGGATTATTTGCAAAGTATATCAAGATACTGATATACCACATAAAGAGCCAGCTTCCTACACAGCCTGTTCCTTCTACTGGCCTGGAAGGGAGGCTGTATAGTTTCAAGAGCAGTGAATTCTAAAATTCCAGCTGCTGGGCATTGTCGCATCTTGTCAAAGCTTGTCTTTGTGAGCAAGTGTGTTTGGTGACTGTATGGGATTTGTGCTGCTGTTCTTTTTTCGTAAGGTATCTATTATTTAGGAATACTTTTAAATAAAAATTTTTTTCTTTTTTTATCTCGTGTCAGTTCTCCACTTTAACACTGAGCTTTTAGCTTAGTAAGCAGGAAGGTGGTAAGACTGACTTTTTTTCGGACTGGCCTTTACTGTGCAGATTGCATTGTTTTAACACCAAAAATCATGTTTATAATGTTTGCAGTATTTACCTTTGGCCATATGAATAAGCAACATGGTAAGCAGGAGTTCTTTCCTAATAGCAAGAAATTTGCCGTTCATCTTTCCATATATTTACATAATTTTAATGTGTGGTATTTTAGCTTAATAATTGCTAAAAAGGGTTTGAGTTCTCCAAAGTAATTTCAACAGCCTCCAGTATTTTCATTGTTATATAACATAAAGAACATCAACTGCACATTCTTAAAACAGGCAAACGCTTTGTCTAATTTAGCTCGCTTTGCGCCTGGTATTTTAGATTAATAATTGCTAAAAAGGACATAGACTGCACATTCTTTTTTTTTTTTTATCTCTTTTTATTATTAACAAAACAGCACAGATTTCCCAAATGTTACAATCGAAGTTTCAAAGTAGTCAGTGATGTGGTACATACAGTTCAGCATTATCATAGTAAATCTGTCATGGCCAGCATCAGCAAGTACGCTAGGGGTCTGACTCTTCTGGGTATAATTGTGATGGTAGCTCAGCTGGCACACAGAGGTTCTCTCCAAATGTGTTCCATTTCCCCCATATTTGTATCCATTTTTTAGGGCATCCCCTCGATGTATACACTGTTTTCTCTCTAAACATGCACCAATCCATATCTCCTTCCCACTCCCTCAGTGTTGGGACTGTCTGCACTCTCCACTTTCTTGCAATGTTCCTCTTGGCAACCATCAAGCCTAGTGTCACCCACGTTTTCTCCTTGCTCCCCAAGTCTGTTGCTTCCATATATGTAGTAAGCACCGCTTGGCCTCCGTTGTTATTGGTTCTCCCATGATTTCCCCCATACATGAGGTGACTCTGCTCCAGTATCTGCTAATATGAGGGCATTTCCATATTATGTGAAATAATGTGCCTTCTCGACCACATAATCGTCTACAACTAGACTCATCTCTGTACGCCATTTTGACCAATGCTGGCCCTGTAACATAGATTCTATGCAAGATTTTTATTTGTACCAATTTTAGTTTAGAGGATATTGTCCCTTCCCTAAGGGATTCTAGTGCTTCCAGCCACTCCTCCTCCTTTAATTCTGCTAAGGTGCTTTGCCATTTTGTACGGAGTTGTGGAAGTGGGTCAGGTGAGTGATTTACCAGCTTTGAATATGTTAAGGAAATTGCCTTCTGGGGCATGTACTTTTCCAGGAGCCTATCCGCGAGGGGACTGGCCTCAGGAGGAGTTTCCCCTTTTGGGATCACCACTTGTAGAGCGTGTCGCACCTGTATGTATCAGAACCTCTGTGTCAGCTAACTCGTAATTTTGCTGGAGGGCTGCGAAGCGCACCACCCCTCCCTTTACCCAGACTTCAACCACCCAAGAGATCCCTATTGTACCCCATTCATCATATCCCTTCTTTCTCCAGAGGGAGTCCAATTTTTATGCACCCCATAGTGGGGTGGACTGCGTTATAGTCTGTGCCCATCCCATGCTCCTTTGGCCCAAGTGCCATACCTGTATGGAGTGCTTTGTGGGACCCGTCAGGTGAAATCTTGTGGGTTTTGAATATAACACCTGTGTGTGATTGCTATGAGGAGTAACTATCTGTCTATGGCATATCCCGGATCATTTTGGGGTCTATATATGCAATGATTGATGGCCGTTAGTTGTGCTGCCCAGTAGTACTTTTTGATGTCTCGTAATCCAAGTCCCCCGTCATACCAGCCTTTCACAGGTTTTGGGAATTAAAATTTGTGGCGGAATATTTCTCCAAAGTAATGTTCTCTGTGTAGCTTCCACTAATCTAAAGTACGATGCGGAGACGGGAGCGGGTGAGTTCTGAAGAATGTACAAAAACGAGGCCGCAACATCATTTAAAAAAGTGCTGCTCTGCCCAAAGGCGACAGTGGAAGAGCCGTCCAGTGCTTCCCATCACTCCTCAGCCCCTGTAGCGGTGGTAACAAGTTAGAGGTATAGAACAATTTGGGGTCCTGAGTAATAAAAATTCCTAGATATTTAAACCCCTCATAGCTGTAATCTGATACTCTTTTGGCAGGGTTGGTGGTCGTCCCTTTAAGACAAAAATAAGTGATTTTGACCAATTAATGGTGTATCCGGAGTATGTACCAACATTTGTAAAGATATTAAGAACCGTATGTAGGGATCTCTTTGGGTGGCCAAGTACAACAAATAATTGTCTGCGTAGAGCGATATACGGTCCTCCTAGTCCTCCGTCCAGCATAGCCCTCAAATTATTGGGTCCCTCCGGATCCAACAAGCCAGGGGCTCCAGTGTAAGTGTGAATAACATGGGGGATAGAGATCATCCCTGTCTTTTCCCCCTGTGGAGATGAAAAATAGCTGATTTTTTTCTGTTGACTACTAACTGCAAGTGGGTCGGCATATAATAGTCGGACCCAGTTAATAAACTTAGGACCAAATCCCAAATCTCCACAAAATGAGGACTACACCCCATCTCCCACTTTCACAGCATGGAAATGAAAGCATTATATTCTGAGTATGTTGTGTATTGTAGAAGACTTGCGTCTTGGCTATACCACTTGCTAATTACCCATAATATTGTGTAATCTCATGTTTTTCTCATATGTCTATACTTGGCTCCTGTAATTGATGTAATTATGTAACATTTAAATCGCTGATCCTCATGTAAATCGCTCTGATACCTCCGGGTCTAGCCAGCGCTATATAAAACTTTTCAAATAAATAAAAAAGAGGTATGATCACTCCTATGGTGTCAAACGCCAAAGTAGCGACTAAGGATACCGCCACCGTTTCCTCCATTATGGTATTCACCCTTCCCATCACCCTGTGCACTCTTCGTAGGTTTAGGAATGTGTTTCGTGATGGCATAAAACCGGACTGATCGGGATGGACCGACTTGGGGATAACCCGGACCAATCAGGTGACTAGTAATTTAGCAAGAATTTTGGTCTCTGCATTCAGCAATGATATGGGTCGATATGATGTGCAACTACTTTTGGGTTTACCGTCTTTGTATATGACTACCAAAGTGGCTATTCTTTGGTCTTGCAGAAGGAGTCCCTTCTCAAGACTTTCCACAAACATTGCCTTAAGATAAGGGGCTATTTTATCTGGTCGTAGTTTGTAGAGCTCTTATCGGTAGTCCATTGGGGCCCATTGCCTTTCCTGTCTGGAGAGAACAAATGGCCTGAGTTATTTCGTCTCACCCTCTAACGAAATTCTGTCCTCTTCCGCTAATGCTGTCATATGAATTTCCTCTAGTAATTCTTTGGTTTGCGCATCCAGCCTAGAGGCCCTAAATGCGTAAAGGTGTTCCTAATATTAGGCAAATTTGGCCGCAATTGCCAGTGGGTCCGTGAGGCATTTCCCTGTCTCTGTCCGTAGCTCTGTAACCGGGCGGCTTGCTAATTCCCTCTTGTCTACCCAAGCCAGTAGTAGTTTCCCCGCCTTATCTCCCAACTCGTATATATACCCCAGTTTATGGCTAATCATTATTTTGGCCGTTTCTCTCGCCTCATTTCGATAGTCCTCTTTTGTCAGATTAAGAATGTGTTTTATCTCGCTCTGTTGAAGCGGCGAGTTCTCCCTTATGTCCTCCTCTAAGTGGAGTAGTCTGGCATGTTTCTCCTTTTTCCCCCCCGCATACTTGGGAGATTGTGTGTCCCTGTATCACTGTCCTAAAAGCTTCCCAAAGGATCTGGGCCGATTCAACCGATCCTTCATTCTCATTAAAATAATGTTCTATTTCCTGAGTAATCTTCGATTTAATCTTAGGGTTTCGGAGGTGCCAGGGGTTAATTGGAGCTACTCTGGTACTGCAACCCTTCCCAAACTCCATTTGCATCCATATTGGGGAGCGATCTGAAATGCCTCTCACTAAATGTCTGATCTCCTTGACATACACACCTAGCGCCGCTGGGGTGAGGATATAATCTATACGTGAGAGAGTGTTGTGGGCCCCAGAGTGAAATGTGCATAGTGTCTCTGCGGGATGATGCACTCTCCATGCATCTACTAATCCCATGGCATCAAGGTCTCTCCATGCATCTACTAATCCCATGGCATCAAGGAAACTGGGGAGTTGTAGCTGCGAGGAAATTATCTCTCTGGGAGGATAGCAATCCAATTTCCCAGAGACAACAGAGTTAAGATCTCCCCCATCACCATTCTTCCACTAGGTAATGTTAGCAACACTCTCCCCAGATCTCTGAATGTGGCTTCCTGTAGTCCCGGCAGTAAGTACAACTACATAATCGTCATCGACTCGCCTTCCCATTAGCAAGACACTGCTGCATATCTCCCCAAGTCATCAGTGGGGACCTGATCTATGGTTATTGGGAAAGTGCGTTTCTTCAGTATACCCACTCCCCTTGAACCTGTTGTAAACCCAGAGTGTGCCACTAATTGATAGCCCCATCTAGCCAGGGCCTTACACATAATTCCAATGAGGTGTGTCTCTGGGAGCAGAACCACCTCTGGGGCATGTTGTTTGAGAAATTGCAATACAATTCCTTGTCCTGCAATCTATTCACATTCCAAGATAATAGCTTGAGTCGTTTCTCACTTGTGGCACTCATAATGTTGCTTGGTGCTCACTATTAGGGGCGGTTCCCAGATTTCTCCCCATTGCACACGAGGTATTCTAGGGAACTGACCAGAGTCGATTATACTCCCTGAATCAACTTCCCACCCACCAGACTTCTCATTCCCTGTGTCTTTGATTTTGAATCTGTGACAAATTAAAATTAACACTACAATAAACGCCTCTTCTTTGTCTAATTTAGCTTGCTTTACGCCTGGTATTTTAAATTAATAATTGCTAAAAAGGGTTTGAGCTGTCCAAAGTAATTTAAACAGCCTCCTGTGTTTTAGTTTTTACATAATATAAAGTGCACCATCTGCAAATACTTAAAACCAGCAAAGTCCAGTTACCTATCAGCCACAAGTCTCATGATTTCAATGGTGCAGCCGGTGCAGCGGCACTGGGACGTATTATAACAAATGCATTGGAAAAAATTACAGTATTTGTTACAACATACAAACTTCAAAGAAAATTATGTCAAAGTATACTGTTTACATAACAATTGTAACACAATGACATGCCAAGTGCATATCTTCACTATGTGCTCATTGTTTTAGAGTTTATGGTCATGTTTGTTTTACGCAATATTAATAAAAAAATGTGCAGTGTAAATCAAAAATAAAACTTTTCCAATAGAAATATCTGTAATTAAAAAAGTGCCCATCTTAATAAAACAATCTCATTTTCAGAATGTTTCCTTCACTTATATTGCACGATTGCTCATTTGAAAAATTGAGTTAATTTTCATCTGTTTATCTTAACAATGGGCAATAACAAAACATTCTTTCATCTAGTTTTCGTTTTTTTTTTATTTGCAAAAACAGCACTTATGCTGTACTTGTATGGTTTTTCTTCCACCCGTTACCTATTCTCCCCATAGCTGCACCACTTTCACACCTACTTATCAGGTACATGTTTTTTTATTTTTGTCCTCCACCATTTATCTCCCTACTTTATAATACCACTAGTAACAGCACAATATATAGCCTTTTTGTACATAAAGAAGTCATAACAGTTTAACAGACTTTCTGTTACTTATATTGTATAACTACTCCGTAAGCTACAACTTAGAAGACAAAAAAAAGGCCTATTAATCTCATAGTCGAAACCTAATGCGTTTACTAATGCTTGTTCACCGTGCTTACTGAGCAACAATAGATTGCACACAGTTCCCCAGGGGAACTGTGTGCAATCTATTGTTGCTCAGCTTTTGGGACATGCACACTGGACCCCTATAAATATTGTCCCCCCAACGTCCCTCCCTGTTGTTGACTGCACCGTGCTTACTGCACAACTTTACACCACATCCACTGTGGTGAATGGCAAGCACTAGAATAAGTGAAGCACCTACGTTGTTGTTTCTGCTAGGAGAGCACACATTCAATGCCCGGCAGCACACTTTTACAAAAAAGTACAATTGCATAATGTACACGTATTGTAGAGTAAATTACAAACATGCCACATACAAATATCACTGCCACTTTATTTATGATTGGTTTCCCGCTGCGGCTGATTGGTAATTTGTTTACCTGAATGGCGCCAGTTGATTTTTTGAAGGCGAACATGATATAAGAGAAGATGTGATTCGTGAGGGTCATTAACTATCCGTGAGTGTGAAACAGGAGCCCAGTGGGGATTTTCTACCCTTTTCCCGGCCATCAGACCCCGACTCTATCTTTGGAATAACGAAGCAAGTTGCTCGTCAAGGCTTGATCAAGATTGCGAGGCCTGGGGGCGTGGCTAGCAGCCGGAGGGAATGGTCGCTTGTTAACGCGACTCCCGGCCCTCGCCCATATATCCGTGTAAAAAGATCCGCTTTTAAGCTGGGGGCTCCCCTGTAACTGGGAGGCCCCTGATCCTTGACCTCCGTAGCACAACTGGTCGTGGTGCTGGGCCGATTGGAAGAGCTGTGCCGGAAATAGAGCTGCCGCTGCAGGGGTCCCCCCCGGAGCTCGCAAAATGGCACTTGTGATCGAGCCCCGACCGGAGCACTTAATCGGCTGCTGAGAGGAGGACGGACCCCGCTGGAAGCCCTAACAACCCTGCCGCATTGCATCGCGCCTATGTAGCTGGCCTCTGCAAATCCCGGAGCTTCCCCTTGACTGCTGAGGAGCCTGTGGGTGCCCTGCGGATTGCCTGGGAGCACATCGCCGGCCTGCTGGGGCGCCAATCACGCGACGCCCTGGCTTTAAGGCCTACCATCGCCGAGGCTCCAGCGAATAGCTGGTTGTTTGCCCGCGGATCGCGGCGGATTAACCGCCTGCTGCCCAGGCGAGGCTGGCGCCCTGGGGGCTGAATCTTGTGGCTTTACCGGACTGCAACGCGGGCCGACCCCCCGAAACTTGCAAGATGGCACCTGTGCCCGAGCTCTGACTGATATGCCTCATCAGTTGCTGAGGAGAAGACGGAACCTGCGGGAGTCCTAATATTCCTGCCGCTCTTTATCGCGACTGTGTCCCTGTCCTCAGCGACTGCCGGAGCTTCCCCTTACCTGTTGCGGAGCCCGAGGGTTACCGTCTGATAGACAGGGAGCACATCGCCGGCCTGCTGGGGCGCCAATCATGCGACGCCCCGGCTTCGGGGCCTGCCACTGCTGGAGCTCCGGTGAAGGACTGTTTGTTGGCCCGCAGTTCGCGGCGGACCGGTCGCCTGCTGCCCATGGAACACTGGAGCCCTGGGGGACTACATTCTACATTACCGGGCTGCAGCGCTGAGCATCGATCTGGGCCTTTCTGGGGCCTGTAGTGCCCTGCTGTCCTACGCTGGGCCTAACCTGGGACCGTATATGTTTACCGGGACTCCCCCCCCCCCCCCCCCCCCCCCCCCACCCTTATATATTAGGGCCTGTGAGTGGCTCGCGGGCCGATTACAGAGACATCACCGACCGGCCGAGGAATAACTTCCGCGATGCCCAGGCTTTGAAGACTGCTGAAGATCCGGGGAGGGGGTCCTTGGTCTGCGGGTAATTGCGAACTTTCTAGACCGTACAGGTTAGGGCTAATACCTGCCCACTTGTTTGGTCTGTACACTGGACACCGGACTTCCCAGCACCGATCAGACTGCTCGCTGTTGCGGTCGTGGAGTGGACCCGAGGAGGACCCAAAAGAGACTCCTTTACCTGCAGCGGCGCTGGGCCTATAGTGGCAGCGGTGAGTGAATTACTGTAAAAACCCTATCTCTGACTCGTAATCCACGCGGTGTCCTCCATCCTGACCCATTCCGAACAAGACTACACGTGGGTTGCCAGGGAGAGTGGGTGAAGACTGGGCCCTATCTTATCCACTTCACTGGTTGGGCCTGGACACTCTGGTGGCCCGGTCAGCGGGCGGAGATGTCTTCTAGCAAGGGCGGCAGGCCCTCGACTCAGAGGCAGGTAAATAAAAATTCCTGGGGCTCCAGAGCAGAGACTAAGGACGCTGCCCCCCCCCCGCTGATTCGAAAACGGCGTCCCCGTCACAAGGAGCAAAATTGCTCACACTGGAAGACGTCATGGAGGCCATCGCTGGAGTCCGCTCCTCCCTGGAAACCCGCATTGACTCTGTTAACATTGAGGTGACCCTCTTGCGAGCTGACCTGCGCAAAATGGACACTAAGGTCAAAGATGTGGAGGTCAAAACGACGGCCCTCATTGACGACACCTCTACGCTCCAACAGCAAGTTGCCCAACTCCAGAAACAAATGTCCGACTTGCTGGATGACTATGAAGGGAGGGCGCGAAGGAACAATGTCCGAATCTTGGGAGTTCCGGAGAAAATGGAGGAGCCATCAGCGGACCTGTTCGTTGAGGAACTGGTCACGAACATCTCCGACCAAAACAACTCTCGAGCTACTTTTCCATCGAACGGGCGCACAGAGTTCCAGGGGGCAAACCGAAGCCGGGAGCCCCACCGCGCCCCATCATAGCGAGGGTCTTTAACTTTAGGGATCGGTATGCTATCCTCCAGACCGCCCGATCCGGACCCCCTCTTCTCCTTGACATCGCTCGCATCTCGATATTCCCGGATTTCACCATGAAGGTGCAGGCGAGAAGACGCAGCTTTCTTGAGGTCAAGAAGGTGCTGCGAACTCAGGGAATCAAATACTCCATGCTTTTTCCTGCTAAACTCCGCCTAGAGATGGATGGCAAAGCCTGGTTTTTCCTATCGCCGGAGGAAGTGTGGGGCTGGCTGGAGGGTTGGCGCCGAGCGGGGAGGTCTCCGCGAAACGCTGGGGGTCTGGAGGACCCTCCGAGAGAAGACCATATGCCAGAGAGCCAAGACTTATTTACCGGAAACACTGAAGATGGACAAGGATGACTCCCGGGCCCGCGGGGGACTATTGGATAGATGTTGACTGGTTTCCTGCCAACTCCCTTTTGTTTATTATGACTGCCGGGGGCGGCTGCCATCTGTATTCCATTAGATACCTGCTCTTGAACATTGCCCTATTCGGCCCAGATCGGGCAGCAGCGGCTGGCTAACAAGTAACATTTCTAATTTGTGAATGTTAAACGGGGTCTATTTGTATTCTTAAACATGAATATTACCTATATTATTATTATTATTAATGGGCATTTATTAAGCGCCTGGTTACGCCACTGGCGTGTCCCCGCGCTATGACAAGTGGAGTGACTGTCCCCCCTCCTCCCAAACAAGCTATTTGCTGAAAAGGTGCGTTTTAAGTTTTTTCCTAAACTGGACTTCGGAGGGTTCAAGCCGAAGTTCCAGCGGAAGATTATTCCAGCATTTGGGAGCAAGGTATCTAAAGGATCTACCTCCCATACGAGCTTTAAATATTCTTGGAACTTTTAACAGCCCGGTCTGCGAGGACCGAAGACTGCGTACAGGCTCATAATGGGATACTAGACTCTGGAGCGGAAAAGGTGCTTTGCCGCTCAAGATACGATGACAAGTGGCAAGGGCCTTAAACTCCACTCTCCTCTCAATGGGGAGCCAGTGGAGGGCCCGTAAGGCTGGTTTGGCGGATGACCTCCTAGGGAGTCTGAGGACCAACCGCGCTGCCGCATTTTGAAGAACCTGCAGGCGGCCGATGACCCTGCCTGTGGCCCCCAAATAGAGCAGGTTCCCATAATCAAGTCGGGAGGTGACCAAGGCATGCACCAGTGTCTGACGAGCAGAGATGGGAAGCAGATCTAATACTTTCCTAAGGGCTCTCAGAACACTGAAGCATATCCCTGCCACCCGACCGACCTGTGGACCGAAAGTAAGGTCCTTGTCCAGCCACACGCCAAGGTTCCTTGCCTCATGGCAGGGAGCAGGAACTTCCCCCAGACAAGGTGGCCACCACGCCGACGACCACGCAGACGGTGCACCCCCCACCACGAGCACCTCGGTCTTGCTCCCGTTCAACTTTAAACAGTTTGCAGACATCCAGGCAGCAAGATCTTTCATGCAGTTCCTGAAGATGTCTGCCGCAAGTCCGGGCGCGCGCGATAGGGAGATGACCAACTGCGTGTCATCGGCGTAGGACACCAAGCGGAGACCATGCCCCTCCACGATAGTCGCCAGGGGGGAGACGTAGATGTTGAATAGAGTTGGGCTCAGGGACGAACCCTGAGGTACGCCCTGGCCCAACTCAATCTCCCTAGAGTAGCAGTCACCCAATCTGACTTGGAAGCACCTCTCAGAAAGGAAGGACTTGATCCAACCAAGCGCAGCTCCTGTCACCCCTCCTCCATTCAGACACTGTAGCAAGGTGGAATGTGCTACAGTGTCGAATGCTGCGCTTAAGTCAAGAAGGATCAATGCCATCGTTTGGCCCTCGTCTACTCCCTGTCTGAGTGCTTCCACTGCCACGAGGAGAGCAGACTCCGTCGAATGACGGGGGCGGAAGCCAAATTGCGAGTCGTGGAGAAGCGACGCCATCCCCACAAACTGCATAAGCTGTATGTTGGCTATTTTTTCCGCCACCTTCGCCATATAGGGAAGGAGGGAAATAGGACGGAGGTTATCCAGCTTTTCGAAGCTAACGTTGATCTTCTTTTGCAGAGGAAGTACCACTGCCTGTTTCCAGGCCTTCGGGACCACCTGAGACTCAAAGGAGATGTCCAGTAGCTGACGCACATAGGGCTCCAGTACTGGCAGACTATCCTTTAGCCGACTGGGAGTGGTCGGATCTCTAGGGGAACCGGATTTTATGGATCCACAAATACGGAGAAGCTCCGTTGTGGAAGGAGTAACAAAAGTAGTTAGCTGATGTTCCCCTTTCATTCTTGGGAATTCCGAGGGGGTAGGACCATTGTCTGTCCTCTGGGGGAAGGAATTGTAAATATTGGAGACCTTAGTTGCAAAGAACTCAGCAATTCGATTGCAGCCCTCCGTGGTGCAGAGTTTCTTAGGCACTGTGGCGGATTTTCCTATATCACTTCAAGTATCGAGCGAGTGGCACAACCGGCCAACCAAGTACCCCGATTCTAATGGGGAGGGCAACAGGCACTCTGCCTAGTTGGGGTGTGGATAGTTCTAAGTCCGCGGGCAGGGAAGCGGGGAGGGGGGTATGGGGAAGAGGTGAAGGGATGTGGGGTTGTTTTGTTGTTGTTTTGTTGCTTCTTTTTGTTTTTGCAGAGTCTACTTTGGTCGTGATTTTCTGCTCATACGTGGTTCCTTCCTGACAGATTGACCACCTCGGTCGGCCTCCGACCCCCTCGGAGCCGGATATCCTTCCTGTCCCGTGCTCCGATGGGCCCTGGGGTTCCGCCGCGACGAGCGATTCCCCTCCAGCCCTCACTCATATCAGTTCCATCACTTCTGATTTTATGACACAGACCCTAACTAAGGCCCTTCATGTCCTTTCCTGGAATGTCAATGGGCTAGGTCATAAAATATAAAGGAGTGTAGTCCAATTTCTTCGGCGCCACTCCCCGGACATCGTTTTACTCCAGGAAACTCACTTAGTAGGTAACACCTATCAGGCTCTCCAACGAGGGGGGTACAAACTACTAGTCCACGCAGGGTTCTCCTCGGGATCCCGTGGCACCGGGATTCTGATCCGCAAAACTCTCGCACTTACTCACACTCGAACTTGGGTGGACCCACTGGGCCGCTTTGCGCTCGCCGAGGCCACCTGGGAGGGACGCCCCCTAAATATTATCTCAGCATATCTTCCACCGACACTGATCTGAGACTCCCTTAAGGAACTGGGCGCTCAATTGCTAGGCCTCTCCCCGGGTACTCTCCTGATCGGTGGAGATTTTAATATGACGATGTGTGACGACGTTGATCGTTAACCCAAACGCAGTTCCCATCGACATACCTCTGACTTGGCGGACTTCGCGCATGCTATGGGACTAACAGACATTTGGCGCCTCCACCATCCAGACACACCGTACTTCACTCACTACTCCAATGCACATAATAGTATGTCTAGGATCGATTACCTATTTTGCCCCACTGTGGACGTCGGTTGTTTCGTCCACACAAGAGGCCTCCCTCGTGGCATCTCCGACCATTCGCCGCTTAGTGTAGACCTCACCTATAATCGCCAAGTTACGTGGGGCCCCATTGTCATCTACCCTTGGCTAATGCCAATCCCCGACATTAGGGAAGCATTGCAGAAACGCACCGAACTCTACTTCGCGGAAAACACTGGGTCTGTGAGCTCGACGGTCACACTCTGGGAGGCATACTTAGCGGTGATAAAGGGAGAGGCACTAGCCCTAAAGACAGGTTATCTGAGGAAGCATAATGAACAGATCCTCCGCGCTGAATCGGAACTCATCGACCTTGAGACGTCCCACAGTGTCGCTCCGTCAGAGGCTACTGCTGCCAAGCTCCGCACCCAACAACTGGCCTATAAGCCTTGTCCCAGGAAAAGGCGCAGGCAAGGCTGCTCCACACGCGCCACCGGGTCTACGAGTGCGGAGACAGCGCGGGTAAGATGCTGGCCTGGCTGGAGCGTCGGGATCAGGGGTCCAGATGGGTATCGTCCATAGTTAAGCCAGATGGCTCCACGGTGACGGACCCTCAGGACATCGCGGAGGCATTTGCTGAACACCTAGAGCAGGTCTATACAGCTGGCGAGGGTTACACGTCTGAAGAGTCCAGGCAACTCCTGGACGAGATGCGTCTCCCAACTGTGTCAGATGAGGACAGACTGGCCCTGGACGCCAACATCACAGCTGAGGAAGTGACCGCAGCACTGTTTGCCGTTAATTCAGGCAAGGCTATGGGCCCGAACGGAGTCCCGATAGAATTCCTGAAGAGCATGGTCCCGGACGCTATCCCTCACCTTCGGAATATGTTTATAAAATGTCGGGAGATCGGGATCCTTCCGCTCGCCCAACGGCTGGCCTCTATAGCGGTCATTCTCAAACCCACTAAACCCCCCACTGACTGCGGTCCTACAGGCCTATCTCCTTGATCAGTGCGGAGGCAAAGGTTTTGGCCAAGCTTTTGGCGACTCGCCTCCTCCTAGTGCTTCCCTCCCTGATTCACGATGACCAATCCGGGTTTCTTCCGGGTCGTAATACGGCCTTAAACCTTCGCAGGGTGTACAATGTAATCAGTCGTCGACCCATTTTGCAACAAGATGCGGCCATTTTATCCCTTGATGCCACGATGGCATTCGACTCTATCGAATGGCCATACCTGTTCGAGGTCCTCGCCGCTTTGGCTTTGGACCCCAGTTCATTAGCTGGGTACGACTTCTTTATACGGACCTCTGGGGTCAAGTCCGAGTTAATACACACACATCCAGGAGATTTCCGCTTCATCGCGGGACCAGGCAGGGCTGCCCCCTGTCCCCACTACTGTTTGCCCTCACCCTGGAACCCCTGGCTCACTGGATCCGCACAGACGCCTCTATTAGAGGCCTACAATGGACTGAGGATGTCATGGATAAAATCTCCCTATATGCCGACGACATATTAATATACGTGTCGTCCCCTCGGTCCTCTATCAACAGCCTGTATCATGTACTTACCAATTTTGGGAAGTATTCCGGATACTTCATAAATTGGACTAAATCTGTGCTCTATATGCTGCATGGCCCCCTGCCCCGACTGCCCAGAGGATTTTCCATCACAGAGGCCACGGAGGGCTTCATGTATCTTGGCATCTTTGTTACGCCAGATCCCAAGGTGTTTTATGATTGCAATTTGTTGGCCCCCCTGAGCAGGCTTCGCAGTGACGTCGTCCACTGGCGCTCCTTCCCACTATCGCTCCCAGGTAGAGCTGCGCTATTTAAGATGTTAGCACTCCCACGCTTCCTATACGTTCTGCAGAATTGCCCTTTCTTGGTTCCAGATTCCTATTTTCGCACAGTTGAGAGCGAGCTTCGTCTCTTGTTATGGGATGGAGGAGCTGCTAGGATTGCCCTCTGTAAACTCTTTCAGGGGTGGTATGACGGGGGCATTGCCCTTCCTAACCTCCGTCTTTATTACTGGGCCTCCAGGCTAGTGGCTGTGAACCAATGGGTGCACGGCTCGCCCCTGAACCCAGCCTTCCTCTTAGACAGATGTCAGACTGGCCGTGAGGGATACCTGGGGGCTCTCTATGGTAAGCCTTCTAGAGCTAGATATGTCGAACCAATGGCACACACAGTGGCTATATGGCACAAGGCTACTAAGAGTCTAGGATGGGCAAACAGACTTACTAAAGCAACGCCCTTGTGGTCGGCGCAGAGTCTGGGCTCCGTTTGCTTCTGTCGAGGTTTCGATAAGTGGGACATACTTGGGATTTCGGAGCTGAGAGACCTTGTTCATAAGGGTAAATTGTTGACCTTTAACGACCTACAGTCCAAATACGCCCTTGCGCCCACCGAATTCTTCCGATATCTGCAAATTCACCATGCTATTCTGGCTGCTGTCCCAGATCTGGCCAACCTTCCTATGGCTTCTCCCCTAGAGGACAGGCTGCTATCGGAACCCCTTCCCGAGAAGGCCATCTCCCTCACCTATCGTAAACTGTGCAATAATCTCCCTGATCCCTTTCAATCCTTGCGTTCCAAATGGGAGGCTGACTTGGGCTCCTTAGACGAGGAAGACTGGCGCTCGGCGTTAATGTCCCCGAGGGAATCGGCTATTTGCCATAGATTTCGACTGATCCAATTAAAAGTGTTACACAGAGCGTATATGTCTGCCCTTACCTTGGCCAGAATTGGGCGGCGCCCTGATACCCTGTGTCTGCGGGGCTGTGGCCTCCCTGGTACCTTCTACCACGTTTTGTGGGAATGCCCGGTGGTGCAGCAGTTCTGGAATGGAGCAAACCGAAAAATTAGTAGTTTCCTGGGTAAACCGCTTTTGCCAACACCCAAGGAGTGTGTCCTTAACATCTAGGGGGCCAATGACCTAAATGATCCTGAGCTGCAATGGGCGGCGTTAGGCTTCCTACTGATTAAGCGTTCTATAGCAATGAAGTGGGGTTCGCTGGACAGACTATTAGTGGTGAGCTGGGTGGCTGAAATGGATCGCTGCATGATCGCTGAAAAGACAGTGTACAAGATTAGAGGATGCCCCAAAATGTGGGACAGGAAATGGGGACACTGGAATGTTTATCGGGGGGAACTATGTGACTCTTCTACGGCGGAATTGGCCATGTCCCGGGATGGCCCTGTGGGAGGATCTCTACTGTAATAAAGTGACATTGATTGGTTGTATGTGACTCGATGTGTAATGCAGTGCTCGCGACTGATATCTAACTCTGCTTTCCCTGTTCTAGTTTAAAAAACAAAAAACCAGGTCGTTAGTACATCCATGTTGAAATTGATGGCTCTGTATGCACTCTACTTTACCACGCTGCCGGACCCCAGGGTTGTCGGCTGAAGGGCTGTGTTACATTGATGCAGTTGCGATTATGTCTGCCGGCCCCTGGGTTGTAGGCTTGACAATATGTTTTACAGAACTGACCATAAAGGTTCCCCCCCCCCCCCAAAAAAAAAAAAAGATTGCGATGCCTTTTCGTTGGTCGCCATTGGAGTAGCGATAGGAGTTTCTTATCACCCAGTCCTGAGGAGGCCAGATTGGTTGGAAGGCCGAAAAGCGACCGCGTTGACACTTTCATCACAGAGGAGTCTTTATGTCATTTTGTTTTGGAACTTATATCCATTTGACACAATCAGATTTTAGGTTCTGTAAAAAATGTTCTCTTAGAACCATGTGTGTCAGACTACCTCGAGGTGTATCTTCTAGATTGCATAGGAGGGCACTGAAATAATACTTTATGTTGGGTGAAAAAGATAATTTTTTGTATATTGTGTGTTTAAATTGTGGTATGGTTTTGTATCTATATTGTTGTATATAATTGTGTATATAGGTATGTATATGTGTGTATAGTGTAAATATTTTTTGATAAAGAATAACAAAAATATGTACGGAAAAATAACCGGTTGGTGATTACAGTAAATAAAATATGTAGTCACGTCCTCAATGTCTAGTGATGGTGCTTTCCAAATAAACAGTAGTAATAGTGGACTAATGCCACTTTAATAGTAGAATTAACATTCCCCTATTTGTTAAATATTTTTGATATTGGTTCCTCCTTTTTCCAAATCCTTTTTTGTGCTCTATTCTCCCCATAGCTGCACCACTTTCACACCTACTTATCAGGTACATGTTTTTTTTATTTTTGTCCTCCACCATTTATCTCCCTACTTTATAATACCACTAGTAACAGCACAATATATAGCCTTTTTGTACATAAAGAAGTCATAATACTTTAACAGACTTTCTGTTACTTATATTGTATAACTACTCCGTAAGCTACAACTTAGAAGACAAAAAAAGGCCTATTAATCTCATAGTCGAAACCTAATGCATTTACAAATGCTTGTTCACCGTGCTTACTGCACAACTTTACACGACATCCACTGTGGTGAATGGCAAGCACTAGAATAAGTGAAGCACCTACGTTGTTGTTTCTGCTAGGAGAGCACACATTCAATGCCCGGCAGCTGACTTTTACAAAAAAGTACAATTGCATAATGTACACATATTGTAGAGTAAATTACAAACATGCCACATACAAATATCACTGCCACTTTATTTATGATTGGTTTCTCGCTGCGGCTGGTTTTTAACAGTTTCAAGGAACTGCCCGTAATATTTTTCATTATGATGTGCTTTAAAAATTTTAATTACATGTATTTGTTAAGGTACGATTACCGAATATTAATTTGGTAAAAACCACACACACTACAAGGGCTGACCTAAGGTTCAGCACCTCAATCCCTGTTTAATGAAAATAAGTGTCCTGTGCAATCACTTCCAGAGCCTGCCGCAGTTCAGCTCTACTGGAATCCAGAAAAGTAAGTTCTTGTGGGAATAGAAGGTGCACCAGGAAAAAGAAGTCAGAATCGTCCAAAAGAGTCCAACAATTTTTTATTTGTATCAACGTTTTTTTCTAAATGTCCTTCAGCCAACACGTTTCTTTCCTCGGAGGAACTTCATCAGGGCTGAAACAAACACAAAAGACAAAACATAAGTCAAGACATAACACATCTATATCACTAAAAAATACTATGATACAACAATTAAAACGCATTTCAAAGAACATCAAAAAGTACAACAAATGACGTGCATAAACTTGTAACAAAAAACATATAAGAAGGCCCACCTAAAGAAACAAAAAATTATATAAACATATATATACATATGTACACATATATACATTAAAATATACTCTTGTTGTGAAAACATGATATTTTCATGTAGCATATGCCAATAATGTCTGTACACCATCAGTTTCAATTGAAAACTGATCAGGAGTGAAAAGACCTTAAAATCCAAAGATGTCTATATCAAAATCTCCTAAATTTCTAAATAAATGATTAAGAGAAATCAAACAAATGTCACTATAGAATAATCGGATAGAAGAAAAAAGTGCAAAGGGAAAGAAAAAAGGAGAGTATAAGAGAGCACAGTAAACGACAGAAAAATAACACATGATGTAAAGAAAAAATATAGTGCAAAAACCATCCTAGCCTGAGGAGTCATCTGCGGCAATAGTATATTCTCACCTTGAGTTATTAAATGGAGAACGTTCCTGTATGTAAATACAAGTAGTTTAGGCACAAACACCTCTCAATGAAGGCCAAATGGAAGCTCATCAATCTCCTAGTGTAAGAAATATGATATATATATATATATATATCTTGGAAATTCCGTATTTCAGCAAACACAATCCAAGTATTCAAAACACGGACATGGACCACAATTCTGGTGCTTCTTGGTGTTTAATTCAGTGCATGGACATCATGACGTGTTTCGCCCCCGCCTCGGACCTTGATCACATGACACAGTGAGAACGATTACATTGGTTTAAATACTTTGCATAGATGGGTGACGTCAACTGTTTGTAGTTGAAAACATTCATGGACATAAGAGTTCTTTCAACCCCATCCCAATAATAGGCATATAAATAAATACATCCTATTAAAAGATAATAAATAAAGTACATTTTACATTAGAGTAAAACCAATGTTTAAAATACTTAAGTGCAAAAAATAAAATAAAAGTCCAAATGTTCCGTTTTCTACAGCGTGCTAATCTATAGGAGATTGATCCCAATCTCATAACTTGTTTAATATGCACATTTATTTAGTGGTTCTATATATGTGGAGCAACCCTTGAGTAATTAAAAGATAACAGTGTAAATACCAGAGCATTCGGCACTTCTTATGGGCCCTGTATTTCTACAAAATTGATTGGAGCCCCAAACAATTTACTATATATGTAGGGTGGGAGACAGCCGGCCACATTGAATAAGGAGTGCCAAAATGTCGGGGCACAGAAGGTTTCTAACTGTTAAATGCAGTACCCCTTATGACTGTAACGGACTTGTAACTATGCATGTAGCATTTCTATAGTGGTGGATCCAGATTATATGGGTATATATGGTTAATTCGACAGTCCTAGATAGTACATACTAAATTATCTTTGTAGTGATTTTAGAAAGGTATCAAATAACAGATCAAATTCATATTATTATACCTCTTAAAAATTCATATAAATAGGATAAAATGCATACATATCACATAAATAACCCTAAATATACCATAAATACAATTTTAAGATCATTACCACATAGATAGACATACATGTTTAAAGTGCAACAGTATTTGATGATTGTTCCTGAAAGAGGTGTAAAAGGATGTTAAAAAGAGTAAAACCAGACAGGACAATAAAACCTGGGAACGGAAAGCAGGGAGGAACTAGAGGCACGGGGACAAATCCTCTGTCATGTTCAAGCCGGATGGTTGTTTGGTATTGAGCTCCAAGACATACTTGGTTTCTAATTGACGTAGCTGTTCTTCTCGATTACCTCCCCTTCTACTTGCTACTACAGAGTCAATTACATAAAATCTGAGCTCCCGGCTGTTGGATTTGTGTGTGGATTTAAAGTGCCTTGCTACTGGATATGTGTTGTCCTGATTGGAGATCGCTCTTAAGTGCTGTAAAATCCGTTTGTGTACCTGGAGTTTTTACTCCCCACGTACAAAAGGTTACAGGGACAGGACAACACACAGACAGCAAATTCCGTCTTACAGGTTAGCAGCTTTTTAATTTTGTGTTCTTTTTGATCAAATAGTGAAACATATGTTTTAGTGTTCACGCCTTGATGGCAAGCTTTGCATACCTTGCAATTGTAGAATATATATATATATTTATACACACCAGTACATCAGCCATATTTTGACATAATAGATATGGTAAAGTCAACACAAACATTTGCCAAAATAAATGGCCCAATGTAGAAGGCATGCAGACCTATACGGTGTACCAACAGTACGTTAAGATGAATAGCTCATCCGCACCATGATTAAGAATGTACATATTAATTCTCACTTAAAATATCAGGTAGAAACATTTACCTCCGCATAAGCACGCTGCAACTTGTGAGAACCCCACTGTATGGGTATAGGTAGTGTTTTATTCAATATCTGAAATCCTAATACAGGAAGATATCATCAAATTAGTCGGATGTTGGAACAAGTAGTTCTAACACTAGATAACACAGCAAATTGCAGATTCCCTTCTAAACCGTATAGGCAGCACATCACCTATGAGTAGATATGAAGACAAAGATGATGGATCTATTCAATATCCCAATATTTAAATTCATCCACAGACAGACATCCACATTGAATAAAAAAGTCCATGGTCCCCAGTTTGAATACGTCAGCTGTAATTGTTCAAACTGATAGTAAATTAAAAATTGCACCCTGATGTGGAGAGACCGCAATGAGAATGACCAAATTGCAAACAACGTGACCCGAAAAAATAAAAAGAAAATACACCCCATCCACTATGAGTCAATAATATAGAACCAAAAGTGTGAGAAACCATCCGTCCTGGAAAATGTAAACAATGACACCCAAGGTAGGTGCCCGTGATCAGCACTTCACTGCATGTTATAACAGTGGGGCACCCGAGCTGTGATGGCTAGCTTGAATGTAATTATAGAGAAATACATGTTTCAAACGCCCCTAAAGACCAGGGCATAATATATTATCTACACACACATGTATGTCCGTTGTCAGTACCTTGATAAGATGTTCCAGCGTGGAATCCAATCCGTTTGTCCGGTAGCGCAATTCAAAAACGTGCGCTATGCCGCTTCCACAATTTAATGCACATGCAGTGTGACGAAATCAATGGTCACTATGTCGTCACTCAAAGGGAAATACCTACTGGCTGCGTTCCGATCGCACCTGTAGCTGCCATATTTGAAAGTACAAAAGAACCGCACAGACCAGGCAAGCACAGTCACAACCAAAAGGATGGCAAAAAGCACAAGAGCCGCCATCACCAAATACACCCAAAAGTGAAACAAAGAGCCAAACGTCTCTAAACTCGAAACAATTAGTACGCCAAACATTTTTTGGTGAAAAAATACAGATTTAATCCCCCTATTCCTCATCATAATCAACCTAAATGTCGTCTGCGCGGTTAGACCAAATACCGCTGTGTATAAAGCAAACCCCCATTCGCAATTACATTCAGCTTAGATAAAACCTGAATGCTGAGCCCAGTAGCGCTATATATATGTTAGTCAAAGTGTGAAATCCCGCATTCTATAGAATGCCTAGGTAATGTATAGAATGCCTGAAAATCGAACGTCAAAGTACGAAATGATTGATATTTTATACATTGCCTAGGCATTGTATACTTTGCCGGATTGTCTGCCGGCAAAGTATATAATACGCCTAATCTCGCCATTTTATTCCCGCCCGGCAATGTGTGAAATCCGGCATTCTATAGAATGGCTAGGTAATGTATAGAATGCCTGAAAATCGAACGTCAAAGTACGAAATGATTGATATTTTATACATTGCCTATGCATTGCATACTTTGCTGGATTGTCTGCCGTCAAAGTATATAATAAGCCTAATCCCAGAGACAGCACTTCAATCTCAGTTCTGCTTTCATTGTTTTCCAGTAAGAATATCCTGTGCTTTATTTCGTAGTTTTGTTCTTTCAGTTTCAAATGTGTATTAATTAATAAAGGCTTCTGATCCTGTGCCCTTTTAACACTTTGCGTAAATGGTACTGGTCATTCTGTATAATGCCTAGGAATTGTATAGAACGCCTAGGAAAAGTATGTAACATTTCACAAAAAATGTATATTTCCTAGTTTGCCTCTAAACCATTAGGCATTCTATACATTACCTAGGCATTCTATACAATACCGGGATTTCACACTTTGCCGAATGCCTAGGAATCTTATCTTGTGACCTTGTAACACTTTGCGTAAATGGTACTGGCCATTCTGTATAATGCCTAGGAATTGTATAGAATGCCTAGGAAAAGTATGTAACATTTTCACAAAAAACTTATATTTCATAGTTTGCCGAAAACTATCAGGCATTCTATACATTACCTAGGCATTCTATTCAATACCGGGATTTCACACTTTGACTGTATCACATACATATTTTATTGAAAACTCACGCTGCGTACAGCAAATGTATGGAATAAAGTACAAGATGGAATCCCTATTGTTTATCATGTAAAACAATTCATTTTACAGCCCATCCGGGCAGCTCCTATATAGAAGAATAGGCAGAATAACCAAGACAATACAGGGACAAGACTATGACCATAAATGAGTCAACATCACTTGCAATGGATAACCTTACCGAAAAGATAAAATCTAAAAAAGACATAACTTTGGACATGAAAGAATCCACATCACGAATAGAAATGACCCTTCCAACCAAATGAGATCTGAGAAAAAGGAATAGAGAATAAGAGCGAAAAACAGACTTGAAAGACTCACCATCAAAACACCCGTTTCGGCTCACAATGCATAAGTAACATTTGCATGATCAGGTTACATTTATGTAGGCAGCCTAATTCATATGTTAATTAGTTTATAGGAAATAATGCTTTTCCCCATCGGTATTATGACCCAAGTAGGTAGCTAATATTAATTTGGTGGTTTAAATTTTGATGCTGCTTTGGGTATTTTTGTAATAAGCTGCTCACTGAATATGTTGCTGTCACAAGTAATGAGTTCTGAATTAACATGTCATAAGAACATTTATGTGCTGATTTAGCATCTCTATCCATAGGCGTATATATGCTCTATTTTGGAATACTTACAGATAGGTTTCTTTTTTATGTTCGAGATGTCAGTGGCAACACAGAAAGTGTCATAAATGTTGTAATTTCATGATGCCCGCAGTGCTGTAGCTTTGTTAACTATTTCTGTATTTTGTCAAATGCCGCTTCTCTTGGTGAGGCAAAAGAAGGGATTATTTACTGCCTGACTAAACAAGTGGTGTTATCCGTTGGGTACTTCATTATTCTGCTTCTCCAAAAGTCCCTTCTGCAAGAAACCTTTTGACATGAAACAGCAATGCGATATTAAGACTGCCCCAACGCAACTACTATTTCAGTAGTCTATCTTTATCTTTTCATATGATCTAACTTACCACTTGTAGATTTTATGCAGTTGTTTTTTATCAAATTTATTGAGGCAAATATAACAAGCTAAAGACAAAATAATGGACTTGAATTTTCATTTGGAAATGTGAGAATGTTTGCAAAGTAAATTGCCCTTTTAGGATTCTTACTCCACATGTTTTGTTTCTTATGATTTGCTCTTTCAAGGTATTTTGTTTTGTATAACAGTTGTTTACCTTGATGATTCCTTAATTGTTTCTGGAGAAAAGGTCAGTGCTCGTTAGTTTTACATTTCTCCTTCCCAAGTGTTAAGGGCATGACTCATTTGAAGGTTCGGTCACCCATTTGATAAGAATATTTAGCAATTTCATTGCCTTTTGAAGGCTATGCCATGGATAGGTAAACACCAATGCTTACTCAAGTTACTTATTTGATTGGATGTAGAGTTTTTAGCTCTTCTTGCAGCAGTCTAAGAGGTAAAGGCTTGCCATGGATGATGATCACATCACTGCTTGTGTAAAGATACTAGAGCATCTGTGGCCTGTTTTCCAACACCATTTGATCTTTTTCTGTAATTTGAACCTTGTGGTAAAAACATATTCTCAGTAATGACACCTACTTAGCTTTGATGTGTCTCCATTTTAAAGTTTCAAATGTTGGTCTAGATATTACATTTCATGAAAATAATAAAGTACAATTAGATCCCAGTGATAAGCAGGGAGCCATTTACATTCATTCTAGAGATGACTGTGCAAATAACAGAATTTCCTCCTGCAGTCATTGCGTCCTTCATGCACCACATGAACATGCTAAATAGGAATTTGAAAAATTGGAAAAAGCCATTCTCCTGCAGACTCATGGCAGGTTTCTCTTCCAGTTTCCCCTCATGGGAAAATTACTTTTCCGGACTAAATTTCCAGGCTGGAGTTGTCCTCCAAATATATGTGAATACCCATACACTTATGAGTTTTTGCTGAACTGGGTTGACTTCAAAGAGCAGACGTCGATGCTGGCAGATTGTCAGCAGGAGTAAGTCTGATCTGTGAGTTCAAATATCCACCGAATCAGATGTTGCCTCCTTGAGATCATTGTTTCACATACAGATGCTCCACTTAAGGTGCACATATGCTCTGATCCCATTTGAATGTAAGTTCCATGTCAATAGTATACATTAAGTTTACTAGTCTGGAATAAAGAAAACATAGTTTCTAATTGTCTGTCAGTGCAACAAGTTCTGTATTCTGAAAACCTCATAATCTGTAATCATGTCAAGCTCCCAGGCTGTGTCCATGAAACCCCCACTCTTGACATACTTCATCCTCTTTGCATGAGGATGTCCGATGCACTGCTTTTAAAGCCATCCCATCACACAGCCCCCACTTTTATGCAATGTTATGGTTAAGAATCTAAACTGCCACGAAATGCACCCTTTTTTTTATCTTCTCGCCCATTACTATACTTTTTCCTTTTATTTATGACATGGAGCTAAAATGCCTACAGAACAACAGAAGGTTGCTGGGATCATGTCTTCAACTTTATGGAGAAAACAAATGCCACTGCACTATTAAAATGACACGCAGTACAAGTCACAGTAATGTGTACACAAAAGCTGTGCAGTGACAGCATTACCTATATGCAAAACATTTTCGTTCTTTTCATTCTTCTGTTTTTTTTTATTAAACCTAGGCATTAAAGGTTTGGAAGACTTAAGCAGCAAGAAATTTTGAATCTGCAACTCAAAATCTAGTGTTCCAGGTCCACCAGTCCAAACACACACTGCAACCTTTTTGCACTTCAGTTTGTAGAATAGCATATTTGATTTGGACTTTCCTCCTCTATAGTGGATTTTATCTATTAGGACATCATTGCTCTTTTTCTTTTTCTTTCTTCACTGGAAAACGACATTGGTTCCATAATGTTATATGTAATGGTAAGTATGGCAGTTTTAGTGCTTTATCAGTTGTCTGCCCAAGTGCCTCTCTGTAGGCCCTGAAAATAAACAAAAACAGGACTATTAAAGAGGGATGTGATCAGTATTCAGATCCATAGTAGAAGTCACTCTATACTTTTCTGTGAGAATTATTTTTTGTAAAATCTGCATTTGAGCATTCTGCAGTGTTTGCCATGATACAGTACTCTTAGGTCTGGTGCTCCAGAATCTTCCTAGTGTAAATGGCCAAGACCAGTGACCAGATTTAGAAATTCATAGGCACTCATTAGGGGATACAACGAGGTAATATGCTCATATTTTGAGGCTCGGTTTAAACTACCAGACAGATGAATCTTTGTTACCTGTTAATTATGGTAAAGTATTTATTTGCAATAGCAGCACAATCTTTGTCTTAAACAGGGTGGTACTGTTTCTGTATCCCTAAGGGATATGATCTTTTAAGACTATGCTGAGCCATTCATTTTGCCTGACTGCAGGCGATGTGTTATGTTATTGTTAATTATATAGCGCCAAATCACCAATGGTCTCCAAGTTCTTGTGAGAAACGTAAACCCTTACCAGAGCTACACTGCCTGAAACTCGGTCAGTCTAAGTAAGGCTTGACCAAAAGCCTGAGAAAACAAGAGTCTTTATTCCTCCGGAAGGGGAAAAGGGCAACTTCCCTACACTTAGGTCCAAATGTAAGTATATCCGTCAGCGCATCAATTTGCAGAGTCGGCCTCCATGATAAGGGCCAGCGGAAAAAAGCACCTGTAGTAACTATCTTGACGTCACAGGGCTCCAAGAGAATCTCTTGGAACCCCGTGACGTCGAGATCGTTACTACAGGCGCTGACGGATATACTTAGATTTGGACCTAATTCGAACACAAAGTGACGCAGTTTGATCTAAATATATTGCCCTGACGAAGTTCAGTTTATGAACGAAACGCGTTGGCTGTACTTTAATAAAGATGATGCCTACGAAGAAACAGATTATGCTTCGTTACTAAACTACACAGTTCTCTGGGAGTGCACAGCTCCATTGCTGTCCTAGTTTGTCTTCCGGCCTGACGAGTTGCATCCCTCAACGGCGGGTGCAGGAGCTGTTTGTGCACACCACTCAACCATCTGATTACTAGACCATCATTTTGGGGACTACTTGGCGGATTGTGCGGCATTTGGAGTCCGCCGTTGGTTCTCTGCTGCTACTCGCCGCATTGTTCATAACCACCTGAAGCTTCCCTGAAAGTTTATCTGATAGCCCAATATAAAGCGCGTTACCGTAGTCCAGTCGTGACACAATTAGTGCTGACTCTACAGTGCGCATGGTGGTAAAGGACAGGAGGGTTACAAGTTTCCGAAGTTGCCTGATAAGGCCCACACAATTCCCCACCACAGCGGTCACCTGATTGGTCAGTGTTAGCTTGTCGTCCAACCTGATGCCCAAGCTCTTCACAACTGGCATTGGTATCGGAGTAGTACCTAGCTCTTGAGGCCAGAAGGAGTTGGACCAGGGGTCGCCCCCTGTGTTAATAGCGAATACCTCTGTCTTGTCCGGATTTACTTTTGGTGGTCATCCAGTTCATAGTGAACCGGAGGATATTCTGTACATTAGACTGTACCTGTGTAGAGCTGTCGATACGTAATATTATTTGCGCATCGTCGGTGTAGTTAAACACCAGCCATTCTAATTTTGCCAGCGTGTCCACGCGTGGCTGCAAATAGATAGGGACCCCACCCGGCAGAGCGCCTTTCCTGGACACACAATCCCCTACTTGGACCGTTTGCAACCGATCCTTTAGAAAGGAGGCAATCCACTGGTATTCAACACCAGTAATTCCCTGCGCCCGAACACGGGTCAGCAACTACGCATGGTTCACCGTGTCGAACGCGGCTGAAAGATCCAAAAGGATCAATGCCGATGACTACTTCTTGTCGGCTGCGAGCCTCAGCTTGCCCAGCACTGAGAGCATTACCAGCTCTGTACTGTTGAGGGCCCTGAAGCCAGCTTGCCGCGCATGTAGCAGCTGATGTTCCTCCAAATAGGAGGAGAGTGTTCTAAGTACATGTTACTCTCCTAGCTTAGCCAGAAAAAGAAGTCTGGATATGGGGCCGTAGTTCAAGTTATAAAAACCTGCCCCTGCTTTCTTCAGCAGCGGAGTCACCATAGCTTCCTTAAAATTGAGATAAACCTTCCCCGTTACCAAGGACAGATTTAGGAAGGGCAATATCTCTGACACCATCACAGGGGAGATCATTTTAAACACCCTATGAGGGCAGGGGTCCTCTGGAGAGCCTTATTTCACTTTGGCCATAATGTGCGCTAGGCATTCTAGGTCTAGTGTTGGAAAGACTGAGAGGTAGCCTCCCTGGAAGTCTGGTGGATCCACCATTTAAAAAGGGCACAAACTTATGCAGGTGTTACCTATTTCTATTAGGATATCCTTGACTTTTGCCAGGAAAAAAAGCCTGTATCTTACTGCAATCAGCTAGATTGGCAACCGCCCTCTGTTCCTTCTTTTGACTCTGTTCCCTCAGCACCTTGAAGGTCTCTTTCCGAGTGTCCTAGGCCTCCTTGATCTGCTGCTCATAGTACTCTAATTTCTTTGCGATGATTGAGATTTTGTAGAGGGCTAATTTTGCTCTGAGTTTCTCTGACCAGGCCATCTGCTGTGATAAATGAATCTTCATGGTTGAAAAATTTATGAATTATTGGCCCCTCAAACCACGTTTACATTTTTTTGGTTCATGTAAGCATCCTTTTTGAGAATAGTGTGGATAACCCCTTTCTCCCTGAGATGACATGTACTCTTCAAACGATGAAACGGAAAGCCCAAAGAATCATCTTGAGAGCATATAACTATCTAAAAGAAAATTGACAGTGTCAATTGATACCTCGAACACAAACTCTTCCCTTTTGTGTATCCCCGTTGAATATATAAATAGCAGCTCAGGCTTTGAGTTCCTGTGGCTGAACTGGATTTGACCCGTGTATATTTGAAGTATGACAGTACTATAAAAAGTATTCTAAAGCAAAGCCACTCGTATGTCTGTCAAGCTTATTGGCTTACTGTGCAGGGGAGAATCCTTCAGTAGATGTGCCTCATGATCAATTTGATGACTGGTTCTTCGCTGGTTGCAAAATCTCTATTGACTAAAGAACCGTTTTCATCTAAACAAGAATGTTCACCACATCTGAGCTCCAAACAGTGTTTAATGATGGTCACATGCCCTTCAGAAAAGATGTAGTCCTTTAAAAGCAATTCTCCATCTTACTCAGGGAAAACCGACTTTGGCAGTATATGGTCCGAAACGATTTTACAGTGCCTCCTTAATATTGTTTTTTCTTACCACATTCTGCAGTTTTCCATTACACTGTGGCTGCCATCATTAGTACAGATGTAGTTTGCATTGAAAAGTTTAAAAAAAATGTTCTGTAAGTACTCTGTGAAACGTTTTTTTCTGAATAATTTTCATTTGTGTTTTAGGTCAAATACATACAGTGTAGTTTAAATTAACGAGCATTTAATGCTTATGATATAAACATGTGCATTAGAAATATATTTGGTTTTCCTGTTGAAAGTAGTAAACAAGTGCGATTAGGAGTAGACAGAAAGGTATTTTTTTAAAGAAAATGTACACTGAATGACTTTATCAATGAGTTCAATGCTGGAAGATTGTTTTTCAGGCTTAAAGTGTAAAAATGGTAGCGAGGACAGGCCATTGATGCTGCTATTAAAATAACCACGTCCTTTTCACCCTTCAGTGTTCTTGCAGTAATGATATGGTACAGATATCAATGGATATCTTTGTGAAGAAATTCCAGCCAGAAAAATATCAACTCTGGAAACAAGGGAAAGATGTGTACACTATCGATCACTCCAAGCCTACTCCTGGCATAACCCCGGAGTTGAAGGCGTGGCAACAAAGGAGAAAAAAGAAAAAAACTCGCAAAAGGTAACTGATTTCATTTTTTTCTGAGCAATTAATCACGTCTAGTCGCAATCATGGGCATAGCCATCATTACAGCAACCAGAGTACATGGGCCCGATTTCCTTGCTTGCATTGTAGACTTCAGTTTGTTGTATCCCTTAGCTTCAAACATTGTTAGTCGACCCTCTGTTCACTACCTTTGTCCCAGATAATTAGTGCTTAGGACTTGTGCATCCTCTCTTCAGCAAGTGTTGTCACCCTTTTATATGTGATGTCCTCACACTCCCAACTTGTTTTTGTCCATCTCATCCCTCTGAAGAAGAGGGGAGGCTACACTGGTTGGAACCTAAGCAGGCCCTTAGTTTCTAGAGCAATAGGATTAAGGAATATTACTTGAACGCTCAGCTCTTTGTTGGATTAGCTGGTGCTTTGACAGGAAAAGCAGTCCAGAAACTGAACATTCTGCAATGTATTATCCTTAGTAACAAGAACAAGGTGATGGATGGAATGCTAGAATTAATCTCAGCCAGTTGCAATCCCTTGGGACCTCATTTCATTCTTATCCCCCACCATGCCACTGTAGACAATGACATGTCTTATGCAAATCAGTACTGACCCTGCTGCTCATGGGACAGTCCGTCCCAAACTGCCATTCAAGGGCCCTTCCACAAGGGACCACAAGGAGGTCCAGACCGATTCAACCAATTTAGGTCTCATCAGTCAGGTATAGCTTGATTCCTATGGCACAGTGAGCACGCCACCCATGTCTGGGCATACCTGTCGCATTTAAGGCGTTTACTGCCAATAATAATGTGATGAAAGGCATGTTTCAGTTAGTCTCCACCACCGGCAATTGCTCAGGGCTACATTCTTGACCATCTTTTTTTGCCCACTTTACCACTTTAGCCAGAGAATCACTTTACCCTACCGATGAGCCCTAATAAGGCCAGAACTAGTCTTGGGTTACTTATGTTTCAGTTCAGGTAGGAACTGGCCTGGCAGGTTCAAGCTGGACTGTTCCCAATGGAACAGGGTTCAGACTGATTTGGATACGGCTGGGTCCAAACTGAAGTGGCATGGTGTGCTAAATAGCAATGAACTGGAATGAGGCCCAAGTAATTACCAGTGGCTGAGATTAATTCAAGCATTTATCACTTCTTAGTATACTTAAGTGGGATGAGTATGCCCAGTTGTGGGCCCTTGCACACTGTACCACTGGCCTGGCAGTTTGGACTGGATTGTACCCGCTGGTGCAGGCTTGGGTCTGATTTGCATATGGCTGGGTCCAAACTGAGATGGCATGATATGCCAATGAGTGATGACTGGGATGCAGCCATGAGTAATTATTGAGATTAATTAAAGCATTCCAACCATCACTTTTTTGTATGCTTCACAGAGTATCCTTTGCATCACTGTTTTGTGCCTTGGCTGTAAACTTTCCTCCTGAGACCCTTAGGTTTCATCCCACCAAGTCAAGAGCTGTGGCTACACACCCTGGCTCGGGCTGGTCCTGTTTAGGACATCATCCAGGCAGTCACATGGACATTTGTCCATACTTTCACCAGACTGTCCTGTGTTGCCCTCCAAGTATGTAGGCAAGGCAAATTTCCCACTTTGTCCTGCAGGAGTTCCTGGTTTAAAGTCCACTCCACAGCCCCACCTCCTCTTAGTGAGCATTGCTTTGGGATGTGTTCATAAGGTGAGGAATCTGCAATGAGAAATATCAATCAAAGATTAAGTTACCTTCAGTAAAGCTCCTTCTGGTGGATACTCCATCACTAATCGGCTTGAAAGCCCTATAGCAAATATTTTCTTCAAGACTGCAGTGTTGCAGTAGTACTAGATGTTTTGGAGTTTAATGGGTAAAGAACAGTGGTCACAAGACCATAGATATCACAATCAATGTACAAATACATCAAATGATGAATGTATTCAATTGTATATAAAAACATTATAAACAATATTACGGACTGGGTATGTGGTACTCAGTGCTCATATACAAGTAATACACATGTGTCAATATGTGATCAAAACTTCATCAAGTAAGGACAACACAGCCCATTTTATTCTTATTTATAATCAAATTGGGTCCATAGAACAAGTTGACAGAGACGAAATTGATCATTTGATGTATTTTTACATTGACCGACAACACGGATTTATCCCCGGCAGATCACCAAGTGACCATATACAGAGAGTTATCTCTTTATTTGACTTTGCAGAAACTACAGGAGACCCTATGGTCCTTATTCTTCTGGATGCAGAAAATGCATTCAATAGGGTCTCCTGGAAGTTTTTATGGGCAGCAATGTCGGATCGGGGAATAACGAAGGGATTTATTAAAGCTATCCAAGGACTCTGTCAATCCAAGTGCCAGCGTGGTGATAAACGGGAGTATGTCCGAGAGTTTCATGATCACGAGGGGAACTAGACAGGGGTGCCCCTGCTCGCCTCTCTTCTTTGTGATATACATCGATCAATTTATACGCAAACTTGATGGCCATCCTTGCGTGCCATCTATTATGATCAATAATTATGAAACCAAAGTCCTAGCTTACGCGGACGATATAGCTTTAGTTACCACCAACCCAAGGAGGCTATCAAGATTGTTGAGGATGAAGCAACAAAATTCGGCAAAACTTCCAGTTATAAACTGAATACGGGGGGAAAACTCAAATAGTTATAAATGACAAAGTGGAGATGGAGGACGCTAGAGTTGTGGAACACGCTACTTATCTAGGTGTCAATATAAGCGCCAAGGTAGATAAAATTGTACAGATAAACCTCAATCCATTAATAGGGCACACCAGAAAAGATTTAATTAGATTGGATAATCTACACTTAACTATTGGTGGCAGTTGTAATTTGATTAAAATGCTGATCCTACCTACATTTTTATATTTCTTTAGAACAATCTGTCTCGAGTTCTCCCCGTATTATTTTAAAAACATCGAATCTCTGTTTTCTAGATTTATTTGGGGATTTAGACAGACATCTTGCTAGGTGACAGGCTAACTTATCCGTACAGCAAGCAACACCGGATCGTGCGCAAGAGCTTGCACAAACATCTCTAATGTCAATAAAATTGCAATCACAATTCTACAAAACATTTTTTGCCCTTTACTATACACCGTTTAAAATGGGCAAGTGGGCCAGTGGCTCGGGAAGTGCTTGTCCACGCTGTTCATTGGAGGTAGCCAATGATATTCACATGTTCGCCACGTGCTCAACGCTTACCAACCTTAGGATAAAAGTATCCAATTTCATTTCGGATATATTTCAGGTAGAAATTACTATCTCCACTGAAGAAATGATCTTAGGAGTGGCTGCAACGGAGCGCCCAACATACCAACAGGGGCTGATTTTTGTAGCTATGGCGGCTCTGAGATTGTGTATAGCCACCGCATGGCTTGACCCTCAACCGCCATCTTTCACACAATGGAGGGCTAGATTACTTGCCATATGTAGCGTGGAGGTGGCCATATATAAATATAAGGGATAAAAAAAAAAACAAAGAGGGATGATGATTGGGAACCATTGATACTCTGGATAGAAGTCCACAGTTAAGGGAAATATATTTAATGGAATACCCTAAGGGGAAAGCGGATGTGTGAATCTCTCTTTCATTTCTTTCTTTTCCTTCTGCTTTTCTTGGTTATCAAATCTTGCGAGCTGCTAGAGTCTACTTCTTTAACTTATATATTTAAGGTGGTTCAACCGAATTTGTTTCCTGACCTTGGTCTGCTAGGGGGGGAGAGGGGCTATGTATTGTAATAAAATGTCAAAATGTGAACAAAAACTTTAAAAAATAAAAATAAAAAAATGAAGATTGCGATTTTCCATTGTCTTAGGACCACTGTTCTTTACGCATAAGATTACCCAAGGTCCCAGAAACCGCTCTGGTTCCCTTGTTACCTATAATCTTGGAGTTTATTGAGGCCACTAATATTTGTGTGGTCATATGTAAGCCACCACATGCTGACACAGCACCATCCAATGGGGCACATATGCCATAGCACTTTAAGCATATCAACCTGGGGACGGTCCATCCATTTTGTTCCAAATGATGCTTCAGGGGCTCCATTCGACCAACTATTTCTGACAAGTTACCCTCTTATTCCACAGCAGAAATTAATTTGAATTTGCGATGTATCTTGGCATTCATAGTGAACTATCAGCTAAAAAGAAAAACAAGCATTGACCAGCTCGTTGGTGTGTCACACTCCATACAGAAGTCAAACCTATTGAATTTGCCAGTGCTTGTATGCCTGGCAGCACTGGGGAGCGAGCCAATTCAAAATCCTCTGAAAAATTGATGTTACAGAAAACAAAGACACATTTCTGTTGTGTAGCATTGTTTTCTTGGATGCTTTTGTCAGCATTTGAGCTGGGACCACATGCGTTGAAGAAAGTACATTTTTGTAACTTTTCTAGAGATGGAAAATACCCTTTTAGATTTTGTCCAAAGTGCCATCATAGACTAGCTCAAAAGGACGCACATTAGGTTTGCAAATTGTGCCTAATCAAGGACAATAATCCCAAGGGTTTAAGGTGTGACAAAGGTCATCACACCATGATATGATGCAACACAAACAGGGCTTCTTTAAGCACCTAGGTCTATGGATCAATGAGAAAATGCTTGATGAAATGGAGGTGGAGGATGAGGGGGTCTGAAATCGAGAAAACAATGTGCTGCAACCTCAAAAAGACACTGAAAGCTATCGTGAAAATGCCAAAGAGACATACAACTGTTGCAGAATTGAAGAGGGGCCAAGCTGAGAATTTTGTACTTGAACTCAGTGAAATCATCCTCAACGTTGAGGATACCTGCAGTCAAATCGAAAGTAAAATCAAACTAGCCCATGGGTTGTAACATAAAGACAAGGGACAAACCTTCATATTCTTACACAGCTACGTAAACGGATCAAGATTAGAAGAAAGAAAAGGAGTCAAAGGGAAAAGACACCTTGATGTCAAAAAGTAAGACTGCCCCATCGCACAATGCTAAGCAACATCTGCTCAACATTGATGGAAAGCACATTTACTCGAGGCTCAAAATGGAGGTCTAATCCAGAAAAAGAAACAATTTGATTAATCCTGTGTGGGTTGCAAGTTTGCTGCTAGAATAGAGGAGACGAGAAACTCTTTGAGTTACAACCTTCAACAACCCCTGAACCACAGAATGATGAGTGAGAGCAGTTTGATGATGAGGAAGAATATGAACAACCCATTATTACATAGTTGATGGTGAGAAGATATGTGGCAGGACCTAGGTACAGACTCCCCTACCCTTATATGGGATACATCTAGAGGAGGAACACAGAGAAGCATGCGTCCTGCTACAGACTCTACTTTATCCCAAAGGAAAATATGTTTCAGTGCTACACAACATTATTGATCAACAGGAGAAAGCTGGCAAAGAGCAAGCTTCTAAGTGGGAAAGAAATATAAGTGCTCTACATAAGACCTAGTATATATCAGAAGTAATGCTCTAGCAGACTATCATTGTCTTGACTCCTAGGAAGAGGGCTACAGGTCCAACATCCAAATGGCCACCACCTGATAAGAATAATAGGTAGCTGGAGATAGTGGGGAGGAAGAAGGAGCGATCTGCTGCAACACAGTGGATCGTAGCAATTAACAGCGACCTTCTGAATAGGTATGGACCACAGTAGTGGGAAGTGATAGAAAAGATAATGATACACCTCCCTAACCAGTCTAAAAATAGAGTAATGACTGTCAACCAGGAAGGTTAGACAGTAGCTAACTCTGGTCTAAAACCAGCCGTGGATGCCGCAGACCCTGCCAGGAAGCAGATATTTAACTGCATTTCTGTAAACGGAGACATCTCTCATTATGTGTCTCATGCATAAAACAAGAAGTACAGCCCACCATCATAAAATATGTTCTTCATTTATTAGTCTGGTCTGAGTGACAGTAGAAATTCACCCCAACTGATGAAAAAGGATAATAAAACAGCTAAAGCAGTTTTGGGTACTCAACATCATAACTGTATAGAACTAGAGAACATACCACCGAATGTCAAGCTAATAAAATGGCCTTGCTAATGAGAGAAATTACAACTATAAGAACAGAAGATGGAAGACTTCCTACAAAAAGGACCGATAGAGGAGTGTGGCAATGGGTTCCTTCTATTTAGTATACCTGGGGTTTTTGCTTTTTAATCAACCTGTTTTTGAACCGTTACTGTGGGTGATTCTCACTCCGAATCTAATTTTGATAGTTGCATTGGATTGTGTGTGTCTACCACCATTGTCTGCCTTTTAAGAAACGGCTGCTGCGACACAGCTGGGTAAGGTGCACTGGCCTGGTTAACATGAACACCTCTGCGCACATGTGGGGGGTCTCTCAAAGGGGGATGGCCAATGTAATTAAAGGTGTGGATTAAAAACACGCAAGCTAAAAATCTGTGTTTAGCATAGTGCGCCGCCCGACTTGTATTTTGCTGTTTCTGTCATTGCATCCAGATATATGATACAACAAGTAACATCATAGCTACAAGAAGTCAGGACTATTGGCTTTGTCAGTGGTTGTTAGTTGCCTAAAATAAATAAGCAGCAACTATGGCTTGTATATAATATTAAAAAACTTCCACTTAAAGCCCCCAACGACAATGGTGCTGCTCCTGAGTTTCAAAAAGAGAAGGGAAATCCAGAGAGAAAATGACTCTCTTTAAAGGATTTCCTTTCCCCTACAACGCTCGCCTGGCATGACGTCATGCCGCAACTTCTCCACTAGTGAGAAGTGAGCAGTGTGAGCACGTGCACATCGATGTGCCTGCTGTCACTGCAGTCTGCAAAAAACACATACTGCCTGTGCCACGGCACAAACAGAGTCCGATAGAGACCCGTTTTGAGGCCGCCTTTAAAAAAAACTGCCAGTGCTCAGACCCAGTAAGACCCGGCCCACTTAAAGTCCTGGCTGCGCTTGTGATACTACAATCATGTGTAGCCTAGTAGAGGCACACACGTAACATGCCTCTGGCAGTTTTAAACTACAAATTCAACTTGCCAAAATAATTGCTTTTGACAGACCTTCCTTTTAAACGTTAACAGGTTACCACCATGTATGCATTATTGCCTAAAAAGCCAGGGTGTATTATATTTAAAAGTAGGACAGGTAGAAGTAGATGTTCAACATGTCCTTACACTGATATGTCCCCCCAAAAATATTTTCAATGTAGCAAGGCTGGCTGCTACCATAGTAAATCACTGGGCTACAGTGCTACATTTATTAAATGCTAAATTCGGATTGGTAGCAGCTAGAGAGATACTTCGACTCATTTTAAGTGTAATTTAAAATCCTCTTTAGTGGTAAAGTTGGATTTTCAACTCTTATTTTGAAAATGTCACTTTTAGAAAGTTGGCATTTCCCAGTCTAAGGTTTTGCAATATTTCTGGGAGTTGTCCGATATCTGGGCTGGTGATGGCTTTCCTACAGGGCACTGTGCATTTGACCAGATAGGAGACACAGGGGCTTGGGAACAGAGGGGAGTGAGACTTCCTGAAAACAGCATGGCTGGCACTTGGTTTAAAAGTGTCATCCTGAGAGCCTAAGGGAGGGCAAGAAAATGGACGGCAATTGCAAGCACATCAAGGACAGTTGGAGACGCCATCTTATGCCCTGATGGACTTCGGACTCTGTCTGCAGTTGACCCCCAGGACTAGATGGGTCTATCCAGGGCCAGTGATGCTAGCTCTCTCACACTCCTCGAGAACCAGTTGGGGAACACTTGGAATTTTCTGTTCCACAGCAGGAGGTGAGGAGCCCCAGGAGCCAGGCAAAGGAGGAGGCCCAGTAAAACCATCTCCCTGCAAGGTGTGTCGTGTTTTAGCCCAGGAGGCCTACTGCAATCGTCCAGGTGGCTTAAACTCGCAACCAAAAGCAAAGTGACCCAAAGGTCATCAAAATCAGCCTACTGTGGTCCAAGTTATGTCAATTTGAAGATTCTGACCCATGTCTTTTTGAACAAAAAGAAACTGTGTGTTGTGCTCCACTGCAACTCCTTCTGATACCTCCCAGACTGGACCTTCTAATACCCCCAGACCAGACCAAGGCGGGCTTAGGGGGGACACATCTTAGGGGGATGGGGTGTACGTGGGCCTACTTATGGTTTTAATTATTGTCCATTGGCCTAGGCGTGGGAAGATGACATCACTCGAGGACTCCCTTCTCCACGGTGCCTGTGTCCACTCGGCGCCTCCCAGAGTTTCCCAGAGCCGAAGCGACCCCCCACCCAGCTCAAGGAGTTCTATGAGGCCATGCATCAATAATTGGGAGAGCCTGACCCCTCTGGAGTGCCTTTGGACCCCACTGGTTCAGGAGGGGCCCCTAAAAGATTTCCGCTAGCATGTTCACACCCTGCACCAGTCCGCCTCCATGGATCTGCTGTTGAAACCAGAGCGACTCCACCCACGACCTTTCACAGAAATCACTCCAGTGGCGTTGTTTCCCTATCAACTGCCCAGACTCTGATACGGAACCATATCGGTGTCGGCTGGTACCATGCCCTCCAAGTCAGAGCCAGTGTCTTTTTCTTTTGATATGCCTCAAGAGGGAGATAATTGGGACCAGTCAAAGCCCTTCACAGAGTTTCCTGTGTATAGGACAGTTTCCCAGTGCCATTAACCCGCTCCTAGGAACCCCAGTTTCCTCACCCAGCACTAAACCCCTGCAAGCTTGGTGGTCCAGGCCTCAATCTCCATGATCAACCCCAATGTGTTTCCTACTACTCAACCAGATAGGGAATCCAAAAGGCTGGATATCTTTGGCAAGCGGATATTCTCTTCTGACAACCTTGCATTGCGGTCGGTGAACAATTTGTGCCTTTTGGGCGGATACACACACCACTGTAGGGGATTCGGTTGCTCAAGCGCTGCCTAGGACCTCGGAGGATGTCCAAGACATACTCACCCAAGCCATATCCGATGAGCGAGATGCAGCAAATTTCACCATCAGATGTAGGCTGGGCATGACCGACTCACTAGGCAGAGCATTTGGATCGTTGGTGAAACTACTGGTTGAGAACCACTGGCTTATCCAGGGATGTCCAATCTTCCACCATGGACATGACCTTTGATGACTTTCACCTTTTTGGCAAAAAGACAGACTCAACACTGGATCCCTTTAAAGACAGGAGAGCTACAACCAGGACTCTCTTTGCCCCCCGACCCGACCCCGCCCTCCAAACTCCAGTCTGCCGTTCACCCCTTCCGTGGCACCAAGAGGGGATTCCAAATTTCCCCTTTTTCACCCAGCCACCAAAGCCAGCAGGCTTCCTAGTCTGTTGTTTGTGGCCATGGGCGCAGTTCCCACAAACCATATTAGAACACCAGGCAGAGGTCGGGCCTGTCTAACCCCTAGCTGCTACAGGCTCAAAACCCCTTTAGCTTGTGCTCTTACCAGCACGGGTACCCAGTGGGGGGCAGGATCCGCCATTTCTTATCACCTACCTCACTGGCATTCCATATCAGCGGACACGTCAATCGATAAGCATTTTTATTGGGCAGCACTGTCACCATTAGTGATATAAGAGCACTGTGGTTGCAAAGTCTCCGTCAGAGAAATGAGGGTAGAGGGCAGAGGAACAAGCAGAAAAGGCAGAACAGAGAGCAGAAAAATGTGCAGAGGAGGCACAGAGGTTAGCAGACTGCGAGCAAGCTGGACGGGAGAATGTTACGAGAGAGTTGGCACAAGGACTTGCTCAGTGGGGTCGCGCTGCTTCTTCCATTAAGTATGTCCTGGGGGAGGGCAGGGAGCTGGGTGGTGGGAGGAGGGAATCTGGGAACACGGCATAAACAAGACGAAAAAGGCAAAGTAAAGGGCAGAAAACAAGCAGAAAAGGTAAAGTAAAGGTCAGAAAACGATCAGAAAAGATAAAATAGAGCCCTGACAAATGAGCAGAAAATGCAGTACAGAAAGAAAAAAAAACAGAAAAAGCAAAACAGCAGGCAGAAAAGGCAGACAGAGAACAGAAAAACAAGCAGAGGAGGCCCACACTGTGGGCAGAAGGTAGACAGGTAGCGTATTGCAGGCAAGCTAGACAGGAGACTGTCGCAGGGAGAGCTGTCAGGAAAGGGTAGCATATTGCAGGCAAGCTACACAGGAGACTGTCGCAGGGAGAGCTGTCACGAGGACCTGTGGGTTTTACCAATTGTCCAGAGTGGCTATTCAATCCACTTTCTGGAAGCGGCCTCCCTTCATGCCACCCACTTATGGCCAGCTGATGGAGGACCATCTTGATTTGCTCCATCAGGAAGTGTTGGCCTGTTTGGCCAAAGGGGCCATAGAGAGGGTGCTGGCTTCAGAAGTAGAAAAGTGTACAAAAAAGTGATGGATGGAATGCTTGAATTAATCTCAGCCACTGGTAGTCACTCAGGCTGCATCCCAGTTCATTGTTATTTAGCACCACCATGCCACCTCAGTTTGGACCCTGCCATATGCAAATCTGTGAAAACCCTGCTCAAAAGGGAACAGTGTAGCCCAACTGCCAGGCCATGTTATCCCTGATCCGGAACACAAGCCAACCAGGACCGTTTCATTTTTTACTTGTTATTGGCTCATCGGCCAGGTATATCTTCGTTCCAGTGACAGTGTGCCCTGGACCCACCTCTGGGCATACCAGTTCCACTTAGTGTGAAACACAAAAGTATACAAAAAAGTGTTGGATGGAATGCTTGAATTCATCTCAGCCACTGGTAATCACCAGGACCGCACCCCAGTTCATTGTTATTTTGGACACCATACCACCTTAACACCTAGACTGCTGCAGCAATTCCCCCTCTGTGCTAACATTTGCAGGATCCCATTGTTCATGACGAGCTCAGCTCGTCATAAGCACACGAGCAGTGTACTGCATGACGAGCTGAGCTCGTCATGAGCATGGAAGGGGTTAAATTAGACTCAGGTGTATGATGATCAGTCTTGGCCCTGCTCCAGTTGGAGCAGTCCAGCCCGGACTGCCAGACCAGGTCCTCCCTGGTCCAAACCAGAAATAACAAGGTCCTGGTTGCTATTCCTGCTACTTTCTGGTGCCCAAAAAGGACGGAGGCCTCCATCCTATTATAGACCTGCTCCTTCTCAACTTCTTCCAGAAGAAAGAGAAGTTCAAGATGCTCACCTTAGGTCAGGTCCTATCTGCCCTGGAGACTGGATGGAGTTGGTGGACTTGAAGGATATATATTTCCACATCACAGACCTGCCTGCCCACAGATGTTACCTGCAGTTCATGGTAGGTCATGAGCACTTTCACTTCGCTGTGCTTCCTTTTGACCTTACCAGCACCACTTGGGTGTTCACCAAGGTGATGATGGTTTTTGCAGTACATGTTCGGAGGTCCGGGGTTCCAGTCTGTCTTCCTTGATAATTGGCTGTTGAAGGAAAGCTCACGCCAGACTGTCATCTCCCACCTCCAGACTATGGCAAGCGTTCTGCATTCGATGGGGTTCGCTATAAACGTGCCAGTCACACCTGATTCCCTTTCTGAAGCTCCCTTTCATCAGAGCTGTTCTGGATAGAGTGCAGTGTTGGACCTATCCTTCTGATGAGCCCAGGACCTTCAGGCTATGATTTCAATGTTTAAGCCTCTAGTCTGGATTTCAGTGAGGCTCACTCTGAGACTGCTGGGCCTCATGACCTCCTTCATCCTACTAGTGACACATGCCTGTTGACATATGCGAGCTCTGCAGTGGCGCCTGAAGTTCCAGTGGACAGAGCATCAAAGGAAATTTCTCCGACCTAGTTCTGATCTCAGAGGGAACTGCAAAAGGCCGGCAGTGGTGGCTAATGAGCCGCAAATGGGTCAGCGGCAGACCTCTCTTCCTTTACCAACCAGAGCTGACTCTTGTGGCAGATGCAACACTCCTGGGCTGGGGCCGCCACCTGGGAGAGGTGGAGATCAGAGGACTTTGGTCTCTGGTGAAGACCAGGCTCCACATCAACTTGTTGGAGCTTCAGGTGATCCGAGTGGCATTGAAGCATTTTCTCCCTTCGGTCAAGGAAGGGTTGGTGCAAGTGTTCACAGATAATGCCACCGCTATGTGGTCCTGCCACAAACAGGAGGGGGTCATGACCCCTTTGTCAAGAAGCCTTACACCTCTGGACATGGCTGGAACGGCAGGGCATTTCCCTGTTAGTTTAAAATGTGATGGGCTCTCAGAATACCAGGGCATACAAACTCAGCTGTCAATACCTAGCGGGTCAACAAGTGCAACTTCATCTGGATGTGGTACAAGGTCTCTTTCAAGACTGGGGAGAGCCATGGTTAGATCTGTTTGCTACTGCCAAGAACATGCAGTGTCAGCAGTTCTTCTTGCTGGAGGCTGGAGAGAAGAAGGGAAAGGCTGTTTAGAAACAAACCATCACACTAGTGCTACGCATAAACATCTGCTACGCATTAGACAAAAAGCAACCCCCTGAGGGCTTGCAAGCTCATTTCACCAGAGCCAAGGCTGTGACCAACACTTAAGCTCGTTGAGTCCCTGTCCTGGACATCTGTCAAGCAGCAACGTGTGCATCACTGTACACATTCACCAAACATTACTATCTGGACATTCAGCTCCATTGTGATTGCCATTTTGTTTGTGTGGTACTACATGACTTATTGATCTAATCTACTACCAAACCCACCTCTGGGGAGGTATTGCTTGGATATCTTTCAATTATTTATTATGATTTGGAATTCCAAAGAATTCCACATAAAATACAGATGAAACATTTCATTCAAATCATAATAATAAAAAACAGGAAAAAATACAACTTAAATTTTTCATGGTTACACCCAAGAGTACATAATCACTTATCTTCAATAGCACTATGGAGGACGACAGAGGACAGTCTCTAAACCACAAAGAGTTACATGTTCAATTTTCCTTAATTGAATAATTCTCAAGAGGTGGAATTCTCCTTTCTTCATTAAGTTCATCACTAGGGTGGGCAACAACGTTCTAATAAAATATATTTACGGCCAATGTCGATCATTATCAGGTGAGTAAAACTTTTAGCTCTCACCCTGATTTTTTAAAATAATCTACCTTTGGATGGCACTTGGTTAAGATAAAAATACCATTACCATCCAATATACACATAACAATTTACATAAATAATTAAAAACTTTTTTAGGGAGGTGATCATGGAATAGAAATAGCAGCAAGTATATTTATAAAGTGCTAAATAAAGTGCTAATGCAATACAAAAGAGCTAGTGCATTAATACCCTATTCTAGGACATTTCTCACATATAATTACCCAGGAGCTATGTTTCTAAGGAAATGCGCTTTGTTAATTAACTATCTTACAGGAATGCTAGTACACAGTAAAATTAAGCATTGATTTTCATATTTAGTAACTAATTAAAGTGCTTAAAGTGCATAACAAAGTGCTAATGCATAAGAACACATCACACAGTACTATAAAGGCATAAAGGTCACCCTCATCTGCTAAATTTTAATATACATTCAAAAATTAAAAAGCGAACATTTTTAAAACAAATCAGTTCAGATGGTGGAAGCAGAAGAAAGTTACGGGCCTGTTCTGCTGTTGAGATTTTATACTGTAAAAAAACATGCCTTGGATATTTGCGGCGTATTGAAAGAAGTGCTGGGCACACAATCAAAACATGGTTAAGGTCTTGTATACCGCCATTGCATAAATCACAGTGTCTTTCGTTTTTGGGGATACCCTCCCAGGCACCTGTTACAATCCTCAAAGGCAGCAGGTTCATTCTTAATAATAAAATCACTCTTCGAACTCCATGATTCAAGTTCCAAAGAACGTACGGCTGAGGATTTTTAACTATAGAGCTCTCCGCAATACAGTCCAACCTTCCATTCACACGGCATATTTTCAAATCTCTTTCCCGTTAAATCACATATATAGTTCTTTTAATTATATGTTTTATTTTTATTTTATCCAAACCTGCTGCCCCTTCAAAATCTATACCAAAACTGCTTAAAGCCTTTAAATAATTCCTAAAAATGACACTTTTTGATAGCATATTACCGAAAATGTCCTTATGCAATGCCAACCTTAATAGGTTCTCCTGACTATTTATCAATGCGTTACCCCATCTTAAACAAGCTGCCATTGTCAAGACATGTGTTGAAAGAAGGCCAAATTCGAGCCTAAGGGCCGCAGTTGACACAGCATAACTCAGATTGCATAATTGTCGCCAGATTTTACCTTCCACTTTCTCGTACTTTGACATTCATCTATCGTTTCATTTGCGTAATTCAAGGTCGGGGGAATCTTTATTTTATATACGGCAATGGTATGAGAAAAATGTATTTTCCCACATTGCAAGTACAAACGATTAATTGCAGAGGCTTGTGAGATAGCTTTACTTTTGCAATGGTCCATATGTTTTTTAACAGAACACCTATTTGTGAAAAATGTTCCTAGATAAGGGTAAAATTTTACTATTTCCATCATTTCATCTCCTAAAAACCATTTTAGGTTTGATCTAACCTTACAGCCCTTATAACTAAAGATCATCACTTTACTCTTTGAGACATTTATTTTTAAAAAGTATTCCTTAGTGCACCTAACTAATTCCGACAGTCGTCTCTGCAGCCCAATTGGGGTTAAGTCCATTATTATAGCGTAATCGGCGTACAGCAAACAACTTATTTTTAGGTTACCCACTTGTGGGGGATCCCTTTTACTCTCCCCCCCGATCTACCCTATCGAACGCTGTGGAGAAATCAATAAATGCTGTATACAATGGAGTCCTCCGACCAACGGGATATTTATCAATTAGGGTTTGCAGAACAGAGATGTTATCTAAAGTGCCACTATTCTTCCGAAACCCTGATTGTTCAAGGGGAATTAGATTATTTCCAAATACCCACTCTTGTAATTGAACCAGGATACTTTTTGCAAACAATTTTCCCGTTGCATCTAGAAGGGAAATTTGCCTAAAACTAGCCGGGGAGTTTTTAGGGCCCTTCTTGTATAGCGGAACTATTATGCTTCCCTTCCAGGAGTAAGGGATGTCCCCGAAATTGTAGCAATGGGCGAATAAAGGTTGTAATACTTTTGCCCAGTCGCCATAGTCCTTTTTTATTATGGCTACAGGGACATCGTCCGGACCCATTGCGCCCGAGTATCTCGCCCCCTTAATGTATCCTTCAATTTCCCTCACTGATGGCGCTTCTACGTCACCTGCCAGTGCTATGGTATTAATAGACACCTCACCCTCGTCATCTAATAGATTAGGGGCATACAAAAAGGATATCTTATTTTAAAGGAATCTGCAGTTAAAAGTTTAGCAGATGAACAGGTTGCTTGCCTTCGATAATGACTTATCTGGTAGAGAGACTGTCTAGCTGTAGTTTCCTTATCTAACTTCCCGGTCTGCAAACGGATTTCTGTATAGTGTTGCCTGTCTAATGCCCTTAGCACTGCAGACCAGCATTCTTTGTGGGTCCACGCTTCTGGCGTGAAAAGTCACAAAAAGAAACCGATTTCAACTCACTGGGATGGCGCCTATATTAGAACCGTGCACGTCACATCAGGCACAGACGGCACTGATGGCGCAAAGCCGAATGACACCACCTACCAGAGCACAGGGGTACTGCTCAAGAGTTTCTTGATCCAATCTTACGTCTGGGGATAATTCTAAGGTATGTCATCTGCTGCTAGATAGTGTCTCTACCAGATAAGGCATTACCAAAGGTAAGTAACTTGTACATTGATGTCCTATAACTAAACTTATTCGAAATGGCATTATCTGCTTACTTTGATGAATGGAAGTTATCACGGTAATATAGATTAACTATCACTGTGTTTTAAAAAATAGAGTTCATCTTGATAAATCCATCACTAGGTTTTTGTACGATTCGATAATTGGTAATACCTTGTCTGGACAATTTTAGGGCCTAAGATTTGCTTTTGCTGTTACTGTTCCTTGACATAAATAAAATGTGTGCTTCTAAACAAGTGTCTGTCCTGTCATAAGATACCCATTTTGGCGAAGAGATGTTTTTGATTCGGTTGCATTTCTCAAGTTGTATTAATGGTTTGTAAATTAACTGATGGGAAGGATTTAGTATTCATTCCACCCACAGAAAAATAACCACAATCTCAGTTTAGAAAAATGAAACATGCTATTTTAGGAACAACGTTCCATAATGATTTCAAATGGATCTTTAATTTCTAAATATTCTGTTTTATCCAAGATAATGTATTGACATTTCCCTTAACAGCCTACCGCATACAAAACTGCCCTTGAAAAAGTGTACAACTCAAGAAGACAAGAAAGCCCCTTTGCCAGTTCCTGGTGCAGCAATCATCCCCACTGATTCATCTGCGATTGACTTAGTGATCAAGCATGAGGCTGCAGAGAAAGTGAATCTGGCCAACAAAATCGTACTTCCCGGGGAGCAAAAAAAACGTATTAGAGTGCACCAGAAATGCACATCATTGCATAAAAACCAGATCTCAGGTGAGATAAGCAATTAACTTTTTTTACTTGTTTGTACTGTGCTGATATTAAATTAAACTGAACATGATTAGTGACTGAGTTTTAGCGAAAATTATTCCTAATGATAGCAGAGTTCTCTGAGGCAGAGAAAACAAAGCGCTCTCTTTGACCCAAGGGAGTGTGCCCTTTTTAGGTCTCGGCCTAGCGTACACTGCGAAGCAGTGTCGCGCAGCCGAGATTTTATGTTTTCCTAGAGTGGGGCTTGAACCCGCCCCATTTCTCCATTGGCGGTCTTCCTAAACGGAGGCCAGCCATTGGAGGAGAGGGGCATCACTCCGTTCAAGCCCCGTCTTTTTGGGATAGAGGGGTGTGTTTTTTCTGTTCTTTCTCTCCCTGACGTCAATGGGAGAGAGCAGCCCCTCATCACGCTGCCTGCACGCCCAAGTCAGCTCTCGGATTGGTGTTCCTTATTAACCAATCAGAGGGCCGACTTGGGTGTTCAGGTAGTGTGAGCAGACACATCGCCTCCTCTCCCCCCAAAGAGTAAGGAGTACAATGAACGAATGCCATCGACGCAAGTACGAGAAACACACGGATGACTCAGTAATTACAAAACTTCAAATGTTGTAAGAAGGGCGTGCCCGTCCATCGCTCAGCTTGTGTAAACCAGCAGCTGGGACACAAACACAAAAGACTAATATAGGAAAAAAAATCAACAAAAAAAATCAATTGCCTTGCTAGAGTACTTGAAAGGACGTTGTGGTTACAGGCAGAAGGGGTGTTTTTGTTCCAGGTAGCTGAAATATGGAAATACAAACCGCCAGAAGCCCCCACTCCCCTCCCCCGGGGTTGTTTTTCTCTCTCGCTCTCTTTTTGCGCAATTCAGCATTTATCTTTTCAGGGACAGCTCTGCCACGTGTTACGCGAATGTCTGCCAGGCGTTCCGCGAATGTCTGCCAGGCTTAAGCCTGGAAAAAAATACATTAGTGACCAACTGCTCTCCTGGCAAATCAAAGATAGTGTTTGGACAGGCTGGGGTTGATGTCACTCGTGCCTTGCCATATGAGGAGGAACCCGGCTCGGCTGGCAGCGTTAGGACAAAGTGAAGCACCCTTCCTCCCCCAACGCCCTCCTGCACACGGTGGGGGCCGGGGGACGTGCAATGATAGAACGAGAGGGCGAGCCAGCTGTAAATATCGCCTGTAACCTTACTCTGAAATGCAGGGCTGAAGCCATTCAGGCAAAAAACTGAGATTTATGTGCAAAAACCATATCTCTCGAGCAGGCGGTGCAGTCTCCGACCCAAAACTCACATTGGTGTACAAGCTCCTGCCCCCCTCCCACCCGACTGCCGAGGGAGGCAGTGAGGGGGGCCGAGGCGCGTGAAATACGACCGCCTGGCACACAAGGTTATTGAAAGGAAAACAGGACGCGATCCGCCTTCCTCACCTCTTTCCTCTTTCCTCATCTCTCTCTCTTTTGCTCTTAGTCAAGGTCTGGGGAAATATGTCCTTTCGATATGCAATTAATAAAATATATCACCTGCATCTTCATTCATGGTATATTTCACAATATCTGCACGGGAAACTGCACATGCAAAAGATGCCATATCATTTGCGTATGCTTCACAAAAAAGATCACACGATCCATGTATATATCTCGGATAAAATGCATATTTTTATTTTAGCAGGCCATTTTAGTTCAAAACTATTTCCTATAGGTGAATGTAATATATTCTCTAGGTTCTGTTTTTTTCTAAATAAAATAAGGTACAAGAAAGAAACGCGAGGGTCTGCCATGGTTCTTCAGTGAGGCTGCGGTGGAAGCAGGGTATGGATTGATTCAATGCAGCACACCTATCCAGTCTGAGCTGGCTGCAAGGTTCCCTGGGGGTGCCTGCGGGGCTGCCCAATATGAATGCGGGGGCTGCAGCACTACACCTACAGAGACATGTACGCAGAGGCACGCCAGCCAGGGCTCTCCTGCTGTTTTATAAATTACATTAAAAGGGAATGCGATACGTTATAAATCTTTTTATTATTAGGTTATAAAAACATATGTCTGGATTGTTCAAAACGCGACCGCATTAGATATTTTCGAAAAGTACACTGTAATTATGCAATTTTTCTGCCTTCCGCGGTTAAATTTACAGACATGCTTCTAATGTTTGTTTTTTTAAACTGAGTATGTTGGCCTTTCTCGGGCTTCTTCCTCTCACACCTTGCTTTCATACGGAGCAGCCATTTTTTAGGTCTCGGCCTAGCATACGCTGCACAGCAGTGTCGCGCAGCCGAGATTTTGTTTTCCTCGTGTGTGTGGCTCTATGTGTGTGTGTAGGTGGCTCTGTGTGTGTGGCTCTGTGTGTGTATATGGATGGCTCTGTGTGTGTGTGGGTGGCTCTATGTGAATGACTCTGTAGGTGGCTCTGTATGTGTGTGTGGGTGGCTCTGTGTGGGTGCAAATGCAATAGGTCTGGCATTTGCGAGCGATTAAGCCATTGGCATTGTAAATGACAATGCCATTTATTTATGTTTTAATAACAAAAACATAAATAAAAATAATGTCATGAGCAATGCCAATAGCTCTAACTTTAACAATGCCGAGACCATTGCATTGTAAATGCTTGTTCTTTTTACTGTCCTTGTGAATGGATCAGATTGTCTGCCAGGTTAATCAGTAGGAAACTACTGCTGTCTGTCATAAACGTCACTGTTGACAATCTGTTGTATGCAGGTTGCAGCTGGTTTGCCTCAGGAAATTTGCTTACATTTGACTCGGGAAGAAATTATCAGAATGCTGTGGATGAAAGCAGCCGCAGCAGCCCAAACAACAAGCATTGGCATAGCCTATAGCTCTCGCCTTTGGAGCCTTATAAGTGTTTAGCCAGAGCTATTGACTTTGCCAATGTCTTCAAGCTGTGCTATAGAGAAGTGTGGCTTCTGTGCAGCATGCTGAAAGGTTATAATAAAGTGTCAGAAGCATTTTTGTTACCTTATATATGACCAAGAAGGCATTATGTACAGCTGAACGACCATATTAAAAAAAGTATTTACAATAAAAAATGTCCTCAGTTTTCTTTTGTTCTTGCAATGCTGGCAACTTGTTTCTGCCTATTCCAATGGTTGTTTGTTTATGCCCCCTCAAAAAAAAGCTTTAACAATCTGAGGATGAATGTTGGGAACTAGTACCTGTATTATAACACTAGCAGCGGCCAAACGCTAGGGGGGCATCAACAGATGCCAGATTCCAAGAGCAGGCTGAGGTGGTGCTGAGTGATGCCGAGGTGGTAGTGGTGGCGGTGACTGGTGCGGAGACGATGCTGAGGTGATGCTGAATGATACTCGGGTCTTGCTGAGTGATGATGATGTGGTGGTGTACTAGTGCAAAGGTGATGCTGAGTGATGCTGTGGTGGTGCTGAGTGATATTGTTGTGGCACTGAATGATTCTGTGGTGGTGCTGAGCGATGCTGTGTTGGCCCTGAGTGATGCTGTGGTGGCCCTGAGTGATGCTGTGGTGGCCCTGAGTGATGCTGTGGTGGCGCTGAGTGAAGCTGTGCTGGCGCTGAGTGAAGCTGTGCTGGCGCTGAGTGAAGCTGTGCTGGCGCTGAGTGAAGCTGTGCTGGCGCTGAGTGAAGCTGTGCTGGCGCTGAGTGAAGCTGTGCTGGCGCTGAGTGAAGCTGTGCTGGCGCTGAGAGAAGCTGTGCTGGCGCTGAGTGAAGCTGTGCTGGCGCTGAGTGAAGCTGTGCTGGCGCTGAGTGAAGCTGTGCTGGCGCTGAGTGAAGCTGTGCTGGCGCTGAGTGAAGCTGTGCTGGCGCTGAGTGAAGCTGTGCTGGCGCTGAGTGAAGCTGTGCTGGCGCTGAGTGAAGCTGTGCTGGCGCTGAGTGAAGCTGTGCTGGCGCTGAGTGAAGCTGTGCTGGCGCTGAGTGAAGCTGTGCTGGCGCTGAGTGCAGCTGTGCTGGCGCTGAGTGCAGCTGTGCTGGCGCTGAGTGCAGCTGTGCTGGCGCTGAGTGCAGCTGTGGTGGCGCTGAGTGCAGCTGTGGTGGCGCTGAGTGCAGCTGTGGTGGCGCTGAGTGCAGCTGTGGTGGCGCTGAGTGATGCACGCTGCTTCAGGCGAGACTTAAAAAATAATGTGTCCTTGTGCAACGTAACAGGTCCTCATGTAAAACGCTATACAGTGGACGGGGCTTTGAAAAGGGGGCGGAAAGGGAAGAGATAGACATTGAAATGGAAAGACAAGGGAACGACTGAGGAAAGTAACTAAACAAGTAAATTAAAGAAAGGAGAAAGTCAACGCGATACAGAAAGAGAAGCGACAGGAATACAACATGCTTTTTTTTAATAAATACATTTTCCAGTGTTGTTCCCCTAAGGAGTCTGCTGGTCTTGTACTGGGTTCCTCTATGTGTAATCACATTGTATTCACATCTGCAAAATGAATGACTGTTGTCAAAGATGGTGGGGATAATTATAGGACGTCCAAACATGCATATTTCCTGCAAAAATGCACCCTTTTTGATGTTTTGACTCGGGCGGAAACGTAACATTATGCCACTTCGAGTGCATATGTATTCATCTCTTCTGTAGACAACTGAGCAGCGATGACAGCTCAGATCTCCTTCTCCATGTACACAATGAGCATCTTTGTGGGGTTCAGATGCTTGCACAGTAGATGCCCAGATCCCCACAGCCGTCTCATGTCAGGCTGAACGCTTTGAAGCCGCCCCCAGAAAATGCTTTCTATAATGTTTCAAGCAGTTGAGCTTTAATTCGAGACAGAGCACAGGTGTAACAACTGAACCCAAAAGTAACTTAAAAACTCTCACCACCATACCGGCCCATCTTTTTCAAAGCGCACATTTTACCTCCTCCTGAGAGCTAATGACATCATGTCTGATAGGAATCTGGCAATGGAGATATTGACAGCAGAATGGAACTGTATTCTAATCTTTGTGCAAAGCATTCCAACTCCCACTGCGACCTTTCACCAAGAATGGTTTGTCTCTTCTGATGCGGAGGAAGAGAGAAGAAAGGCAGATGGCGGCTGCGCATGTGCACGCGAGCGTGCACACAAGCTTGAGGCCAGGAAAAGCTTGTGGGTAGCACTTTGAAAATCCCCTTACTAAAAGTCGTGCAAGCAGCGCTTGGCTCGACCTAAAAAACCTCTAGTAACCTTGCGACATGGCTATGGACGTTGTTTGGCGGCAATCGCCTGTCTCACCAGTGGAACTCATTCCTACTTTTGAGCTAATTAACATCAACTGTTCATCTAGTCCCAAAACATGCCCCATTCAAAACTATAAACAAAAGTAGACCTGACCAATCCTGAACAACTATATCTATTAAGAAGACATCTGGGGAGTTTATAAGACATTTCAAAACTTCCTCCAAAGCACGGCACATTACCACTAGCCTAGTGTCTAATTGTTCAATTTCGTAGGAAACGTCAATTCACCACACCACATATTTTGTTGCCTCCTATTTATGCAACTTCATCAGGGCTGTTGGGGTAACCACTATTCACCTCACTTGTGACTCACACCGGACCGAGTGGTTGCTGTTTTCCTTCGTACCTGCAACCTACTCTCCAAGGGATCACGCGCCGATCGATCGGAGCTTGAGCCTGTCATTTACACGCGGTAGCGGTGACACTGACAGTAGCATTTGTTACTGGGATACGCGACCCGAGACTCCTTAAAACGCTCCAGCTCTCGGTCTGCCTTATTGCCAAACAAGCAAGTACCATCAAAAGACATGTCCATGAGGGAACTCTGGACATCCCCTGAAAACCCCGTGGACAGCGGTCAAGCATGGCGACGCAGGACCACCATTGTGGGGAACGCTCTCCCCAAAGAATCTGCGGTGTCCAGCCCACAGTGAATGGCGAACTTCACAGTCTCCTTCCCCTCCGCAACAGCTTGGGTAAGTACAGCCCTAACCTCATCCAGACATTGGGTCAGTGTCTGTGCCACCGTGTCCCACACAGCGTGAGAGTAGCGGCCCAAGAGGCATGCAGTGTTGACTGACCGCAACCCCAAGCTGGCAGAGGAAAATAACTTTTTGCTAAACTGCTCCTGATTCTTCGATTCCTTATCCGGCAGGCGGTAGAGAATGCACTTTGGAAAGTGGAGGCCTGAATGACCAGGCTCTCTGGAGTCGGATGATTTGTTAAAAAGGCAGGGCCACCCGGTGCCTGGCTATGTTCTTATCCACAGGAACCCCTGTGGCTGGTCTAGACCAGGTGCTCATCAAAGGCCTCATTGAATGGAAGCAGAGGTTCCGTAGAACTTGCCGCCGACTGAAGCACTTCAGTAAGGAGGTTCATTTTGAGAGTGACAGTAGGCAAATCAAGGTCAAGGGCCTCAGCTTCTCTACAGAGAACCACCGTATATGTGGTGCCCTCCTCCATGACAGCAGGAGGAGACACAAATCCAAGCTCAGAGGAGAGGTCAAGGCCACCTGTATTCTCAGATTCCTCCGCCTCATGTTCGGACTTGCACTGCCATGCAAGAGGGTCCTCCGACCCCTCCCAGTCATCCCCCTCCTCCACGGCCTGAGGCACAGGCTGCAGCGGTGGGGGAGGCACAGAAGAATACAAATGCTCTAACGGCGACAATCCGGCTCCATGTCCCAATTAGGGTCCCAAGCCGGAGCAAAATTGTCCCAAAACCCGGGCAAGGGTGGAGGTGGGACAAATGGGCTCCATTGCGGCGCCGGGAACGAGCAGTAGGGGGTGCTGGGGCCGGAGCCGCCGGCAGAGGACCTTGCGGGGCCGGAGCCGCTGGTGGCGGAGCCAGCAGCAATGCAAGGGCCCTCAGTTGGGACCGCGGGGCCTGAAGGTACACCGGCGGGAGACCTAGGCCTGAAAAGGTGGTCCATGGCGGCAAGAAACTCTTGCACCTGGGCCGAAGTTGCCAACGGACCCGGATAGGGTGGGTAGGCCGCAACACTCCGGCTTTTCGGGACCGCTCCCGCAAAGCCTTCGGAGACATGGCCAGACAGTCGGAACATGACTGGGAGTCATGGTCGCACTCCAGACAGTAGAGACAAACGCTGTGGGGGTCGGCCACCAACATCGTACGTCGGCAGGCCCTGCAGGATTTAAATCCAGGCATCCCTTCGCGGCACCAGGAGTCAAGAAGTAGAGACAGAAGTCTCAAAAAAATTAGTCAAAAAGTGACTAGGGTACGTGCTCTAACCGGATCTGCACTGGCTGGCGTGAAAAAAGAAAGAACTGACGTTAGCGCGTATGAGTGGCGCCTAAGTAGTTTCTGTGAAGCCATCTCGGCCCTTACGACGCCAGCGACGGACGTGGAGCTCCACGATGCCACCTACCAACGTGCAGCGGTACTGCTGACGAAAAACTTTCCGGATCCAGTCTGACGCCTGGGGATATTCTAAGGGTAGGAATCTATCACTAACGTGTTTCCTTCAGATTGTCATTTTGACGGCCGCAATCTCTTGCCCAGCCAGGAGACAGTATGTTTCTGCCAGTTGTTCAGGTCGCTGTGGATCTTGGTCAGGGCAGCCGTATAGTTCACCTGAGCCGTCTTTGCGGTAGTAGAGAAAACCCGGAGCCCAAAATAGGTGATGTCTGTAGCAGCTCGAGAGAATGGGAAGTGTAGCAATAGCTGATGATGGTCCGCCTCTGGGAGCGTGAGGCTCAAGGCCTGGGTCATGTTCAAGTTGATTTTGAATCCTGAGGCCGCACTGAAAGCTTCAACCTCCACCAGTAGAGGGGGAAGAGATAGCGACGGGTGTAATAAAAAAAGTAACACGTCTGCATAGAGGGAAATCTTATGTTCCCTGTCGCCCATCCAGATCCCGGTGACCGTTGAGAGTTGGCAGACCCTTTCGGCGAATGGCTCTATATAGAGCGCAAAGAGGAGGGGAGAAAGGGGGCACCACTGTCACGTACCCCTACCGATCCGAAAGGGACGGGAGACAACCCCATAAACCCGGATGCGAGCCTGTGGGTCGTGATGCACACACTCATTCCCGGAATCTGTCCCAGAGGCGGCTGAGAACTTGTTGCAAGTAGGTCCAGTGGACCCGATCGAATGCCTTCATCGGGATCTGGGTCTGTTGTGTCTTGTCCTATAAGAGGAAGAGTCTTCGTGTCCCATCCCCGCCATTGCGGTCCAGAATAAAGCCTGTTTGTTTGGGATCCACCAGGCCCTGCATGTGGGGAGAAAGCCTTGAAGCCACAATACTGGTAACGATCTTCAGGTCCACGTTGAGCAGAGAAATGGGACGATATGAGGCTCACTCCAGAGGGTCCTTGCCCGACTTTGGGATGACCACCACCTCCGTCATGGACATCGAGGGGGTGAGTTTCCCGGAGGAACTGAAGGTGTTAAACAGCTGCGCCAGGAGGCGGGAAGAGGTCAGACGCAAAGCTTTTGTAGAAGTCTGCTGGAAAGCCATCTTCTCCCGGGGCCTTACCAACTGAAAGTGCTTGGATGACCCGCAGAACTTCTGCCGGTGTGATGTCAGCATCCAGGTTGGCAGCAAACAATTCCACGAGTGGAGTCACCGCTGCCGCCTGTGCATATGCCATGCCATGGCCACTGTGGGGTCCATATAAAAGGCGTCAAATGCGGACGCTATGTCATTAGCACGCAAAACCTCACCCCGCTCGGTTGCGAGCACTGCGACCCTGCTTGCCGCCGTCTCCTCCCGCAGAGTGTGAGCCAAGAATCTCCTCAGCTTGTTACCCCCTTCGTAGTAGCGCTGCTTAGTGCGGAGCAAGGTGTATTTGGCGTGGTCCAGATCTAATGCCCGCAATTGCTTCCTCGCCTGTGTAAGTATACACCGTGTTTGGACCACCCCGTACGGCGGTGCACACCTTCCAGTTCCCAAATCTGATCCTCCAATTCCTCCCTCTTAGCCTTGCGGTACTTGTTGAGGCCCGCTGCGTCCGCGGAGTACCGCTTTCACTGCGTCCCAAAGCATGTCAACCCCCACCAAACCTACATCATTCACTTCCAGGTAGCTTTTAATAGTGTCTCGCAGCTCAGTAGCATTAGCTTCATACGTGAGTAGCTTACGGTTGAAATGCCAGGAACTCTGCCGAAGGAAGCCGCCAGGGAGACGCATTGTTAAAACCATCGGGGAGTGGTCTGAGAACGCTGCCACCCCAATAGAAACCTTGTCCGTGGGTGCCGTGACTCTCGGTGAGGGCCAAAAGACGTCAATCCGAGCATACGTTTGATAAGCGGCGGAAAAGAATGTGTATTCCCTTGTTGTTGGGAAACGATGGCGCCAAGCGTCAATAAGCTCAGCTTTCTTCAGACTCTGAAGCGTTGTGTCAGATATCGAGTCCTTGTGTCCCACCCTAAGCGTTGACCTATCCACGTCTGCCACAGGGACCAGATTAAAGTCTCCCTCGATTATGAGATCCTCATCAGGGGACTCCAAAAGTGAACCTATAGCTTCACGTAGAAAGGCCTCCTGGTGGTCATTGGGGCTATAGACCGACGCGATTGTATGCACCCTCTCTTCCATTAGCACACGCAGAGCCAAAAGTCGAACCGCAACTTCTGTGTAAATTCCCAGAACTTTCCCCTGAAAATGCATAGCCAAGAGAATCACCACTCTGGTCTTCCTCCCAAGCCCTGATGAAAAATATAGTCTGTCAAACCAATGGGAACAAAGCCTCTTCCAGTCCACCCGCATGAGATGGGTCTCCTGAAGGAGGCCGATATCACACCTAGCGCCTCTCAACAAGGCAAGAAGAGCGCATCGCTTTGCTGGCGAATTAAGGACCCGCACATTGAAGCTGATAATGATTACTTTAAGACGTGTCATGCGGGAGTATGGGGGGGCTCAACTGCGCGCTGACTAAACCATGACATAGGGGAAACACGCTGCAATGGGGTGTCCACTCCCCTCGTCCCGCCACCCACCATGGGACCTTGATATCAACAGACCCCCCACCCATAGCAGCTCCTCACACTGTCCCCCTAGTCTGACAGAGCGGATCCAGGATGTGTATGAGAGGGCAGATCTGGGAAATCGAGCCAAAAATGTTGCGCAGCCCAAGAGAGGGTGGCCAATTGAAACCCTCCAGCCGCCATGTCCCTGCGTGTTTGCCAGATCCTCCCACCTTCCCACGGTCCACCCTTCCCACCTCCTCCCACCATGCCCAACCACCAAGGTCGATGAGTCACCCTACCTGTCGATGAGATGACGGCAGCACTCAGCATCTGCCAGAGGGCCGCCACATTCAAGTGGGTGGAGAAAGGCCTTATACTGTAAACTCCGCACCCTCCTTGTGTGAGGTTTTGTGGGAGAATCATGAGAAAGCCCGGAAATTATATTGAAAGTCTAACATTTTACATTAATGGCAAGGTCGTATCATTCCAAATAATTCAGCAACATACCTGTACCTCCAGTCCTTATAATATGGGGCACAAAAAAAGTTCTGCATCTTGAAGTTTGTCAGCATGGTAGTTATCTCCAGAACGTCAAAAACAGATAATTCAGTATACATTTGCAGTTCTGGACACTGTGTAGCAGCAAGCTTTTCCTACCACTTAAGGGGATGAATTACATCTCAAATGAGTTCTCTGTTCTCTGAGAAGCCGCTACAAATATTAATGTCACTTTTTCTTGTATTAGACCAAGTAACCTTCTGCATTTCTAATGGAGCTGAGATGGAGACCATTGCAGGTCATGCGTTAGTGACTCTGCCAGACCCACCGCCCAGAGGCGGGGCATTGACTTAGTTAGCACGGCACATGTCGGAAATTGTGCCAGGTCAGGCCGTCTTCCCTCATCAGATCGTTTAGAGTACGAGCCATACCCTCCACATAGCAGTATCTATAGTGTCGAGCCCCCTTTGCAGTCCACCCTCGCAACTTACATTCCATGAAGAATCCTCCCCCAGATGTGGGCATGGCTACTATAAACTGAGCGGGTGTGTCAATGGGTGGTGTGGAGTCTTCCGGACCACCGATTTCCAGCAGCAGAGTGCCATGGTGAGCAGATTGGATTGCCATACTCAGCAGCAGAGCAACTAGGACACCTTTGCGGCAGGACTCCCCCACTTCCCCTTGATCTTAAGTGTAAAGTCTGGCCAACCATCTAGCCAACCACAGTAGCTGAGATGATAGCAAGTATAGCTCAGAGTCCAGTCCCCCCTAATCTCCCCTCCCTTTTCAGGGCTCCAGTACCTCCAGTGATACCCCATGCTACCACCCATCCCAAATGAGGTTTCGTCGCAGGACATTCAGCTCCCTGAACCAGCTCTGAGGTATCCAGACAGGAAGTTTAAAAAAATAGTACACAACTAGCGCAAGATAACCTGTTTGGACAGAGGGTTTCTGGCCATGATTGGTGGTTTAATCGTCTTCCTAGAACATGTTTGGATTTGTTTAGGATTTTTATCTGGTTTCTTGGCCAACTAATGATTAGTGATGCCATATTATTGTACTGGGAGGTTTTAATGTATGGGCTAAATAAACTAATAATTCTTCTGCCATAGCTTTATTAAACTTCCTAGCTTTGTTGAATCTCACAGAAGTGGTCAGTAGTACTACTCACTACAGAGGTCACCAGGCTCATCCGATTTTTGCACTTGAGAATTTGGTGGAATGTGGCCTCTCTGCTCCACCTTGCTCTGTCCAGATAGTTGAATATACACAAGAGACAATCTCCCCTTTTCTCTGAAAAGATTTGAGCCCGTTTAATTCTTTTATGATGAAATATGATGGCACAGAGGTGCCTTTACCAGTTAGTGTAATGGTTGCTTCTTCCCTTCTGAATTGTGATTTTTTAACTATGAAGGATCTACCTGATACACTCAGGTTGATCTTATCAAGGTCTCCCTTGATCTTATCCCCACTGCAGTCTGGCAGTGGTTGGCTTCTTGTGTATTGCAACCTTCTTTTGGAGATATGCAACAAATCTATCCAATCTGCCACCTTGACAGACATATCGAAGAAGGCTGTGATTATGCTTAAAAAAATTATTGCAGACGCAGCCTGTACGAGTAGTTATTACCCTATTTTACTTTTACCTTTTCCTTTGAGAAAAAACACAAGTACAGCTGTCAGTTTTTGTGGAATACAATAAGGTTTTCAATGATGCTCAAGTAAGCTTTCATTCATCACATGGGACCGAAACTGCTTTGTTCTCTGTTCTAGACTACCTTTGAATGCTGGCAGATATGGGTCATTTGGCAGCCTTGATGCAGCTGGACTTATCTGTTGCATTCAATGCAGTGTCTAACAAGCGATTAGTTGTGGCACTTGTGTGACTGAGGGTGAATGTATGATTCATTCAGCATTCCGTCCATCAATTGTTTGCGTGGTGTGGCACTGGCAGAAGTTGGTATTCAGGGTTCGGCTCAGAAATGGTTTCTTATCTGGGCACTGTATACCAGGCAATTTATCTTTCTTGCATCTATTGGGCTCAGTTCAAGTTCTTACAACAGGGAGTCACACAGGGCTCCTAGTTAAGCCCAACACTTTTTTAATGTTTGTGCGCTTATATACAAATAACCCACTCTTTTGAGTTATGCAGATGACGCACAGATTTTAAATTCTTTGAAAAATTCCATGTTGACCCTCTGGGGAATTTTCCAGAATGTATTCTTTTAGGGTTGGCAGACAATTTATTGAAATTTAATTCAGGTAAGACTGGTGTCTTATTGGTTCCAGGCCATGATCTTTCCCATGTTCTTCCTGGTGGCTTCTGGCCATAATTTCTGGGGGAGACCTCCATGCATGAGGTAGCAGTATGGAAACCTAATCTGTCTTTGGATTTCCATGTTTATTACTCTGCAATCTGCTTCTCTCTTAAGTGGTTGTAATGGAAACGTCTTCCATTTGTTCCAGTACACTCCCATCCATTAGTGATGCATTCGACTGTTTTAAGTCGCTTAGATTATTACAACTGTTTATTTCGCAGCTCTGCTTTGGATTTGCTCAAAAACTTTCAACTAATTCAAAATGCTGTACTGAGGCTTTCACTACGATGGTCTTGTCTCTCCTCTACAGCTACGGCATTCAACACATTGTATTGGCTGCCAATTTCTAAATGGGTGACTATTAGGATACTCTGCCTGCAATTTCTAAATGGGTGACTATTAGGATACTCTGCATAGTAAATTGAGTCTTTTATACCTTTTGGGCTACTGTCTTTTATGCTTCTTCATCTCCAAAAGACATTTCATCAAGTTCACCCATTTCTTAAACTAAAGGCTTCGAATGCTGTTTTGGTGAGAATCCCCACATTGTATTGCTGTTGAATGGGCGGGCAGGCCATTTCAGTTAAAGCAGCAGAACTTTAGAATTATTGACCTCTTTACCTGGCAAGAGTTTCAACAACTATAACTATTTGATAGTCTTGAAAACCTGGCTTTTTACGATTAAATGTTCTATAGAAGCTGTCTATAGTGCTTCCTCTGTACCTTATCACCCAGACACCTTCTTAGGTCTCAGAATGCTCTACAATTAATATTTACATCAAATTGCATTACTTATTTTAAAAGAAAGTTTCAACGGCAGACGTATGGCTCTGCATCTCACGCAAGTTTCCTCTGTAACTAGTCCTGTGCACTGATACATCAGCACCAGCCGTTGCGTTGGGCCTCTGTGTTCCAGATCCTGAAAAAGCAGCTACAAGCGGGGGTGCACCAGGCAATGAAGTCCAAGACTCTTTAGTGGTATCAAACGTCTTTATTTCAACTTAACCCGTTGCGTGCTCATGACGGCTCCACGCCGTCATGAGTCACGGGCGGCATGTGCTCATGATGGCGTGGAGCCGTCATGCCGCTGCCGCTCCGTCCACGCGGCACTAATTCCCCGTCTGTGCGTTAGTGAGTAGGCGGGGTGATGACGGCTCCACTCTGTCATGAGCACACGCCGCCCGTGACTCATGACGGCGTGGAGCCATCATAAGTATGGGAGCGCCACACCCACCCCCTAGCCCCTCCCGCGCCTCTCCGGAATTCACAGCGCAGGGAAGGGGTTAATCGTTTCCTTAAGTTAAGTCAGACTTGGATGCGGACTCACTTACAAGAGATACGGATTTCCGCTTTTGGGCATGACTTAGCCCCGGGAATTCCCTTTGCATCCAGCGCAATACGTCTTTGATTTTGGATTTTCTCCACACAGTGTTCTGAGCTTTCGTTTTATTAAGCCCTGATGAAGTTCCCCTTGTGGGAACTAAAAGCGTTGGCTGAGCTGTATGTGCCATTAACTTAAGGAATTGATTAAGTTGAAATAAAGATGTTTGATACCACTAAAGTGTCTTGGACTTCATATTACATTACTGTATCAGTATGTTCTGTGAGACTGGTACTCTCATGTCTCACTTTAGTTCTGGAGGTTGCAATAAGCAGGTCTTAGGACGCTGATGAAGCTGTTGGATTATAGTTCTTTGGTCCAAGCTCTTCTTTCAACGTCTTTTCTGGCACCAGTGGTCCATGGTCCATGGACATGTGAATCTGATGGCTGTGAACCTTCTTGCCTGCTACATCTTCATTGTTCAGTCAAGGTGGTCCCTCCCGTCCCATTACATTTTTTGGGATCTCCACTAGGCCACTTTGCCTCATTGCATTCCTTACCTCCATGCAATCAGAAACGTTTGATTGAAGAGATTGTTGTTGGGGAGTATACTTGATTCTTATTGTGAGGTGGATGCATTGATGATGGCATCCACTTGGTACCTGTGCTGTTAAGCTCCTGGAAAAGTTGTCTGAACGTCCTGGCCTTAAATCTCCATTTACTTCCGCTGCTTCTTTTAAGGATATGCTGGATGCAATACATCATGTGAAGTAATGAGTGAACTGACAATGACAAACTCCTTTGAAGCTCTACTGAAAAGTGCAGGGTCTATTTGACCTGTTGGTGGAGAAGGAGAAATTGGAGAGGGCATTTGCATCAGTGGATCAATATAATACTTTGTGCTCTTTTATGTCTTTATTTCTATGAGTAATAGCCTTCACACTTAAATCAACGTATTCCCCGATTAAATGGAAAGGCAGACTGGAATCTTCTGAAATCCACCAGAATAATGCCGCCCAGATCTTTGAGCAGCCTTACTTATTTAATTGAAATACATGGTTTCTTTCCATTCCAGAGGACTTGGTTAATCAGCATGTCTGTAGTAATTTAAAAAAATAACTCCTCCGAGAAGGTAATAGGCATCATTCTTAATTATTGGACTAATGATCATTTTATTTGATTATACCATACCCACCAAGTAAGTAAATTAAATGGCTAGAAATCTATTATGGACTTAATCTCCTTGATTACTGATTGTTCATTGTGGCTCTCTGATTCTCAGAGATCATCCTTGAATTATAATCCTAAGTGTTTCAGGGCATCTTTTTGCCAGGTTAGGTCAGAATTTCCCAGGATAGATTTGTTGCAACGGATGTTTAGTGGACGATTTTGGATTTGCCTGTATTTAGGGATTAGCCTGCAACCTTTAAGTAAACATCAGTGGTTTCAGTAAGGGCTGGTATTGCTATGTCCACCTGTTCTGAGAGAATCATGATATCGTCTGAATATGCAGCTGTCTTAAAAGGAGTATTTTTCTTTAAACTTTATTTGAGTTTTCATAATTACAATACTGAAAGGAAAAAACAATTACGAAGGCGAGGTCCAAAACATTACAGGTTTTACACATGTATACAGCTTGACACAGTTGCACAATGTAGTATTGTCGCGTACCAAAAAAAGGAAAACAGTCCTTGATACTTATACATGGAAGCAAATGAATACGCATTTGGAGGAAAATAGATTGGAAAGCCTGTGTAGTGCCATGTATTGGTGTGTTGGATGGTGGGAGTATTTTTTTTAAAATAGGATGCCAGTAATGTTTGGATTCTGGTTGACACCAGCAGAGGCTCAATAGCCAATAAGAACAACGCTGGCAATAGTGGGTACCCTTCCCTCGTTTCATGCTTTAAATTGAAAAATTCAGAGAGAATGTTTCCAATCTTGACTATAGCTTTAGGATGTTGGCATAGGGCCATGGTCATCTTGATGGGGTTGTCTCCCAAATCGAATGTCTTAAGTACATTAACTAGAAAAGACTATGCCACTTTGTCAAAGGCCTTCTCAGCATCAAGTGCTACCGCCACCACCAGGGATGTTTTGTGTCTAGCTATTTCAATGCGGTGACAGAGTAGTCTTATATTATCACTCACCAGGTGACCTTTCATAAAGCCAGCTTGGTGCAATCCGATCAAATCTGGTAATACTAGTTCTACTGTCCTAGCTAAAACCTTGACATAAATCTTGCAGCCAAGATTAATAGGGGATATTGGTCTGTAATTTTTCGTTATATTTAGGTCTTTGCCATCTTTCGGGATAAGAGGAGTTATCGCCTCAGCTAATGTATCTGTGATTTCTCCAGAGGGTTCAAATTACCTGGAAAGATCTATTAATGGGTCTTTCAGATCCTCCCAGTAGGTCTTATAGAATTTTGCTGTCAAACCATCTGGGCCTGAGGCTTTCCTTACTTTTAGCTGTTTGATAACTGAGTGCATCTCTAAAGTATTTATTTATTTAAGAGACAAGTGTGTTCACTATTGAATTTGGGAACATTTAGGTTCCTTAGGTAGATGTATCCCTCATCAGAATCAACAGCTTTGGTCTAATCATATTAATCTTTATATAATTCCAAGGAAATTCAAGACATTTCTTGAGGTTCAGAATGTCTTCTTTTTTTATTTATTATCACTTATTTGTTTATACTTTTAATAGCGCATTAGTGTTCTCCCCGCCTTAGTACCTTTACAAAGTTTTGTACAGTTTTATTTTGTTACCCATGTGACCCGCTCTTTTGCTTATCATTTTGTTATATTCATATATTTTTATTGTTCAGTAAATCTAAAACTGCGCTATCTTTCTGTGATCCAAATTGTAGTTCAAGCTTTTTAATCTCAAGTTCTAATAGTTCTACCTGTTTATTCTCCTCTTTATTTATTTGGGACAGTATTTGTTTCAAAATTCCTCTATTCATTGTATTAAAGATCTCCCATTGTAACTGTGGATGGAATTCTTCTTCAGCGTTGTCTTTGAAATAATCTGCATACGCAACCTAAATTCACTTACAAGGTAACAGGTTCTGTAAAATTTCAATATTTAAGCGCCAACTTTTATCTTTTTGTGCCGCTTTAGTCTAGTCGAGCAACAGTGTAATGCTTGAGTGATCAGAAATAATCCTGAGTTTGATCGAGGATTAAAACATTGCTCTAACCATGTTGTCAGATATTAAAATAGTATTTTCTAGTTTGAGTTCGATGAGGATAGGTTAAAAAAAGTGTAGTTTCTTTCAACTGGATGATGATGTCTCCATTAATCCTTCAGAGCATATTTACCACATATTTTGTGAAATATTTTATACAATGGGGAACGGTGAGCTTTATTATTGGATAGTCTTTTCAAGGTCATATCCATGGGAAGGTTAAAATCTCCTCCAGATAATAGCATCTTTAGGGGTTTTGTTAGTAAGTCGTTAAGTATGTTCCAAAACTTTGCGTTGATTATATTGAAGGCATAGTCAGTAAGTGTGAGTTATATTGAAGGCATAGCCAGTAAGTGTAAAACTCCTCACCTGCTTTAACTAATTTATTAAAAAACCATCTCCCTTCTTTATCTGTGCAAGACTCTAGAACCAACATTTTGTTTTTCTTCTCTAAGACTGTGAGAACACTGTTCTTTTCATTAATGGCAGAAGAGCAGAGCACCTCACCCACCCAGCGACCATGTAAAGTAGTTATGTCTTTGTCTGTAATTTTAGTTTTTTGTAGAGACATGATAACCCCTTTACTTTTGTATAAGTAATCAGCAGTGGTCTTCCTTTTTACCCGAAGGTTAATCCCTTTGACATTTAAGGGCACTATTTTTAAACAATCATTTGAATGGCTGACCATAAAGGCAAGGATCAAAGGATGCTGATCTAGGTAAAGTATAAGAGAAGAATACACCTCCAGGCTATGTAAGGGCACAAAGAGTGTGCACATCGAAAATTAACACATTAAAAGGCCAAGGTAACCAACACATTTTCTAAAGGGTTGGTTGCAAGTGATGCGAAATAAAATAATAACAGCTCAGCGAATGACAAAAAAGCAGGAAAAAACAAAAATGTGCTCAAGATCCGTCCTTACCCCTCTACTATCCTTCTACACATCACCCACCTCCTCAACTGTGAAATCAGACACACATGGTAGGAACCAGGAAGAAAACCACAACAGAGACCACTCCCCCGAACCGTCCCATCAACAGAAGATAAGGTTAGGTAATTGATAATTAAGGTTGCTCAAAAGGAGAGCCACCAAACACAAGGAACACAAGGTTATAGTAACGCATGTCAACAGAGTCCTCATATGAGTTAAAACTTATATGTACTGAAAATGAAATTAGCGAGTAAATATCAGACAATTGTAAGCAGACTATTGTCTAAATTGTGTACCATTTGCATGACATATAGAGCAAAGGAAGATGTTTGGTTCAAGTCATGAGTAAGTCGTACAATTGCTAAAATCAACACAAACCACTCACTAGACATGTCAGACTACTAAAACAAAAGTGCTGAAACAAGTTAACTAGCTTATTGGAGTCAGGTTATAGTGCCAGTAAAGATTGTGATCATATGTAAGAAGTAATAGGATAATAAAGATTAATGTTGGAAAAACACAATTATTACATTGCATTTCAAGAAAGGGTAATAAGTATTCAGCCGCTAGGGTGTACTGTTTGTAGAAATGGAAGTTACAGCTTGTTTCTTGCCAAACAGTGTTGCTGAAAACGTAGGGATGTTTAGAGTTTGAGGTGTCTATTTCTGAGTCTTGAAGGTGTTCCAAGAAAGTAAGCTGATCCCTGCTGTCATAGAAAATCTGTGGCTTTGCCTTGCAGATGATTTTGAATCCATCTGGGCCTGCGAAAGAAATGGGAATGTTCATGTCACACAGTTTAAGCCGTAGGGCTAGAAGTCCTTTTTAATTAGTACCGTGCTTTTAGAGTAACCTTGCGAGATGCTGATCTTTTTGCCTTACCATGAAATTAATCTGTGCTTTTACCTATAGTGCAGTATCAACTCAACATGTTAATAGCACAGTGGTTTGCATATGATTTGTTAGGGGATGTAAATGCTGATGAGTGTTTGCGTGGAAGCGTCGACATTTGATAGACTGTCTAGTTCAATTCTGTAGGTGAATGTTATGCCTTTTCAATTCAGGATCCAGTTTTCTGCGAACGTGATGGAAGAGCCTACTTGGTCTTCAGCTCCGTCTGGGTTGCCAAAGATGCGTAGGCTCCCTCTTTCTGACCTCCAATTCAGTCGGTTCTTTATGGATGCTCTTGCAGTGAGTCGCGGAGGCATCTAAATCCCTTTTAAGTTTGGTAGTGTCATCCTCTAAGAGGCTTATTCTTGATTCAGCATGTGAAATCATATCGGACATTACTTTAAGATCTGATCTTAGGGCGATCATATCCTGTACTTTGAGCCATGTCCACAACACCAGTCCTGTCCATAGTTTCGTTGATAACCAACAACTTTTCACCGGTGAGTCTGAATTTGGTGGTGGGGCTTTCGAGCGTTTAAGACTAGCTTTATGATCTATTTCCGCCATTTTAAACAGAGAATAAACATGTTCCAGCGCAAAATATAGATGATTTCTCAGTTTAAGACCACTTGTATATCCAGAGAAGTTAGGTGTGGGGGAACTGTGTGGTAGTATCAGACCCCCTTTTATCAGATCCAACAGATGAAAATGCCACAACGTTAGAAATTATTGCGGGATTAGTCTCCACTCATGCAGCTAAAATAGTATGGGTGAGCAGTCGCTCATGATTTATCTTCAACCGTAGAGGTTGTTCAGAACATATGTTGAGCTGAGCATACAGTTGTAAAGTAGAATAAGCAATGGAAGATTTAAATACAGGCAGAAGACCGGGTCATGGAGAGTCCATTGCCCTACGTGCTGATGTGACAGTTTTAACCTTATTTTGTTCTAGTCCTAGGCAAGATTAGCGTTGCATCTGCCTTCTTGGTCAAGTGTTGGAAAGTCAATATAGTCCTTGATGGCTGGCAATCGATATGTTTTGGGCAACCTCGGAATAGGTCACGGAGACTCGCCTCAAACATTGTCACGATATGAGCTGTGACAGCTTTCTACTCTTTTGAGCTGCTCTTGAAAGCGGAAGTAAGGACGAACACTTACATGCGTTCCAACCGTTGCATCAGGGCCCGCCCAAGTGGTTTTTAAGAAACATCCATAGTAGGAATTTATGATTAGAGGGCTGTTTTGTGGGCTCAGTCGGGGTTTGACCAGTCACACACCTACCGGCGCAGTAGCAGAGAAGGGGGGGGTGGTAATGTTGGTCTGTCTTCCTGGGCCCCATCCTTCCGTGTAATTGCAGTCCGGGCCCTCAGCAGACCATCTGAGCCTCTGAGCTTTCCTAACTGGCTGCACTGCAGAGCAATTGATTCAGTACAAAGTGGAGGTTCAAAACCTATAAGGCGGTCACTGTTATGTTCCAAATCAGATACTCGTAACCAACATATTTTTACCCAGGCATATACTGCAATATATATATATATATATATATATATATATATAATATATATATATATATATATATATATATTATATATATCGGTGAAGAAGAGCGGAGAGAGCAGTTCCTCGCTTAAGGCCATCTTCCCTTCCTTTTGCCTACGACCCCCATCCACACTGTTATTGCTAACGATTTAAGCAATCACTAACATGTAAAGTGGTATATCTCTTCCTAAATGTGTCTATACTATAAAACCCGATAAATGTTTATCCTCAGTTGCTTACAAGGAAATGTCAAAATCTTCCTGTTAATCTTTGACTGAATAGTTCCAAAAGTGATCTAGTGCTGTAACAAGAAAGGGCGCAACCTGAACCACTGTTGACTGCAAAGTTACTTAGTGGATATAAAAATAAAAGTGTTCAGAAAAGCAATATTGCAGCTCAAAATGGAAAAAAATCACCTCCTTTTTAGAGCAGTGCAAGAGCTTCTTTTTCCTTTGATTTACATAGCTCTGCATCATGAAACCTGGTAATCAACATTTAACATTTCTACTCCAAAATCACCTGTTGACAAATTCAGCGCATAAGTGGCTGGAGGAGAGTTTGAGGTGTTGGAATGTACTTGCCAGTTGTATATCTAAACATCTTGGGTATGTAACCGAACTCCTATTGTCCTTTTTCCGTTCTTTGCTTTCCTTCTTGGATGTATGGAAAATCAATAAATATTGTTTAAAAAAAATAATTAGGGAAGGTCAGCTAATGGCCTGTTAAACTGCAGAATTCTCCTACTGTGATTAGAATTGTGTATGGCAATTACAAACAACCCCGATATGTAAGGGTGAATGCATATACATTTATGTTGCCTACGTAGGCCAAAGACCACTACACCCTCATAATAGTTGATCTCCCTCCCAGCACATTGTCTTCATTTGGTCCACCACCAGAGGCCAAAATATAACCAGAGTGATCAAAGTGGAGAGCCTGTAAGCATTGGCCAATGCAGTCACAACTGTAACACCAACTTCACTTAGGGAAAATACTCCTAGTCTTCGGAGCAACCCTAGTAATCACAATGGGCTAGCGCAATCTAGCCCATTGTGGGCTAGATTGTTCTCTTTAAAGTGAAAACAACACAAACTGCAAGTTGCCCAACAAGGTTGCCAAATTAAGTCTGTGGTTCCCCATTGCACAGAGAATAATAAAAATCGGCTGACCACCTACTCCTGCAAACAAACTGTGCATTTACTAGACCGTAAAATTACACTCGAAGGCTTGACCTCATGCGTAATTAAAGAATCACAAACCTCATTGACCCTTCTTTTTACTGTCTGATAAGAGAAAGGACCAATTGAAATTCAAACAAAAGAGCCCAAGACAGCCTCTCCCGGGAGACCTCTTTTGAGAGCGCCACCGAACTCGAACCTTCATCACCTTGATGTAGTATTTACGCTATTTGTACCACTTGAATCTGTTGCTAGTTCTGCATTGTGTGATTCAGTACTTGTTGTTGGATTCATTATGTGGAAGCATACGTTGCTGCCTGATGCAGGGCAGTAAATCTGCCAGTATAGCAACAGAATGCAGCACTATGATATTGCCCATGTAAGGATGTGGCACACAAAACATTCACACCATTTGATCCAGTGACTTGATGGTTGCAGTTTAAGGATAAAGAAACAAGAGCAGTAAAGACCTAACATGGTACGATTCGGAAGAGATGGACTTGTGTGATGGACCTTACAGGTAAGTAAACCGAACGTTACATTCTGAGCTTCCAAAAATCTATAGCATTTTGCAACCTATATTTTAGTGAAAAAATAATCCTATACTTTCTGTGCAGCTTTAAGTAACTGTTTCAATTAGGTAGCTCTAAGATTTTATCTGTACAGTGGGAAAAGTAATGGTATTGTGCGGTTCAATGCAGCTCTCCATGAAGTGAGCATGTCAGGATTATGGTGATGTATGGATGCAAGGGGAAATGTATTAACAAAACAATGTTTTTCATCTCTCTAGGGAACACGGATTCTCCACCTGTTCTCAGCAGTCTTCTTGATGTAGAGGCAATTAAAACTGAAGAAAGGGGAACATCTACCGATCTCCAAATAATTAAAACAGAAGAACAGCAAACTGCACCTGAACTCCACAAAATAAAAACTGAAGAGAATGACATGGCAGATTGCAATGCTGTATCCTCTGGTCCTGCGGAACAGCCTGTATGCATGCCCACCCAAACTAGTTGGACAAAACTAGAGGGTGAGGTCAAGTCCGAGGATGAATCAAAGCAGACTGTGTCATGTCAGAGGACTAATGTATGTATACTTTCAGAGGCACAGCGCTATGAAAAAGAAGAAACTAGTAGTGCCTCTTCTGAGGAGGACAGCAGCGACCTTGATGTCACCGATGGTGACATGGATGCTGACAAGGTAGCACACCCTATTCAAGCTGAAAGCTTAAAAATGCTCACGATGGTACATTGTGAAAGTTATTTTTATCTATAAAAAACACAATATTAATCTAACCTAGTTGTAGGCTAGCGAGAATAAATCAGGATTTGTTCAGACAATGTGCTTTTCACTTCATGGCATGGAACGTGGTCCTATTTTCACACATTTCATCCACATGCTTAGGTAAGAACCATGAAGTGAGGAAGGCAGTGTGCACAAAAGTAGTGGGTGTAAGTGAGGTATGTGTACAGCATGTGTCTAGAGCCACGTGCACCATTCTCCCATGCTCAATTCAACAGCAGAAACTTAAAGAGGGCCTTGTTAATGGACATTGGGTATTTTTCAATAATCTCACAACACTCTTCTTCCGTGATATGGAACTATTTAACCACAATCATAGCTCACAATATTAAAGCCATTGTGTTTCCCTCAAATTATAGGGGCCACGCATAGATTTCCTAAGCCCTAGGAACGGAAGACTGACGTGTGCCTCTCATTCATTCCCGACAGAGGTAATTTACTAGAAGTAAGAGTGTTAGGAGTCAGACAAATACTGTTGAAGAATCTCTTATCTGTAGCAGCTGTGATTTCCTACCCAAGTAATGACTTGCTGTCTAACATAGTTGCGTTGATGTATTTTTATAATATGCGAATTCAGGTAAAGTTGCCCTCAATACCTTATTGTGCCATCACGCTCGAAGTCAGCATCCCTCCAGCAACTGATCAATGAGTTTAACCCCATCACGAACACCTGTATTTTATATGCCTTCCATGTGCACGGTACTCTCTGGAGAGCGCAGGGGACAGCTTCACGCTCGACTCCTTGTTACAGCGACGATGAGCAGTGCTTATTGTTGAAAACATAGGTTGTATGTGGAAATTGACTGCGACCTTTCTCTCTCCTTAGAGAGGGAAAATTCAAGGTCACCTTTCCCTGTTACTACATTTTAGCTGCCTTGTTTATTAAAGAGCTTCAGAGAATGGAGATTTTCCTTTTACTGTCCTGTCAGATTGAGCCTCAGAAAACTTGACAATCTGGCCAACATATTTGATTAGCTGCTCAATGTTAAAGTTTTAGATATAAGCAGTCCTGTTCTTTAGGCCTTATACAGCCATCACACACTCCAGTGCAGTCACTGTATCAAGAGTGCATTGGCCTGAATGTATGTAAAATTTTAAAAGAACATAAAAAGATATGCAACACATCAATTAGGTCTGCCTTGCTTGGTTAGGATTGGGTCGAGTGGTGTAGCAGGGTTTTTGTCATTTGAGTTGTCATCAGTGATATCACCAATATTGTCATTGAACATGTCATGAGTTATGTAATATCTGACAGAATAAGCAGTACATGTCATGGTTGCAAGTTGTAGTTAGTTCACTGAACTTTAGTTGGAAAATTTCAATGGTTTTAAACGTTAGTTCTGATCTCTTTTCAACGTCTAATTGTAACTTTTTTTAACGCATTTCTGTTTTATTTTTAAATGTATGTTATAATCATATTACCATAAAACATCACTTTCAGTGTGTGTGTGTGTATGTATATGTATATATATATATATATCTCCTACTGGCGGTCGGCAGTAGATAGTTACAGTTAGGACCTTGTTTCTATTCAAAAAGCATTTGGCGCCGGTTGACGAATCTTCGTGAATTTTTCAAAATTCGTGTTGCGCTCCGGTCAGCTCCTATCATGAAAGTTTCTGGGTGATTCGACAAGCGGGGGCCGAGAAAAAAGGGGGGTCCCAAAACTCTTTTCTCCATGTTAATTCCCATAGGAAACTTTAGACATGGCTACAGCCCGAACTGCTGAACGGAATTACACAAAATTTGACAATAAGGTAGCCTTTGTTTCAGAAAGAACTTTTTTTGTTAAATGGTGTAAATCCATTCAGTAGTTCCTAAGAAATTAAAAAAAAGAGGACAAAAATTATATTTATTTACCATAGGAAACTTTAGACACGGCTACAGCTCGAACTGCTGAATGGAATTACACCAAATTTGTCATAAAGGGAGCCCTTGTTTCAGAAAGAACTCTTTTTCTTAAATGGTGTAAATCCGTTCAGTAGTTGCTGAGAAAATCAAAGAATAAAAGTTTCGATATTTAGATGCACTGAGGAACTGCGCACCCTCCCGACCACAAGCTTTATGCTAATTGGCTGACAACACTCCAAATCAGGAAGTGTTGGCAGCCATCTTGTACCTCGGTAACCGACTTATACACAAAGTGAGAGACTGATACAGATATTTACATATTTAAACATTACTCACTAACCCATGTAATATTTAAACATTACTCACTAACCCATGTATTCACTAAGATACACTTAGTCAGTTATACCATCAATTTTACACAAAAAAATCATCCATTTAGACACTTGTATATCCATGTATTCTTCCCTTGACCTTGAGATATACTTATATAAAACATATTTAATTTTCACAAAAACACACATTCACTGGATGTCATGAGTGATGTTATTTGAGATGTCATGAGTGATGTCATGCATGATGTCACTGACCATGTCATGAGTGATTTAATATGTGATGTCATCAGCAGTGCATTGTGGGCGCGCAAGTTATATTTAGCTGAACTAACTATAACGGGGGAATTCCACTGGTTTTGTATGAGCGAAATGTCCAACTAACTATAATGTAAATGTAAATGTAAATGTAGTTGAGCTTATATAGCGCACAGCTACCCGCAAAGCAGGTGTCCCGGCGCTTGCTTAGGGAACCCTTCCTGATATTCCCCTGTGAGATAGCAGGGTATCCACAAGGTGAAAGTCAGGCATCCCGCCGCGAGGGGCCGTTGTGGAGATTAAGCAAGCTGTTGCCCAGAGTCGCAGAGTGTGAACCCGTGAGTCGAGGAGGCACCGGGGTGAGAATTATCGAGTCCGTGGAATTTTTTGCCCAAGACCCGCCGGGACGGGGAATTGAACCCTGGTCCAGGACCGCTCTCAGATTCCGGGTCTGCCGCCTCTAACCCCTGAGCCACACTTCTCCACTGAAATGCCACTGAAACCTATGTTTTTTTCAGTGAATTTCTGTGAATTTTTTTCAGTGAATTTCTAAGGTTTTTTAAATGCTAATTTCTAACTTTAACGTCCCTGAAACCTTATGTTTTTTCAGTGAATATGTATGTGTATGTACACACCAAATAACATAACTTTCAGTGTGTTTGTGTGTGTGTGTGTATATGTATATATATATATATATATATATATATATATATATATATATATATATATAGATATAGATATAGATATAGATATAGATAGATAGATAGATAGATAGATAGATAGATAGATATAGATAGGTATAGATAGATAGGTATAGATAGATAGATAGATAGATATAGATAGAGCCCGGTCCGAGTACTCTGCTCCGCCAGCGGGGTTTTACCAACTCTGCGCTCCCCTGGGAACGCAAAGTTGCGGCAAAACTCCGACTGCGGGCGGAGCGGATACGCCCCTCAGCCGAGTCAGCCCAGTGAAAATTAATTTTTTTAAAACTCACTTACCTTTTCTTCTGTCGTCTGCAGGCCACCTTCCTCCTCGCCGCGATGTCTCCTCCTTGCCGTCATCCTTGCGTCCCCCTACGTATTACGTCTTGCGTGAACTGCAACAGGTGGGCCCGATCCATTGAGCATACTGCAATGGAGGGCGCTCCCCCTCCTTCCTGGAGCCATAGATGGCCCTGGGGGCCACCACACTCCAGGGCCTGCTCCTGCTATGTACCAGGGTACGCACTCCCATAGCTGTTTGCTGTGGCTTAGCAGGAGCTTTAACTGCTCCCACCAAACCTCAGCAATCGAGAGCAGTGCAGATGCTCTTGCTTGCTGGAAGCGGAGCATTTGTCTGTTTTTATGCCTGCTGTAAAGCAAGCAGGGAAACAGACGAATGGCTTTCACACACAGGGAGCTCCATGTTTAGCAGCTCCCTCTGTGTGAAAGCAGTGCCGGCTCTTGCAGGCGGCGGGGAGCCAGCAGGGACCGCGGGCCCTTGAGGTTCCCCTGCTGTCCCAGTGCAGACTGTGTGCCCTGGGGGCACCCAGAAGAACATGGCCGTGCCCTGGGGGATGGGGTCCAGGTGACTGAAATCGGACCAGAGTGGGGGGGTTTTGTGGTCCCCTCCCTTATTGCAAAAAGGCCGGATCCCGGGGATTGAGGTCCCCAGGGCAAAAACCAGCTGGGGGAGGGGGTGCTGTGCGGCCCTCTCCCCTATAAAAATAAATAATGTAAAGGCCAGGACATGGGTTCCCCGGGGCCGAAATCAGCCCGGGGAGTGGGGCTGTGTGGCAATGCAAAACAAAAAAAAAGGCTGGGCCCTGGATGATGGGGTCCCCTGTCCCAATTCTGTAAAATACTAATCATCCTAACTTCTTGGGTATGACCAATGCAAAACAAGTATGTTTTCTCTGCATTTTCACTGTGAAAAGTTATTGATAATTCTTAATGGAGATGCTTATAGCCTTTCTTTTTGAGTGTGCAGAATCTGAATCTCATACAGTGTCTGTGACAAAGGGCTTCTTTCTTGCCATCTACTGCTGAGGCCAGAGATCGTGTTCTGAACTTTTGTAAACTAAAAGTATGTAAACTTGCCTACAAGCCCTGCCCCATATACATTAGCGGTATACAACATCTTTCTGCCTTTTTTCCCAGGATGAAGGATAGCTTACTAAAAGAAACCCCAGCACATTTCCTCCCCATTTTGGAGACGTGTTCCTCATGCCTAGGAATACAATCGGATCTGCCCCAAACAAAGAAGCACTTACTTATGCAAAGTACAAATCATCCAAGTGTGTTTTCTCTGCAGTTTCACTTTTTAAAGATATCTGATGAGGACGCTTGAGGAAATAGCACAGTTACATGGGAGAGGTGTGGCGCCGCGGCCAGGGCGACTGACGCTGGAATCTGGGGACCACGGTTCGATCCCCGGCTCCGGCGGCAGGTTAGCCCAGCACCATGGGACTCTGGGCAATAGCTCGCTTAATCTTCCCGACGGCCCCCCAGCGCCTAGAGACCCTTACGGGTGATTGTGCGCTTTACAAATGTGGACTTTACTTTACTTTACAGACACAGAAGGCCACTGGAGACATTTTCTCTGCGTTCCTGCGCAGTTGTATTGCAGGAGGTGCACTATACATTTACCCAGACATAGCACTTACTAATTAGCCAAAAGAAAGTTCTCCTTTTGCATAGAGGTGTAATACAAAACGCTGGCCTCTTCCTGGGTAAATATTCAGGGCTGAATTCATTCAGGCACAATACAGACACTCATGTACCTGCTTAGTTACCCATTCAGCCACTCATACACCCTTTCATTCATCATTTACAGCCCCTGGCACAACTGCAGCCTTTGACACTGACTCCCACCACTCCCTCATCCTCAGACTCCTCCACATAGGCATCCAGGGCAAGGCTCTCGACTGGATCGCCTCCTTCCTCTCCAGACAAACCCAGAGCATCCACCTCTCACTATTCACCTCCACACCCAAAGACATAATATGCTGCGTCCCTCAGGGCTCTTCCCACACTCCCACCCTCTTCAAAACTCAAATGACACCTCTGCCCAACTTCGCCTTCACCCACTCTAACTCAACATCATATCCTACGCCGACAACACCCAGCTCACCCTATCCTTCACAGAAGACTCAGACACTGCAAGACTCAACTTCCAAACCACCATGACCAACATCTCCACTTGGATGAAAACCAAGTGCCTGCCTAAAACTCAACTCAGACAAGACCGAGATCATCATTTTCGGAAAGAAGCCCTCCCTTGCGGATGACACCGGGTGGCCCTTCGCACCCCCCGTTGGATCACACACATGCAACCTCGGCATCATCCTGGACACCCAGCTCACCATGAAACAGAACAACACTGTTTACTCTGCTTGCTTTCACACCCTCTGCATGCTCCGCAAAATCTTCCGGTGGATCCCTACCTTAAAATCTTCCGGTGGATCCCTACCTTGACCAGGAAGACAGTAACCGAGGCCCTCATCTCCAGCCGACTTAACTGCAGCAGCTCCCTCTACGCCAGAACCACCAAACAGCTCCTCAACTGCCTCCAAACCATCCAGAACAGACTTTTTAAAAAAAAATCTTTTTATTGAAGAAACAAGAAAAAAAGAGCAACAATAACAGGTGGCTTACATCGCGGAATGAAGGATCAATAATATACATACAGGGCATATAGACGGAGAATCCTCAAGAAAGTCTGCTCACGTGTTACATCTGGTATATGGCTGCACTACAATCAGGATAGTCAAAACAAACACCTACCACCCACCACACCTCCCCCAGAAAACAGGATAAACATTGAATAACAGCCCAGAATAGAAGGGAGGGGGAAGGGTGCAGCAATAAGAAGGTTACGATGTTACATCCACTTTACCGAACACAGTGATAAATTACACGACAATTGGCTAACTCACGCAAGTGATATCTCCACCAGAACCCGTCCACCCCATAGCACAAATCCGCTACTCAAGAAGACCACCTATATCAGGATTTTGAAGGATTTCAAACATAAAAAACTACAAATACTATCTAAACAAACACCCCTCCCCCCACCCTGCACCACAGCATATGGCTTGCGCCCTATCCCCAACTAGCTGCGTGCCTGTCGCCCCATCTAACTAGGTACTAAATGTAGTAAAACTTGGAGGAGGACATCTCAGTACGGGCCCCCGGTCCCCCCTCCCCCCCGCCAGAACCAAGAATCCCCATAATAAACACATAACTCCATTGAAAAGTGAATTTACAAACTAAACAGGGGAAAGAGTAACCACCACCCTACCTCCCGTAAATACAATGGTAACGAATCCCACTTCAGAAATCCCATGGTGACAAACCCCAACAGTCAGTCTCGTCCTTGACCCTTCCGATCAGTCGAACAAGCCCCTTCCAGACAGGCTTTCGCCTCCGCTGGATAGTCGGAATGTGAAAACAGTTCAGTAAAGTTCCTTATGAGGCGAGGCAAAGTTATAGAGTCCCTGGGAATTCTATCGGCATCAACGATGACCCTCGTCGACATAAACTCCCGACGTCTTTGTCTCTGTGGTGATATTGAAAGTGTCGAAGAGGGGTAGGACACTGAATCATTCCATAGAGAGTTCCCAGCAAGAGTGTCCAGAAGGGGAGCAACAATTAAACCAAACTCGGTAGGCGATGATGGTGGGCTTGGCAGTCCATAGAGGACGTCGAGTACACGGTTATCGGCCATCACATTGCCATGAAGCTCCGACACCTCTCGTGGCACAGGGCCCACTGTCGCTATGGGGACCGCCGTGGGTGATATAGGCTGATCAGGATTTTGAGACGGTGCTGGGTCCGGTCCCACTTGTCCAAGTCCATGTGCAACCACAATCATTTTTCGGACAATGGACTCCACATGGGAATGTAAGGCCCCGATCGCTGCCAATACAGATCGTATCGACGGTTCCGACTCAGTCCGTCCCACCGAATCTTGTTCCGAGACACCCATGTTCGCGTCCCCCCGAGGCCCGGCCTAGCCCGGGGGAATCGGCAAATTTTGGGACGGACTGTCACGGAGGGTCACCAAGGACTTACCAAGGTCGCGGTCCAAGTTCCGGGGCCACAAGCGTAGATCCCAACCCGGCAAACACCGGCGGGGATCAAACCGGGTCTCCGGGCCAGGGACCCACACCGCACTGTCGTGCCTCGTCAACCCTCCATCGATTGTAGGCTAGAGCAACAACCACCGTCAAAATCGGGCTTAAAATTTTTTTCCACGTCCAAGGACTTGACCCTGATGATCACCCACAGCCGATGTTATTCAACTGGAACCTGGCTGGGCCAGTACTTGAGTCCCCGGCTCACAAGCTGGTGTAGGCCCCAAACTAAAACTCGACGTAACTTCGTCCACAAAGCTGGAAAATCCAGGGATCACACCAAAATATAATGTAGCAGTTCACACACCCGGAGGCAGGGTGGAAATTCAGGATTTGTAGCAGGATTGTCTGGCGGAGGACGGAGGTCGGCGGAGCCAGGAGCCTATGCGGCCATCTTGGTTGTGAGCGTAGCTCCTCCCTCCAGAACAGACTTTTAAGACTAATCCATAACCTTCCTAGAAGAACCAGCATCATCCCTCACCTTAGAGTCCTCCACTGGCTCCACGCCCAGAAGAGATTCCTCTTCAGGCTCCTCATTCATACCTACAAGGCCCTCCACGAAACATGTCCCACCTGCATCAGCAACCACCTCACCTTCTACCAACCGACCAGAGAGCTCCCTTGCCTTAGCCCACACCCCTCACAGCTGATGCATTGGCTGCGCCTTCTCCTACCTCACCACCAAATCCTGGAACAACCTCCACCTGCTTATGCCCCCATCGCTGAAGGAGTTCAGGAGGTAGCTGAAGACCTGGCTCTTTGACCGCCACCTCTCTCCAACCGAGGATCGCGCAAACCAGACAGAACATTATACATATATAGAGACGAAAAATAGTTGAGTATCTGGACACCTAGCTATTTTAATTGGCCCTCCATATACTGGAAGCCGTCCACTAATAGATAAAGGCATGCGGCATGGGCAATGTCAAACACCATCCCTTAGGATTTAGATACATTTGTCTTGAATCCTGATACCTCAGTAAACAGTTCTATTTCTGAAACCAGTGCTAATACAGACATAGACAGGTCTGTTAGAGAGCATAAAATGTCTGCAAAGAGAACTACCTTACATGTACGAGCCCCAGATGTGAAGTCCTCAATTAACTGGTTTACATGTATTCTTTGTATCAGCAGCTTCATCATAACTGCGAAGGCAAGAAGCTTCAAGCACACCACTATTTCCTGCCCCTGCATAGTGAGAATCACTGTCATAATTAGGCATTGATCTGGAGACGTGCACGTAGCTGCTTGAAACTTTCTCAGATGTAGGATGTCATAATTGGGCCTAAAGATGTTTTAGACGGGACTTTAAAAATAAATCCCCCACCTACGCTATTGAAGGCCTTTTCTGCATACAGTGAGAGAAGGGCTAACAGTGTTTTTTTGACTCTTCTCCAAATTCATCAGATTTATTGTCAGCCATGTGTTATCGACGAACAGTACCCCGCCTGCATCCCGGAGATCAGTGCCGGCCATATTTGATATAGTCCTAGTGACCACAATTGTGGTGAAAATATTCACATCGTTGTTAGGGTGAGCAATGGGGCAGCATAAATTGCAGAGCTTGTTATTTTTACTGGGTTTAAGAATGACTGTGATGTTTGACTTCTTCATGGTTTGTCTCAAGTAGTTTGGTCAGCCATAACATCCTGGAATGCTTTGTAGCATATCATTCATGAGCCTTCTGGTCTTGGAGATAGGAGCATACACTGAATTGCCAGCTTCTCTTCTGAAGGCAGTGAGTTTGGCTGTTCCAGCTCGAGGACCATTTCCTGGGATAATTTTAGGGGCAAATAGCTCTCTTCTTTGCACCGAAGGTTCATCACTTGGCCTGATTGAAAGTGGAGTAGTAATCCTAAAATGTCTGTAATTTATGTGTCAAGTGCAACTCGGTTCCATCAGTATTGCTGATTGTGTGAATATAGTTGAGGGTTTGGACCATTTGTAACTTATAGGCCAAAAGCCTATCGGCCTACTGCCCATATTGTAGAATTCTGGGCTGCGTACAGATATCTTACTAGTGATTTCACCTATACGAATGTGTTCTAGTTCCCCTTTCGCTTTAGTTAGGGGTGTATGGGTATTCTAGGTGATGTGTTCAATTTATATTGCTGTTCTAGGACCATAATCTGAGACTCCAGCTCATGTTTTGGCTCTATTGTGCTTCTGGTAGGACGAGACATGAGAAATTAGTTTTCCCTGTAACACCGCCTAAGCTGCATTCCATAAAGTTTCAGCTGAAACTCATCTGTGTCAGTCTCTTCAAAATACTGAAGTAGGGATTCTCCTGTCTTGTTCCAAAGGGTGATGTCTCTGAACACGACTTCATTAAGGCACCATGTTCTGAGGTCTCAAGGCTTTCAAGTCGATAGCCCCAATATTAGGATGACGGAAGAGTGGTCCGATGGCACTCTTGGGCCTATTGATGTGTTAAACACAGTTTCAAATATTTGTCTACTAACCAAAAAGAAATCAATCCTAGAGTACATCTTATGGACTCTAGAATTAAACGAATAGTCTTTCCATGTGCGGTTCTATCCTAGGAATCTGATAGAGACTACTAGCTGCAGATTCCTTAACGTAGAATTATCCCCAGGCGTGAGACCTGATCCCGAAAACTTTTGGCCACAGCATCCCTGCGCACCGGGGGGACTGCACCACGTGACTCCGCCCTGACGTCGTCCGCGTCCGTGATGTCAGCGAGGATACACAAGTCCCACACCGGCGTGCCTACTTCAGTTTTTTTTCTCATCCGCGTACAGCGCGGATCTGGATTGTGTCCTGGCCTCTTTTCGGGCCTTCTATTCTTTTACACGCTTTGGCGTTAAATGGAACTGTGTGCGAATGCCTTCGTTTTCAAGACGTGTACCTCCTGTGCGCGTCACATGTCGGCGACGGACCCTCACCCAATTTGCATGAGGTGCCTGGGTGAGCATCACGGCTCAAAGAGCTGCGACGCCTGCCAGCACCTTAAGCCTAAGTCACGGCGGGAATGCCGGATGAAGTTGCTGTCGGCGCGCTTGTCCATGTCAGTGTCATCCCAGTGTCCGTCCCCTAGCTCGGAAGCAAGGAACCTCCGCTTTTGTCTGCGACATAGTCTTTGGCCGTGGCCCGAGGACATGGCTCGCCTCCTTTCGCTGTAGGTGCCTGCTCCCACTGGGACATGCGCCTCCGCCTATCGCCTTCCTACCCGCCGTTTCCTGGCATAGAGGCGACCAGGGCCCAAATGACAGCCTACGCAGCGGTGCTGTAGACTTCGTTGGCCCTTCTTCCACCTCCTGAGACGTCCGTGGATCCCTTGCTTCGTGCGGGGTTTTCCGTGGAGCCGGTATTTTGGGCTCCAGGTGTCGTCGAGGTACGGTCCTTCGGGGCTCCCCTCTTTGGGTCTGGCTTTGCTGCCTCACCGCAAATCCCTACGGGGCTCCCTGTGGCGTCGACAGACGGAACTCCGGGCTTGCCCCCGAGTCCCCCTCGGTCCTCTGAGCAGGCAGCTGCCTCACCAGAGGTGGAGCCAGCGCAGTTTCGGCGCCAGGAACCTTCCTCCCGGCTCCGGTGGAGGCAGGGACCTGGGGTTCTTTCCCGAGTCCCCCTCGGTCCTCGGCGCGGGCGGCTGCCCCGTCTGAGGCCGAGCTGGCACCTTTTCGGTGCCGCTCCTTCGCCGTCTTGGCGTCGACCCCACCCTCATAATGAGCACGTGGTGGCAGAAGTCGGGCCAGTGCCACGATTGCCCACTCCGGTGCAGATTGACGCCCCTCAGGCGCTGGTGGCGGACTCCACGGAGCGGCACCAGTGTCGGGTTATGGATTCGTCCCCTGAGGTCCCTTCTTCTCCAGAGGTTGGCCATCTGTTGGTGTGTTCTTCCCCTGAGACAGGGCGTGTATTGTTGCCTTTTCACCGGCATCTTCCAGGGAGGGCTCCTCGCCGTCCCCACGGCCTAAATCCTCGAACCTTTCTTTCTGTGGCTCGCGGATGGCTTTTTCCCTGGCCCCTCTGCCTTCTGGGGCTCCTCATGTTCCAAGTTCATCTGTGGATCCCCCACTATTCTGGGGCTGGCCGCTTCCCCTTGGACATGAGGATGGGAGGCTCAGCCTGCAGCCATCGCCCACGGAGGAATTACTTTCTCCGCCGCGACGCCCTATGGAGGCTAGTGTTGCCTTTGTTCGGGCCATTTCCACAGCCGCTGGTATTCTGCGGATGGGTGAACCTGTCACTCCGTTTCCTACGGACAACCTTTTGGAAGTTCTTTACCGGGGCTCTGGTGAATTGGAGTTGTTCCTTCCCGTTGAAGCGTCACTCCACAATTCTCTTATGGGGGCGCCCTGCCACGGGTGAACCGGTGCCTCAGGCACTTATGCATCGTCACCTCCCTGCACTGCAGGACCCTGTTTGTCTTTCTTTCCACTCTTCTACTCAAGGCTCTCTTCTGTGGAATGCCTTTCCGTGTTTGCCTGTGGTGTTGTTTCCTCCCTCTCGGGAGGCCCGGTGGTTGGATTCATGGGGGCGTAATGTCTGCGCTTCGTCTAGCGCTGCCTTGCGGGTGCTTAACACTTTGTGTGTATTGACCAGGGCTACTTCCAGTCTATGGGACTCGGCGGAGTCCCTTAGTTCTCATGTCTCTCATGAGGGTGCCCATGCTGACCTACGGAGCCATGTGTTGGATGGTAGGGAGTTGGCCGCATTTATTCTTCGTGTGGCCTTTGATGTTGCCGATGCTCTAGGCCGTGCTATGGCCACTTCGGTGGCTCTACGTCACCATGCCTGGCTGCGTGATGCTGTTTTTCCTGAAAATATCAGGGAACGTCTGGTTGATCTACCCTTTGACGGGGTCCTTCTGTTTAACACTCATGCGGACTCTGCCATTCAGAATCTTCTTGCGGGGCTCCGTGCTCCTCCTCCTCCTTCTCCTCAGTAGGTGGTTTTGTTGATCCTCCGGGTCTTAGTGGGGGGTGTCATCCTAACGCTCCTGGAATCTGGTGTTAGGGTGAATGTTACACTTTCTGTGAGTGATACTGTGCCCTCGGGGTCCTGTGTGGGCCAACCTCTTCAGTTGTCTGCTGGTTCAGCCCCCTTTTTGGCAAAGAGTGTTCTTTTTGGCTGCTTACTAAGCCTTCTGTGGTTTCTGCCGCAGGTTTTCTAATTTGTTCTCTGATGCAGGATTTCCTCCCTAAGAGTGGTTTCCATACTTCTTGGGCCATGTCCTACCCTACATGGGATATTTGTAGCTATTGGATAGCCCTGTCTTACACTGGGAAAGTGTGGACCCCCCCCTTGCGGGTTCCTTGCCCTTCCTGGTGTTGCTGTATGCCGCTGGTGCGTTATCTTGGGCAGCTGCGGCATTGTGCTGCAGTGTTTTCGCCTTTTGCCTGTCGTTTAGCCTGGTCCTCTGTCTGGTGTCCAGAAGGGTTATTTTCCTGTGTTGACGACTTGGTTCGTCCTACTTGTTTCTCCTCTTGTTTTCTGGCTGGTTGCTGGTTGGCACCCAGCTGCACCCGCCGCTTATTCTGGTCCACGGCCAGGGGCCATGGAGTGAGGCCTGGCACCCCTGCTTCTGGTTTTTCAGGAGCCTTCTGGGACTATGTTTTTCTCTTCCACCTCCCTTATTACTGAGGCGCTGTTCTGTCCGTTGACGTCCAGCTGTGATGAGTTCGACCGCCCTCTTCACTGGGTGTGTTCCTGGCGGAGGGCTCTTGCCCTCGTTTCTGCTCTTCTCCTCGGAGTCTCTGGGTTGCTGTAATTCCCTGGTACTCCCCTGCGTTTCCTGTACCTGGGGCTTTCGGTAGAGGTCCCTGGTACATTAGCTGCTGGCCTCCTTTCGCATTGCCTGTGCCTGGAGCTTCCGGTGGAGGTCCCTGGTAAATTGGCTGCTGACCTCCTTTCCTATTGCCTGTACCTTGGGCTTCCAGTGGAGGTTCCCGGTACATTGGCTGCGGGTCTCCTTTCGGATTGCCTGTACCTGGGGATTCCGATGGAGGTCCCTGGTACATTAGCTACTGGTCTCCTTTCGTATTGCCTGTACCTGGGGCTTCCGATGGAGGTCCTTGGTACATTGGCTGATGGCCTCCTTTCATATTGCCCTACCTTCTCCTGCTTGGTGAGGGCAGAGCTGCCACTCGTCGTTGTGACACATCCCCTGTGGGGCGGTGTTCTCTGCGACACTGCGGTTCTAGTCTGGCTGTGGGGGTGACTGGGCTCTTTCCCCTGTCCCTGTGGCTCATCCCCTGTTGGGGAGGACGGGGTTATTTCCCTGTCCCGGCGATTGGCCCCTGTCGGGGGTCTTAGGTTCGCCTGAGCTGGGGAGGTCCTCTCGCAGACCCTCCTTCCCTTGCGTATGGCTAGGGTATCTATTCTACATTAAGGAATCTGCAGCTAGTAGTCTCTATCAGATATACGAGTTACTTACCTTCGGTAACGATGTATCTGGTAGAGACAAATCTAGCCGCAGATTCCTTCACGACCCGCCCTTCCTCCCTGTTCTGCGAGGGTCTTCTGCACTCGCCTGCCTCCGGGTGCTTGTTTTTTGCAAGTGTCTTTCTTACTACCTCCATTGGGGGATGCTCACCTTGTTGTTGTTCCATTCTTTTTAAAAAAAATATTTTTATTTGCTTTTTACAGTGCAAAAATACAAGTAGCATGTCACAATAGATCATCAAACACCACCCTTTGTCCCCCCCACCCTCTTCCTATCGGGTTGTACAGCGTTGCCCCCTGAACCCCAGAATATTACGGTGCAATTCCATATATAGTGCTTCCCTTTAACCAGGGTAGGAGGGCCCCTCACCTCCCCCAGTTCACAGATCTCCATCCAGGCCATGGTACTGGTGCCATTTGCCCCACACTCTAGCAAACTTCTTAGGACAGCCCCTCACCTTGTATGTGACACTCTCTGCTGCCATATATAGGTCCATGCCCCTCCTCCACTCCTCCAGTCGTGGCAGAGTCGACGCCCCCAAATCCTCGCAATGTCCCTCTTAGCTACCACCAGGGCCAAAACTAGAAAGATCAGAAGTGGGCGGCTCAGGTCGACATCATTCGTTATTCCCAGCAGGACCAGTTTGGGGTTCAGCGGCTAGGGTGACCTCTAGGACTTCTCCGAGCTCCCTCAAGATCTCCTTCCAAGAATTCTGCATTTCACGGCACCACCAGATAATGTGGTAGAAATCCCCCCTCTCTTGGCCGCACCTGAGGCACTGCGAGTCACTAGCCCTCCCCATACAATGCAGGCGTACCCTATCATATTAGACCCTATGTAGGATTTTATACTGAATGAGCCGTAGGCGGGACTTAATGGCAACTTCCCTCGGGTGCATCAGGGCTGTGTCCCAGTCCACCATATCCATCTCCCCTACATCCTGCTCCCAGGTTCCTCTAAGTTTCACTAAACCATCAGGTCTGTTATTAATCATTGTTTTATATGTCAGGGAGACCGCCTTACCCGTGATATGTTCCTGCAACAGGCGTCCCTCCAATGGTGCATACTCTGGCATGGTCCACGTCAGTGCCTCCTCCGCCCGCCAGGCGTGTCGCAGCTGCGCATATTTATAGTACTGTGTGTGGTGCAACCCATATTCCGCCCGCAAAGCCTGGAATTACTTTAATTCCCCTCTTTTCATCAGATCCCCCAGTACCGAGATACCTATGCTATCCCACCTCTGGAATCCCCGCAGTTTGCATAGCTCCTTCAACCATGCAGTGCCATATTGGCGTCTGTTTCATTGGTGTGTGCGTCCACCCTATCGCCCTATCCCATATCCCCAGGGTAACTTTGGTAGCAGAATGCAACCGCTCCTTCCCCCTGCCTCCGTAGAGGTAGTAGATGCAAGTGCGCTGCGCCATAGTACTTCGCTCCAGAACATAAGTGGGATGCATTGCCGGGGCATGTAACCATTCATTGTTTATGTAGGAGATGCTCCGCCCAATAATAGGCTTGGATGTTTTGCAGAGAAATTCCACCATTATATTGATGGAGCTGTCGGGTACCCAACGTCTCCCGGGGATGTTTCCCCAGCCACAACAAGGATCTCAGCTCTGCGTTTGTCATGGAACACCCGACAAGGGAGCGGGAAGTACTCGTTCTGTAAGGCGTACAGAAACAGCGGCAGCGCCATCATTTTAAACATGGCTGCGCGGCCCAAGATCGTGAGGGGGAGCGCCCTCCACCTAGTCGCATCTGCGGCAAAGTTATTCAACACCCGTTGGACGTTCTTCTCATAGGAGAGGTTACTGTCTATTGTCAAGTAAACCCCCAGGTACAAAAAACCCTCATCCGTCGTCCTTAGCCTCCCAGGCAGGTTTGACCAGTCCTCACCCCCTCGGGGGTCGTAGAGAATTGACTTATGCCAATTAATCCGATATCCTGCGTGAGGTCCATAACGGTCCAGCTCCGATAACAGCGCCTTGACCGTGGTGGCGGGGTGGGTGATGTACAGGAGGACATCGTTTGCATACAGCGATATTTTTTCCTCGTGGGAGTCAGACTGATCGATTTTAAAGCCCCTGATATCTCCGTTCTGCCGGACCCCGCATGCTACTATTTCTATGGTAAGAGCGAAAAGCAGTGGAGACAGGGGGCACCCTTGTCTGGTCTCCCTTCTTATGGGGTAATCCTCAGACACCACCCGTTGACCTTAACTCTAGCTCTAGGATCTGTATATAACAACCGCACCCACTGCCTGAACTTAGGTCCAAAGCCAAACCTGAACAACACCCCCTCAAGAAAAGGCCAGTGTACTGCGTCAAACGCCTTTTCGGCGTCCAGGGATAAAAATAAGTGGGGGTCCCGCCGCGCACTCACCTCCATCAGCCAATTGTGGGTCCTTCTAAGTTTCAATCTGGTGGCCCTATCCGGAAGAAAGTCAGTTTGGTCCAGATGGACCAGATCCGGGATCACCCGCCGCAATCGAAGAGCTAAGATTGTTGCTAGGAGTTTTACCTCCACATTCAGGAGGGATATGGGGCGGTACGACGCGCAGTCCTCCACGGGTCTTCCCTCCTTATATATCGGAATAATTGTGGCCATACGTAGGTCTGGCGGCAGCATACCGTCCTGTGCCGCCCCCCCCCAAACAGAGCCAGGAGGTGGCGTGCAGGGAGATCCGCTGTTTTTTTAAAAAAATCAGCGGGGATCCCGTTGGGGCCAGCGGACTTCCCCGTGCGAAGTTTGGTCAGGGCTTCCTTAATTTCATCTATTGTGATCCCCCCTCCAGGTCCCGCTGGTCTTCCTCTGAAAGCACTGGGATATCAATTTGGGCCATGTATCGCAATGCATCTTCCTACTTACCCAAGTCTCTAGCCTCATAAAAGGCCCTGTAGTAGTCTGCAAATGTCCGGGCTATCTGCACATCCGTCCGCCACAAACGCCCCTGCTCATCCCGTACCTGCTCTACCCACCCCGCATCCCTCTCTTTCCTACTGAGCCACGCCAGGAGCCTCCTTGACTTATCCCCTGCATCATACAACCTATGCAAGGTCGCCAACGCCTGTGTTTTGGCCTCTCCAGTCACCAAACCTCTATATTGTCGCTGCGCGCCCAGAAGTCGTCTAAGAATCTTAGGGTCTTTAGTGAGCAGATGTTCACGTTCCAGGTCCAGGATCTGGGCTTCCAACGTTCTGACCTCCTCCTGCACTTTCCTTTTCTCCCATGCCAATCTGTTCTGGGCCCTGTCCCGCAGGACCGTCTTAAGGGCTTCCCAGAGGACCACCCCCGACGAGACCGAACCCTCATTTTCAGCTAAGTAGACTTTCACATCCGCCCTTAGGCCCTTCAATATTTCCTTATTCTGTAAATCCCAAGCTGTCAGTCGCCATTTTGTAGTTCTCCCTGCCCACCTCCCCCCCACCCTTGCCAGGGGAGGCGAGTGGTCCGATATACCTCTCGCCTGATACTCCCCCGTATCCTCCACACTTAGTGTCTGCTGGGCCATAAAGATGTAGACTAATCTGAAGTACACCCTATGAGCCCAGGAGAAGTACGAGTAAGCGCTTGCATCCGGGTGAAGCCACCTCCATACGTCCACTAATCCCAAAGTGGCGACAGTTCTTATTAATAGAGTGGGGGTCAAGTCCCTAGACCAACCTCCCGACCTATCCTTCGCCAGAGCCATGACATCGTTAAAGTTCCCCCCACCACCTGCAGTGTCTCCGATGTGCTCAATTCAATGTTTGTGACTCCGACTGTGTCCCCGTCTGCAGTTTTGGCGGTGCGTAAACGGAGATGATTGTATACTCCTGTGTCCCCCATAATCCGCGCACCCCCACGTAAGTCCCCAGAGGGTCTATCCAGGTTTTGCGCCACCACAAAGGGAAGAGTCTTTTTAATCAGTATGGCTACCTCCCTAGAGCCCATGGTGTACCCCGCGGCGCAAGTACCCTATACTGCCCCCTCGCCAAAAGGCCAAACTTGGTGCCCTTAAGGTGTGTTTCCTGCAGCAGGACCATATCTGGCCCCACCCGTTTCACATAGGCTTGCACTAGGCCATGTTTGATTTTACTGCCCAGGCCATTGACGTTCCATGTTAGTATTGTAGTCCTTCTCTGCCGCCTCATGACCGTCTGTCAGAGTGCAGGGCATCATGGTAGAAGTCTCTCAACTGCCGTGGAAGTAGGGTTCCTGGCTCCCAGGTGTGAATGACAATCCTCATCATGACATGCTGAAACAATCCCCCCCTCCCCCAACATAGAACCCCAACCAGAACGTGGACTCTTGTACTTCCACCTCCCCTCGTAACCCTGAAAAAATGAACTCCCCCCCCCCCCCCCCCCCCCCCTCCCTTCCCCACCTCCCTCTCCCAACCATTTCCATCACCACACCAGACACAGCATAGGACTTCCAGGTGAAGAAGGTCTGTCGCCCTCCCAAAATTGATCCCTCAGAAACCCGCTCCAAAAACCTCCAACTAGGAAACAAACAGAGGTATACTCTCAAGCAGTTACAGTCAATAGAAAACAGTAAACCAGAAAACAACAGAGCAAAATTGTAGGTGGTTGTTCAACTTGCGTGCTCCCCGGCCATCGAGTCCATGCTTGGTCTGTCCAGCGAGTCCCTGCTTCACGAATTGGAGTCCGGGATGTCCCTTTGTGAAGCTCCCGCCTCCTGTGCCGATTCTTGCTCCAGGTCATTAATGCCACCACCAGTGGATGCAGTGACTGCTCCTCTGCATCCTCACCCTCTGATGAACTACCACCTGGCTCGCCCTCCCCCTCCGACATTGCGTTCCACGCTAGGCAGCGAAACCTGGAGCCCGCCAGCCCGTCAGGATCCGAGGAGGCCGTGCTCCGCCGCCTCCAAGACGTATTGATCCTTGTACTGGGTAGGGTGTTGTCATCACTTTTCTACTGCCACGTGTTTGTCGCAGTCTCTGCGGCTTCGGAGACCCCCTCGGGGCCTCCGTGCGGGTCCCATCCACCACAGCTCTCCGCATGCCAGACGCCAGACTTACCAGGGGGGGGGTGCTCCTCCAGCCACTGCCACTCGTCTTCCGGGTGTGGGAAAAAATACGTTTTATCCTTGTTTATGACTTTCAATTTCGCCGGGAAGAGCAGCATGTACTGGATGCGGAGATCCCTTAGTTTAACCTTCACCGCGTCGAAGGAGCGCCTCTGCTTCTGCACTTCCTGGCTATAGTCCGGGAATATCATGATCTGGGTGTTCTCCATACGGATATCCCCGAGTTTCCTGGCTTCACTTAGAATCATGTTGCGGTCCACAAAGTTCAGGAAACGGGCGATGACCGGCCGCGGCCTCGCACCCACCGGTGGTTTCGCCATCAGCGCCCGGTGCGCCCTTTCTATCACAAAGCAGGTGGAGAACTTATCCTTTGGGAAGGTTCGCAGCAGCCAGGAATGCAAGAACTCTGCCATATTGGCCCCTTCTATTCCTTCCCTAAAGCCCACGAATCGAAGGTTGTTGCGGCGGGCTCTGTTTTCTGCGTCATCCACCTTTCACTGGAGTTGCTTATGCGAGGGCCTGGAGCTCTGCCACATCCTTCTTCAGGTCCTGGATGGTGTCCTCTGCCTCCCCCAGTCTGGTCTCCGCCACAGTCACCCGCTCCATCGGAAATCTTGTCGTAAAAGTGTGACTTCTGAGCCCACCTCCCCAATCATGGTTTCCAAGGCCGCACGGGACGGTTGTATGTCCTCCCGGGACGCTTGTATGGCCCCCCCATCAGTAGGGCCGTGTCGGAGCGTCCTCCCGGCGAGTCGGTCTCTTGGGGGGGGGGGGGGGGATCAGTAGGGCTGTGTCGGAGCGTCCTCCCGGCGAGTCGGTCTCTGGGGGGGGGGGGGGGGGGGGGGGGAGGACCGTAGCATACCGGTCCAATGTCCCCTGCCATGGGGGTCTGGGCTCTCTATCCTTCTTGCCCATGGTGCACTTTCCTGTAGCAGGAGAGCTGCCAGAGTCCTTCAACTCACCGTCCACTGCTTTCCTCGACGTTCTTACACTCACCTCAGGAGGAGCCCCCGGGGCCAGGCAAAACGGCTGGGCAGAACACACCGGAGCAAGGCCAGCAAAAGTGGGTCTGTTACTTCTTCCCTATGTCAGAGCGTCCCAGATGACTCCCTCACTCCAGCCGCAGCACAGGGGACACAGGCCTGCAGCGTGAACCAGGCTCGCGCCCACTCCTGACCCTCAGGCCAGTCTGCTCTCCAGTCCTCTCCTTGGCGGCCCCGGACCCTCAGTGCTCTCCCCCTCATCAAGGCCCAGGAGATGCTATTACAGTGGGCCCAGGGTGAAGGGGGGGGGGGGGGGAGGAGGGGGACCCATCTTAGGCTGCTTACTATTGCTCTCTGTTCCCACGGCGATGGGTCTGCATTTGTTCCCTTCTGCAGCCCCCTCACAGCCTTACTTACTCACTCCTCCGTCTGGCGCGTTCTCAGCAGCCTCACAGTCTCTCCCGGTCCGGCCCGCTGGCCGGCGCCGACACCTGTTCTTGAATGCACCGCCTCTTACGGCCCTGGATCGGCCACAACGTCGCACCCCGCTGTATTACATGGCGGGCGAAGACACTCCTCGGCGCCACACTTCGCGACCTCCTCCACCCTTCACAGCCGTCCAGGTGCCTCCCGTCCGCCGCACAGGCCGGGATCCGTAACCTGACCGGCAGGCCTCTGCTGCCATGGCTCCTCCCCTAACCGGGTCCGCTGGGTAGAGCCCCCCTCGAGCCCCGGGGCCGCCCCGCACCTCACCGGATCCCCTTCGAGAGAGCCAAGAACACCTTCCCGGGCTCCTTCAGTCTCCTGCTGCCACCAGTGTCCCCAGCCTCGCTGCCACTTCTCCCGGGGCTACTGCGGTGCCATTTTGGACTCCTCCTCGCGTCCCGTGCTGCAGCCTCGGACACCACCAAAGTTCAGGTACTTCCGCGCCTCGTTGCTCACTGCCGCCTGTGCCCAAGTCGTGTGGGGACCTACAAATGTGTATTCAGCACCAAAATTGCGACCGCTGGTACCAGTTATGTATGTCGGATCAATGCAGCTCACGTCTTACTCGGCCATGTTATTGTCCACGCCCCCGTTGTTGTTCCATTCTTGACTTAATAGGCACTTCTGCGCCCCTGCACCCTAATCTCCAGAGTGGGGTTCGCTTGTGCTTCTTCTTCCCTTTGTTGCTTGCACTTCTGTCTTTGGCAGTCCTTGGGGTTGAGGTGCCTTGGCTGGTCTCGACTTGGGCGTTCAGGAGACTTTCTCCCTGCTGGTGTTGTCTGAGGTTGAATGGTCATTGCTCTCCATTTTGACCTTGGTGTCCCTTTCTGTTCCGGGCGGTGGCTGCAGACTTATCGTTCTGCTGTGTATTTTTAACATGTTTCTGCACCGGGGAGGCTGTTGTATTTGTTTGCAGGATTGCTTTCCAGTAGTGGTGCCCTGTTCTTTCATTCCAGATCTCGGTGCCTCAGTACCTGTCTCTATTGTGGATGGTTCTGTTCCTCACCATTGTTTCTTTCCCTGCTGTTTAGCTGGGCTATTTCGCACACTATTCCGGTATTCTCACAGTTTTATTAGTGATTGCTCCGCATTGTGGCGCGGAAAAGTTCTCTGAAGAAAACTGACGTAGGCGCGCCTGAGTGGCACTTGTATATCCTCGCTGACGACGCGGACGACGTCAGGGCGGAGTCATGTGGTGCTGTCCCCCCGGCGCACAGGGATGCTGTGGCAAAACGTTTTCCGAATCCAGTCTCACGCCTGGGCATAATTCTACGTAAAGGAATCTGCGGCTAGAATCGTCTCTACCAGATACATTGTTACTGAAGGTAAGTAACTCGTACCTTTAATCTTGTTCGCTAGGTCATCCACCCTATCACCTACGCCAGTCAACTAAGTGGTCAAGTACTGCATTAAAGTCTCCATCCATTACCAGGTAACCAAGCGTTAAGCTCTCTAGTTTGGGGAACAATTCGAGGAAAAGCTACCTTCTATTCTCATTTGGCCCCTAAACTCTTCTGATAGTGTTGTCCTAGTTCTGAAGTTTACCTTAAATACCTACCATCCTTCACTGTTGCTTTCCTAATCACCGAAATCCTTTTGCAACAAGATAATTACCCCCCCCCTTATTTTGTCAGTAGAGTACGATTGACATTGAACCGGGAATCAAGTATGATATAAGTGTACCCACATCACACTGTAACAAGGCCATCCCAAAGTAATTGTCGTTGAGCCATGTTGAGATTATACAGCATTTAACTGGAGTTTTAGGCCCTGGACATTGAGGAAAACTAGTTGCAAGCAGTCTGCCATTGCGGTATGAGGTGATAACTCTAAAACATGGAGCCAGTGTCCCAAACCACCCACTCAGCTCTCAGAAAGGGTCAGCCCAACTTTCCTGGTCTGAGCCTTAACCCCCCCCCCCATGTAAAAGGTAGTGAATTTTTGCCCCTAGAGCACATCCAACTCAATCCTTTCCCATTAGCCTGCACAGTATTAACGATAATTTTGAGATGACCAGTAAGAGTAAACAAGTAATTTTAAAAAAACTGAGACTTTCGTACCGTAATACGATTTGGGTGTTTTGGTGGCATGCGATTCCCCACTCTAAATGAGACTCCATCCGGGCCCACCTGGGAAGACTAGCCTCCATAATGAGGTGGAGGGCTTTTATTAAGAGTTGCTTTTATAGTAGGATCATTGCAAATCCTAGGATGAGAGGCACATGGTTTTATCCACTAGTCGTCTTGGGTGAACAGCCATCGAGGTATGGAAGTCCAAGTTACTGTTACCATAAAATGTCTCTTAAGAAACAAAGTTTATCAACATCTCTTGAATGGCTGGAAGATCCCTCTGCTGAGCATCAGTTGGCTTCAGAAGTGGCTGGGCATGTCTCCTTGTTGGCACTCTGCCTCGCACTGTGATCTTTACAGCACTCTTTTGCTATCAGTGGTCTCCATCCCTGCGATCTCACTCGATTTCTTTGGCCGCTGCTTCCATTGTCTGCATTTCCTGGTGTGTCAGTGAGGCCTAGGAGTTCCTGGGTTTCCCCTGGATCATCGATGTTGTTTGTAATGTCACCTGTCACATCATGTGTGAGCAATGCATTTGGTAGGATAGGCAAGTTATGAATTTCATGTTTGTGCACTAGTGAAGACTTCTGCACCTGACGTGCTATACATGTTGTAATTACAGTGAAGATTATAGATAGCTAAAATACCCTGATCCGACCTTTGATGTGGAAACCTTCTTAAGAGTCAATGAGGGTAACATTTCTGTTAAAGTAAGCCTTTGGTTGGGAGAATAGCATGGAGTCACCAAGAACTACACATTATGGAGCTGCTGGCTATTTACTGGTGTGTCTTTGAGTTGACTTTTACCTGTGATCTCCTAACTTCCTGTTTCAAAATGTGCTAAAAGTAATTTTAATGTAAGAGATGACACTCTGCAGGTTACATGTTTCAATCTTACCTTTAGAGGAGCAGTACGTTTGGTGGCATGTTTTTCTTAGAATCTGACTAAGGTCAGGTTTCTGGCTCCCTGAAAGTTTTTGGTACGTGTTTTAGATTCAATTCATTAAAGTCTTTGAGGACAGTGATCTCAACACTGCACCGCAGTAAGATAATTACATTAAACATATTTTGTTGATTATTCATTAAATTAAAGCAAAGCATCGAATGGTCTGAAATTTCTCTTGCTCAACTGAGTAGCCTCCTTTAGCCCAAGGAAATTCAGGATTTTTCCAAGATTTCTCCTTTGCCCCTGCTCGCTTTGTGGACTACCAACAGTCAGAGGATTAAGGTTTATTTGGCCTTGCATACAGTCCATCACAGATAAGGGTCAAGTGCCAAGATTCTATTGATGAAAACATTGAGGACAATGATCCATCTTCTTACCTGGCAGGGGAATATCCTTTTGCAGAGAGAGATACTTCTGCTATGCAGCGGTGGGATTCCTTCCAGGAGCGTTACCCTTATGATGATAGGGAAGAGGAGCGACATCATTTTAGGGAGCCGTCGGTGAACGTTCCAGATTCTCTGGTATCTGAGCTCCGTCATATGATTGACGATTATTCAGATGTTTCCTGGATGCAAATGCTCCTCAGCGGACTTAACCTCCCCAAGAGTTTCCAGTGTTCTCCCTGGCCAGAGCACTCCCAAATCCACCAGGGAAAGAGTTCTCCTCCTCCAATAGTCATCACGGAGGATACCAAAGATGCTCAACAACAGGCAGAGGAAGGAGAAATACACAAGGACACAGACGCCGATGATGAATGGGATGACTATATAGCCCCCAGGCCACCATCTCCTATTCCTCCTTCTGCAGATTCCCCTCCTGCAGATATTGGGAGATTTCATGATCTTCTGGAGCTTGCCTCCAAGCGTTTAGTTATGCCAATGTCAGATAAATGGACGGTTTCTGATAAAATTTTAAGCCAGGCACCTAACGTACTGTATGGATAATCCCTATTGTTGATTTTCTATGGCAAGAAGGGCGACAACTATTGAGAACACGTGCTTTCGTTCCAGCTGTAATTACAAAAGTGGATAAAAAATAAATAAAGACTCCTGACCGCTCTCCCACATGCCTGATTGCTCATCCGAGGCTGGATTCTGTCATCATGCAGGCAGCGTAAAGAAGAATCAAGAATCCAGCATCTCCATGTTCAGCTGCACCGTGCAAGGAGTGGCACCGCCTCCACAATATTGGTAAGAAGTTCACTGCGTTGGTGGCCACCTCCATTAGGGCCTCTAATGCTGATAGGTGTGGTCAGACATTTCTACTCTGTTGAAGTATTTTCCAGACAATAAAAATAAAGAGGCGAAGGACATTTTGTTGGATGGAGGGAGAGCAATTTCGGAGCTCATTGAATTCTCCATGGATGTTTTATCGACTATGTTTCGCCAAATGGCAGGAGCAACCACCTTTCGTCCGGACGATCAAGTCAAGGTTCTGGACATGCCGATTGTTGGAGAGTGCTTGTTTGGTAAGCACATAGACGAGGCGTTACAATCCATACAAGCAGACACGGACAAGACCTTAGGTAGAATCCAGCAGTGCAGCTTTCAGTCCTTTCAGGGTAGAGTGCGGGGTAGTTCTTATCTCGTCTGGAATTTCAACAGCGGTACCGGCCATATCCGCAGAATACCTATCAGCCATACAGCCGGTCTTTTCAATCCAAAACTGCTCTGTCTTATTCAAGACCGGCACGACTCAAGAGGCAGCAATCTGCTGGAAAGTCCCAAGACACCAATAGGAGGCAATGAAGTTCGACAGGCCCCTGCCACCATAGTCCCACGCCACAATCCAGTTCTTCTCCACATTTTTTCTGAAATGGTGCTCCATTTCTTCAGACAAATGGGTTGTAGACATCTTCCAGCATGGCCACACCCAGGAATTCATTCAGCATCTTCCAAATGTTCCACCACGAAGAGTGCAGCTGCGCCATCTTCCTGATCTCAAAAAGGAGATACAATTGCTTCTTCTCAAGCAGGCCATAGAGGAAGTACCCCTCAGCCAACAAAATTGGGGGTTTTATTCTCACTTCTTCCTCATCAAAAAGAAAAAAAAGGAAAATGGAGACAGGTCATGGACCTCAGAAAACTGAATAAGTTAATCAAAAAAATAATTTTTCAGGATGCTCTCTCTTCAGGAGATTCCTCTTCCCATGGAAAAAGGGGATTATCTGTCTTCTCTCGATCTAAGCAATGCCCTTTTCCATATTCCCATCCATCCTCAGCATCGAAAAGTTCTCAGATTCGAAGTGGCAGGACTGCATTACCAATTCACAGTGCTTCCATTTGTTTTGAAATCCACTCCCAGGTAGTTCACCAAGTGCATAGCACTGAAGGCGGACGTTGTAAATGTAAATGTATTGCGACTTATATAGCGCACGTATCACCCGAAGGCATCAAGGCGCTTGCTTAGGGAACCCGTCCTGGTATTCCCCTGTGAGATACCCCGGCAGGGTATCCACAAGGTGAAAGCCAGGCATCCCGCCGCGAGGGGCCGTAGTGGAGATTAAGCAAGCTATTGCCCAGAGTCGCAGAGTGTGACCCCGTGAGTCGAGTAGGCACCGGAGTGAGAATTGTCGAGTCCGTGGAATTTTTGAGCCCAAGACCCGCCGAGGCAGGGAATCGAACCCTGGTCCATGGCCGATCTCAGCTTCCGGGTCTGCCGCCTCTAACCACTGAGCCACGCTTCTCCACAGGTCACCAGGTCGTTCCCTATCTGGACGATTGGCTCATAAAAGCTCAGACTTTTCAAGCAGCAGAAATTTTAACAAGAGCCTATCGGTATCTCTTCCGGTCTCTAGGTCTTCACATAAATCTGGAAAAATCGTCAATTATTGCAGTAAAATATCTGAGTTTTCTGGGTTCACCTCTCAACCCAATATTAGATCTGTTCACTACGTTCCTCAACAAAATGTGCCCCCTTTTTGCAAGCAGTAAACCTCATCCAAAATCGGGAAGGATGTCTTACAGTTTCTTTGGACGGGGATGTTCGTCTACGCCTTTATCCTGTTTCCGCTCATTCCTCGAGTACTTCAGAAAATGAAGCAAGAGCCGTTGGCTCATTCTCATTGCTTCCGGATGGACAAGACAATTCTGGTACACCTAGCTGCATCGCATTTCAGTGTACTCTGATTCTATTACCTCCAAGGGAGGATCTTCTCTGCATGAACCAAGGTCAAGCTGTTCATCCACAAAATCCCTCTCTTCATTTGTCGGCTTGGCTCCTCACTATGCTGAATTTGGGGATTTGAGGCTTACAGAGGAGTGTTCTTCGATACTTCAGAAGTCTCGAGCTCCTTCCACGCTAAAATGTTACACAGCTAAATGGAAGAAATTCTGTGCTTGTTGTAGCTCTCAAGCATTGCATCCTTTTTCATCATATCCAGAGCAGGTGCTGCCTTAATCTCTTGCACCTAGCCAAGTTAGGTCTTTCTCACTCATCGATAAAGGTTCATCTTGCTTCAATTTCTAGATATAGAAGGCGTTCAGATCAAGCTTCCCTGAGGTCTAATCGACTCAGCAAATAATTTATGAATGGACTCTTTAGAGCTTTTCAGCCTTTTAAACCTCCTCCAGTACTGTTGCAATTAAATACAGTTCAGTTGCAGCTAATGCGTCCTCCTTTTGAACCAGTACACAAATGTGAATTGAAATTCCTTTCTTGGAAGGTTGCTTTTCTCTTGCCCATTAAGTCATCCAGACGTATCCGTGAAATCCAAGCTTTCACTATAAAAGAACCATATCTTCAATTTTTGCAAGACCGGGTCATCCTACGCACTAACCCTTCTTTTATACCTAACGTGCCTTCAACTTACCACTTCAATGAGCCGTTTGTCTTACCAACGTTCTTTCCTAATCCATCCTCAGCAGCAGAAAGGTTGGTGCATTCACTGGAAATTAAACGTTGTTTAAAATGTTATCTACAAAGAACAAAGATCTTCTGTAAATTCTCTCAGTTACTGATCTCTTTCTCGGCACCTAGGAGAGGACAAGCCTTAACACGGGCCAGCATTGCTCGTTGGGTCACCTCAACGATTGTCTTTTGTCCTGAAAAGGCTGGTCGCCCACTTCCTGCGAAAAAGCCAGCTTATTCAACTAGGATTGTTGCGACTTCCTCTGCCCTGTTTGCAAGAGCACGCCTTCCTGATATATATGCAAGGTGGCAATGTGGGCAAATGCTCACACATTCATGAAGCATTACTGCCTCGATGGCTGGAAGAAGGCAGATATTGCTGTTTGACAAGCTGCACTTTGACGCCTCTTTGCTTAAGGTAGGCGACTTGTAGCCTTTTTTGTACTTTACATACTGGTTGGTTATTTTATACTTCCATGTTTGTTGTAAAACTGTATACATGTACTAACTGTTGACATATTTTTCCTTTCTTTTTGGTTCTTCTGATGTTCCAATTTTACATCATGGTGGGAAAGTTCATCTACCCATCACCTTTCTTTTTTAGGTCTCGCCTGTCAATGGGCTTTCGAGAATATAGGGGCTTAACGAGAGCTTAACCATCGGGCAATTTGATGCTGTGCCCGTGAAAAGCAAGCTCAATGCGCAAGCGCATTGACCGCAAAGCGCGTGCACATCAAAGCCATCTGCCTCCCTCCCACAGGCATCCTCCAGCATGTGCTCTGCCTCAGGCATTTCTCCTCCCCTAATTATTCACTGCCCACGGCCGCGCTACTTTCACTTTCACGGCCGCCAGGCCGTGTCTCTTTTTTTTTTTTCTTTCGAGATTTCGTTGCATTGCAAAATGCCCGCAGATAACTTTCTCTCGTGCTCTTTTTAACTTGTTTGTAATTATATTTGTAAGACTACAGTTGCGATTGCTGTTTTTTTAAATGACATGACTACATTTTTGAGCGAACACTGAGGTTCGAACACCTATCTCCCATTCACCCCAACTCCTCCCCCCTAATTATTCACGGCTGCTACAACACCTCCTGCTCACAGACGGAGACCTCCCCAATCAAACCTTCTCAGCCAGTCCTGACACAATGGCAATAACTGGAAAAAAATACAGCTGGTGCCGTTTTATGCACGTTTAGTCACCGAATGCTTTAGCTGGACTCACATCTGAAAGAAAATGGCTGATCGCGTTGAATTTGTTGTAATCGAATGGTCTTCAGCGCCAGGCAGCGCAGGCCCAATTATTATGAGATTTGAATAATTTAATGGGTCGAGCCCGTGTGCGCATTATACGGTTCCTGCACGTCAAGCATTTCGGGAACAAACTCGTTTAGGTATGAAACTGAAGCTATGTTTAAAGCTCATAGCTCTGCCGGCGAGCCCCATCCTGCACGGTGCAGAAATCGAAACTGCAGCTCTCCTCAGTGTCTCCAATCATGCCATCGCTGCATGAAAAGGTCAGCTCCTTTAGAGCCGCTTGTTTGGTAATTCGGAGCGTGACTTTCCCAACTTTTCCACTGCAACTCGGGACTTGGCAGTCTGACCCAGCTTTCGGTGCTAAAGTCCCTTTGCAAATGCGATCTAGGAATGCTGCATTTATCCATTTTGTGCACCACTCCTACTAGAATCCTTGTCAACTAAACCACCCTTTGCAGTAAAATTGAAAATAATATAGTCCGTTGTCTCTTTTCCCCTTCACTTCTGCTAAACAAAAGAAAACGAAATTCTCCCTGCTCTGTCATGTCTCCCTGCCCTTGCTCGCCTCACTTTTTCTCAGCCAATCTACGGCTCCCTTTTGTTGCTATGTAGAACTGAGGCGGGCAGTTCTGACTTCCTCTAAATCCCTTGCCTGCTATGCTGCTCTGTTGCCATGGAGACTGCTGGCCACTTAACCGTGCTCTTCCTATCAGTACCTGGTGCCTTGCAGCTTTTCTCGTACATACTGATGTCACACTCTGAACACATTTCTTTACACTCCACCGTACTGCGGTCGAAGCAAACCGAGACGATTTCAGACTCGTAGCAAATGCTGCGAGACAGTTAATGGATACTGCACACTGCCTATATATTAGTAACAAAACACTAAGGGCCGTCTCTAGGGCGATGCGATGGGTGCCATCGCAGAGAGCGCCGACTTGGGGTGGGGGCGCTATATTTATTGTTTTAAAAGCATCTGATGCTGCGTTCCTTTGTCCCAGCAATAGAAATGTCAAGATAACTCCTTTGATAAATGTTCTTCCTGGAGAGATACCGGAGCATTGTCTTCGAAATTATGACTCATTGTAGTGCAGAGGTTAATGTTCCTGCGGCTAAGAATGTGTCCATTTCAGATCATAAAGTGCATATAATATAAATTGGTCAATGGGATACCGCTAAGTTAAAATATAGAGCAATGAGCTATTAACTGTCATCAAAGAGCTGCATGCAAACGGCAAGGAATATATTAGAGCTATGTGTTTTTTGCCCTGTCTTTCGTTATCCTGCTATTGCAATAAGGGTTAATTTAACATCACTTAGCGCCACCACATACTCAATCTGTGCAACCATTCAACAACTGGTTCAAATATGTTCTCTCAATGTTACAAGCTTTATTACAAATGTAACAAAAAGATGTTAATATTTCACTTCTGTTCTTGGATTTTCGTCACAATAAAATACACTGAACATAATCTTCACAAAAGTTATTTACAAAAGTTTAAGCTATTGCCATTATAAATTACAATAACTTTTATTTAAGTATTCATTATTAAAAAAAATTAAAAGCCATTGTTATTTGTAATGTCAATACATGTAAGTCACGTAAATACAACACATATTGCATTACAAATACTATAGGTGTCACATTTGCGAAAGTTATAACTATTGGCATTGTAAATGACAAAGCTATTAATTTCACTATTTTCAAAACCAAAACCTAAATAAAAAATGTGTCATTTAAAATACCAATAGCTCAAACTCTCCTAATGCGAGACCTATTGCATTGCAAATGCTTGTCTCTTATTGTGGTTATTCTGCTTACTAGTCAGATTCAAGCATGGGAATCTATAAAAGATACAATACTGGAGAATAAACAAGTTACTTAACTGTACACTGTGGTTCTTCAGTATTGATATCTTTTATAGATTGACATGCAACCCTCCCTCCACCCGATTAGGCTTACCGGTTACCTCAGAGTTTTGTATACCTATCCACTTGTGCTAGAAATCTGAGGTATGGTGGCTCTGTAGGGGAAGGGCTCTGTGATTGGCTGAACTTTGGATTTTGTAAAATAAGGTTAAAAGGTTACTCAAGTGTGTTTTTCTGTTCTATGGAGGTCTATGGTGATGTTTTAATTCTGCTTTTTCTACTGTTACCGCGGTACTCCCACCATGACGACGGGTAAGATTCAAGCATGTGAATCTATAAAAAATATCAATACTGTGGAGCCACAGTGTACAGGTAAGTAACTTGTTTTTTTTATTTCTCCCCATCTGACATTTCCTGAGAGCAAGAGAGGGAAAAACGTAGAAAATAAAAATAGGGATGATTAGAAAGACAGAAAAACAGGAGGAGCCTAGCCTGGAAACATGATGGCCGCCTGAACTCTTGGCTCCGCCACCTCGTTCTTCTTCCCTCCGTACCGCTGCACATCCTGTCACTTCTCCGTTTATCCTGAAGCGGTACCGGATCTGGGAAGTTGCGCTGATTCCAGCGGTGTGTCTCCCGATGTTCTCCCTTCGGCGGAACAGATCGAATGTCCCGGTTTCCTTTCTGCTGTTGATGGCGGCGTCCTTCTCTTTGTTCTTGGGGCGGATGTGCTTCGGCCACCGTGAAGACGACCACGAACGGCGGTGCGGAGTCGATCGGCGAGACACGGCGGCCGCTTAGACTGTCTGCAGCGACGCGCTTTCCTTCACTTTCACCTCGGCACTTGATTTGGTTCACGGCAGCTGGTGCTACTTTGTATCCCCCTGTTCCTTCCTTTTGCGGAGCAGTGAGGAGGGGCCATTTTGTGTCGAGTGCTCTGTGGTGGACTTGGTGGCCTCATCAAATACTGAGTTATTTCTCTCAGCCAAGTGCACACTATGCCCGTGTGCCGCTCTGATGTAGACCTTACTGCCCATGTCTCAATGACCTCGCTGTTATTGCCGGGGCGCCCGTGTGATGTCGGACTGCCAAAAGGGGATGCCAGCATGGGGTCTCGAGGACCGGCCCTGGTCGTCGACCCTCGTTTGAGTGGAGCTGCATTATCTTCCTCTCCTGAGGCTCCCCTTCAGATCGCTTCGATTCTGGGCGCCCTGGCTGCTTTGCGAACCACTTGGGCAGGTCACGCCCGGGTCCTGGGGAGCCGCTTGGACTCCATCTTGTTTGCGCTGTCCACCACCATCCGAGATGGGGAACGCGTGCAGAGTGCTTCGTTATACCCTGTGCCCGAGCACCGTGAGCTGTTTATTCCGATGTGCTTTGAGACGCTGGAGGTGTGGGAATTGAATGCTGCGGCGACGCTGTCTGCAACCGTCATGGAGGAAGGTGCGAATCCTGGACTGGCGCTGCTGAAGGGGGGTCGGCACTGGGCGCCATGTCTTACTCCCACTCCTGGACCTGCTGCTGCTTCCTCCTCTGGTGTCCTGGGCTCGCCGTTTCTGCTCCCGCTGTTCACTTCTGGAAGACTGTTATGGCGCACCGCTTTTCGTGGTTCGCCGATGGCCCGCATGACTTTGTGTTGGACTGCCCTTTGTGTACGATGCACTGTCCGGCCATGGCATTTGCAGCGGTTCCAGTTACTCTGGTGGGCGGTTTACTTTTCGACTTTTGCTGCCACGTTGGACCGTCAGGGACAAGGTTGACAATCCTTTTCACTTAGTTTGCTGCTGTTTGTTTACTGGGACTGTGATGTTTAGACGGGGGACCTGGACGCTGGATCTGTTTTTCAACTGGGTTCATGGGTTGGGTGGCCGCGAATATACTGTTGGTCTCTTTTGAGCGACGATAATTTGGCCCTCCTCCGATTTCACTTGTGTGTAATAATTTTTCTTTTCTTTTCTTCCCCTTTTTTGTTCCCTATATTTCGGGTTTCTGTGGGCGACAGGCACGCTGACGGGGGGTGGGCCGTAGTCACACGCAGTGGTGCAGGGTGGGGGGGTGTTCTTATGTACTGTTTTATGTTTCTATGGCCCTCTTTTTCTTTTGTTCTTTGCTGTCTTCCTTTTCTTCTTTCGTTTTTTTCCTTCTTTGTATTTTTCTTCTTCCCGTGTGTTTGGACGGGGCCTGGGGCTGGGTGGGGTTCCTTTCGGGTGGGTCTTCCACTTTGTGCCTCTGGGGTTCGCACGGCTTCTGATGCTTTGTTTTTCCGGCGTTGTTGATAGTATGTGAATGTTGCCTATATGCTTCTCCTACCTGCTCTTCCTGACGAAATTGTGGCGAGTGCTTCCCTCCTACGTGGCTTGTTTCCCATATCGGCCACATTGTTGTATGACGCCGGACCCTTTCTTCCTGCTATAAAAGGTGCCCTTCCCTGTTCCACTTTTTGTGGCTTCGTTTGTTTACTATCCTGAAGCTGTATGTCGCTTGGGTGGGCCCATGAGGGCGCGAAATGTGATATACTGTTCGTATATGCCGTTGGTAATGTTTAATGCGTGACTTTACTTGTTGCGGTCCCTTGGTTGATATTATGTCGCGGGGCCCGCCCTTCCCGGCTCTGATCTGAACGTACGGTCCTCTTTCACTTTGAGAAAACAAAACCTGCATGATCCTTCTTACGTCTGCTATTGATGCGCTGTAGCACTATTGGTTTGGCTCTCCGCCTATTAAGATGACCTGTATTGTTTCTGTATGTCATCGCGGCCGGCCCGCAGTGGTTGTAGGCAGACGCTGTGTACTGTTCCTAAGCTGAATAAAGGTTTTAAAAAAAAAAAAAAAAAAAAGAAAGACAGAAAAACAGACACAAAGGGTGAAAGCAGGAACCTGCAAGAGTGAGACAAAGGGACAGGGAGCGTCTGGAAGTGGATTAAAGAGGCATGAGGTGCACTTAGACCACTGCACAGCTTTAGTATTCTTAACACCGACATTTAATTTCTTCACCAGCAGTTTCTGAGTAGAGCTTTGCGTACCAGCACTCATTCTTTTACAAATTCAGCACTGGGTCTTGACCAGAAAGCGGTTAACTGGGGATTGCTGACCAAACGTAATAAGCGTAAGTACTAACGGCCTCTTTGACCATAAAGATCTGCACCGGATCCACATATTAGGCTTTTGCTTAAAACACAGCTGTTGGATGGAGGCCTTTTTATGTTTTACTGTAAACTGAAGCGACATGACTTACAAACCTTTTTAATATGGATTCATAGGTCAAAATTGATTTCTGGCCGTACAGCTATATTTGAGGGAACTGAAAAGTGGCCCAGTTGATTTGTTTAGATATTGGATGCCCACCTCTGGAACCTTGCCAGCCCAGCAAGGATTCTCTTGTTGATTTCTGAAAATGCATTTTGTGGTTTTGCTTTATGCCTGGCCTAAGATCTAAAATGATGCAGAGATTAAACGAGGTTCAGACTTTTAGATATCTTTCTCTATTAAGCTTGGAGTCCAGGCCACGACACATACAATACCGTGTGAGGCTTTACTTTTTTACAGCTTCCCTCTGAGAAAAATGCCCATGTGTAAGAAGACAGAATAGAATACAATTCAAGAAAATATAGGATACGGAGTAGCAGGTTGCAGGGTGTGATCTAAAATGATCAGCACCATGAAATACACTCCAGGCAAGGAACTGGTCACACCACTATGTACAAAAGGGTGAGGGGATGTGGTGTGAAACACATTTTTAGCAGTCACCAAGCACTGTTAAATTGTGATGACATTTTTAAGTAACTCTACTTTCTTTTTCCAATAAAGGGGGTGAAAGAAGTTGAAAAGTGGCAAACTTGTAAGAGTCGGCGCAATCCATTGAATAAACCCCCCTCCGATGTTTGCTTCAACATACACAACCTGCAGACAAAATGCAAAGAAGGTAAGGATCGCTGTCTTGTGGTTTTTGTTCTGTAGCATGTCATGGAAAGGCTGGTTTCCAGTACACAGCTAGATACAAGTGGCTGTTTAGATAAACATATGGATGGAAGAAAGTCCTAAAGAGACCAATTCATTTGCAGTGATATGAAGAAGGCAATCTAGTATAATTTAACTTCTTTGCAACAGTACCTTTGCAGTCCTGGGTGTACATTAGTCTATTATATACATGCTGAACAAAAGTATCTCTAGGGTGTGTGCTGTTTGGGCATTAAAACAGTTCACATTTGTCCTGTTTTATGGCTAGCTCTCTAAATCTATTTAAATAGGAACACCCATGTTGCTCTGCAGGTGTTTTCGAATATAGTGTTAAAGCAAACATTTTAAAAATGATTGTTCATTGGCATCCTTCTACAATAGCAATACTTAGTCAAGCTGATGAAGTTCAGACCCATCTTGATTGTGTACATTTGCTGCAAAATTCAGCTACACATTAGTAGGCTGAACCTCTCTTTCCTTACCTTTTTCTAAAATTCGGGTTTCGGAGGTAACCTTTGAGTGAAAATTTGTCTCAGAATCGTGGTAATCGTGTAAAAATGTAGGGGACCTATGCATTGATGGGATTTTTAAGACACTGACCCAGCAGAGTGCGTGGGAACTAGTGTCACGGTCACCACTGACCATGTTTTATTACTTTCACCTGCGCAATTGTCAGAATATGTTCCTTCATTCTAGAGGAGCACCAAAGGAGTTTAAAGTGGCCTTTGAGTATCCGAGACACTTTGTCTAAAATGTATGCCACATTGTTGGTTGCTAGATCTGCTACAGTGAGAGGTTCCCAGAACTAGGATATGATTTGATCAGTGCACACAGGGTTGCAATAGGTTTACTTACTAAAATGATGTCAATGAATTATAAGCTTAAATTATTGCATTTTAAAGTCCTCCATGAAGTATTTGTACCAACACGACAGATCCAGCTAGTTTTGTAGTGTGCTATTGTGTTGTAAGTGGAGTTGGTTCTCTACCACCTGATGTGATAGTATCTTCTGATAAATGAGAACTTAAAAATGTCTATCAAGAGCTGTCTGGCATGACTGATAAACACCTAAATAGGTTTCCTTAGATTTGAATGCTGGAACTGTTCGAGGTGCAGCTCGTCCTTGAGTGGCTATTCACATAATAATGCTCTTGAAAAGGGGATAGCTAATAGGTTCGCTTAGAACCCTTGAACCCCCATACTCTGATTGCTGAAGGGATCTGTTCTATCTGAATGGAATTGATGAGACTTACTGCTATCTGATTGTGCCCATCACAAGGCCTAAACTATTTGGGTAGAGTTGTCTGCATATTTCCTGAAGAGACCAGTCGAGATATAAATACTAATGTAGCACAATTCAGTTTACACTGCATAATGGGCAGTCTCACCATCTTCATGTCATATCTTATATTGTATTTAATGTGTTTTGTAACTTTGTATTTAATTACTGTTTGTTTCTATGCGATGTCTAAAATCTGAGACGGCTAAATGATACTGGAAGTTTTCCTGACAGCCAACAGCACTAAAAGGTCATCGTAAAGTTACTGCAGCAGAGGTAACACGAATATACCATAATGCTAACACCACACCATCCACAGGACTCTTAAAATGTAATGACCTCTGCTTTTGATGACCCACGGTTCATACTCGACCTTATAGCGAACTTGTTGTTGTAGAACAGTTAACACTTAAGGAAGCCCTGTTAGAAATCCCACTTTCTACAGTTAGGGGTATTTGTACCTTCCCCAGTAAATTATGTATTACTCAAAGGTACATACTTCCATTGTGCATCTATGTACCTTCCATGTACTTGAATCTGTGAGTTTGGAACTTTTCTCCTGAAAAAGCATATCCAATGCACTACCCTATTTCTCATCCTGTGCCTCTATCAATATCTTTAATCTACATATACTTTCCTACTTTATGTATCTATATACTTCCAATGTAATTATGGATCTATATATTTATCACTTTCTTCTAATTTAGCATTTCCAATGCACTACCCTATTTCTCAGCCTATACTTCGCTCAATAGATCTTCTAGCCCAACCTTCTGACTCATCTCAAACTTCTTCTACTACTCCTTCCAATGCACTACCCTATCTCTCATCCTATATATCTATCAATATATCCTCTACATCCACTCTCTCATTTAGCCCAAACCCCATACCACTACTATGATTGCCAAAATAACCCTTTCAAGACTCTCCTACTCTACCCCTCCTTGCATCACCTGACACCTCTTTTACTATACCGATCCCCTAAAACAAACCTTTCTAAACTCTTCCCTCTGAGTCCTCCCCTCCAAAACTCCTTTTTACTCATCCAAAAGCCTCCTCCTACTGCTATGACCTAAAAATAAAATCCTTCACTCTTTTCTCCCTCCACTATCCTTTTCAATCGAAATTAACAGACTAACAAGTTCATTTCTCACATTCCATATTAAACTATACTAATATACTACCCAAATAACTGAATAACATATCCACTACTCATATTTTTTTACTATACTAATTTCCAACAGTAAACCTTTATGGGTTCCGGAGTGGCGTGCTACTCGCCAGAAAAGTGCTTCAGCACCCATCAGGGGTAACAAGTGCTATATGAATGCAAATCTTACTTTCCCTTTTATCCCTCCGCTATCCTTCTCACTCCAAGTAACTGACTAATATCCACCACTGAAATAACTTCATATTTCACCATATTAATTCCCCACTAATCCTATGTAGGCTTCCTGAATAGAGTGCGTCAACAAGCGCTATATAAATACAAACCTTTGTCCTCCTCTATCCTTCTGCTATCATTCCAAATCCAATTAACTGACTAACCTATCCACCACTTAAAATGTACTTGCATGTTTCACTATAGTCATTCAACACTAATCCTCTATGGGTCCCGGAGTAGCGTGCTACTCGCCGAAAAAGCGCTTTGACGCCTCGTCAGGGGTAGTAAGCGCTATATAAATGCAATTACAATACAATACAATATGAGTCAGTGGGCTGTAAAATTCGGTGCTCGTTGCCGTTGTATGTCAATTTAATGCACATATATTCACATAGTACACCACAAAGTAATCAGTAAGAAGAAAGACTGTCGTACTTAAATTGTATTATATTATATAATGTGAAGGGAACATCTCATTTAGCCTGGTTGTAAACTGAGCAGGGCTGCTCCATACTGTGTTTCCTGAATAGGCTCAATAATCATTAAATATGACGTTATAAATATAGCTTCAGTAGTGAAGGATGATTTCTGTCACCTGTTGATTAAAAAAGTATTATAAGTAGTTAACATATATTCAAAATATTTTATGACAGTAACAGCGAGAATAAACATCCAGAGGTACTGCCAATGTTTATCCAAATTATCTGGTTGTCTACTTGAAGTCAGATGCTTAGTTTCACCTTTGGTGCCTGAGGCAGTGGACAGTTCTGTAGCAAACATGACTTTTAGGTCATTTAGCATTGATATACATTTTTTTATTGATTTTCCTAAAACATTTTTGTAAGGGCCTCTGTGCGGTAGCATAACAGTAGCCCCCATGGATGCGGCGGGGATGTCCCTGCCCTCCTGGGGGTCCCCTCCAGCATGGGCAGAGGGTCCTTGGCCTGCGAACTCCTAACTGGGTCTGCAACGTGGGGGGCCTCCTCCATCTATTTTGCAGGGCGGCCTCATCAAGTTTCGTTACACCACTGCCTCTGTGCTGCCGTTTAGGCAAGCCCTGCCTTCAGTAAATTAATAATAACCAATTTTATTGATATGAACCCAAAAACCAGGTTCCTGCTCTCACCAGGGGCAATGTCCTAAAGCCTGAGTCCTATCTTTCTGAAACTCTAGGATGATTCTACTACATGTCCGGTATTTTCTTACAAATGTTGCATAGTGGTGTTGAGTGCTTAAAGAACTAGATCGGATTTGCAATTGTGCAGTTCAGTCCTTCCTTCTACGCTGACAACCTTTGGGTCACTTATACTAACACTAAGAGCATGATTGACATTTCTAGAAGGTCATATAGTTGGGCCAAGTAAAGTAATCTTAAAATTAATTTCTTTGGTTATCTTGGTTTGGTGATAGTTCCTTTATTACCTGTTGGTGGGTAAGCAGCAAGCAATCGTGTCAAAATGTTGTATTTTAAGCTTCCCACATAGCATCCATGTAACCTTATATTTTAGGTGCCATATCCACAATGCGCTCTGCAAAGAAAGTGATTGAGTTGATTGTACTTTTTTTTTAAGGAAACACTAAAGTGCTTATAGGTAGACCCAGGTGACTGCAGCTCAGTGGTTCATTGTGGTGTCTTTTTATGCTAGACGTTTTTAGGTTGCTTGTCAGAGTTTACACTTGATGCAGAAAAATAGAGTAGTTTCTCCTAAAGAACTGTAGTGCTTTGGAGGAGGGAGATTATTATACAATACTGAGGACTCTTACTTTATAGAAGTTTTTTGGCATTCGCAATTCTTACAACGGACACCTCAAATGTGAAAAAAGAGTACATATGCATTTATCTTAAGGGATTTTGTTCATATTTTTTACAGCTAGCTGTGGCAGAGAAATAACTTAAAAAATACACATATTTCATGACCATTGTTTCATACCAATTTGTTGTATTTGATCTCGGTCTCGAAATTGGATCATGCTGTGACCGCAGTAAGAAGTAGAGCTAACGTTAAGTTTAAATGAATGCCATTGTTAATCTTTGACCTATTTTTGTAAAAAATGAGGTGGTGTCTCATGCCGCAACAAGTAGAATTAGCATTTTTGATCAAGCTGATTTGCCCTATACATTATTCGGTGATACACCAGGGCAACATTTTCTCACAAGGCTGTTACTTGAATATTGGCAAAGCCGCATTTCAGATAGTCCAATTCCCATTCTATTCCGCTGGACGTCACCTCACTGAGGAGAGGGGTCACCTTCTCTATGGTATCTGACTACCTGGCACTGTCTTCTCATAAGGCTGTACAGCACTTCATTGCTCTCGAGCAGGGTTCAGGCTTTCTAAATTACAGTTCACACTTGGAGGACAATGCGTGTTGCCTTGGTTCTGTGCTTCGAATGATGTGAAGAGAGGAGGGAGTGACAAACGACCATCCGAGTCTGAAATGGAGGACTTCACATGCACTGCCAGCTTTGAAGAATAGGAGCCCGACACCAGCTTCAGTGCTTTGTGCTGCATGTCATTCTCCAGATGTTAATAGTCTTTACATAATGATAGCTTGTACTTTAGAACGATTTTATTAGCTTGTGGTAATACAGTACTTTAAATGCAGTTAAATACTTTTACATGAAATGAGGTTAACTTGTGCTTATTTCAGCAGTAAAAAAGCAAATTCAGCAGTTAGTTGTAAATGGCTCCTGAATGTTTATTGATCAGTGTTAGACAACACATTCTGTGGAAATAAAACTTAGGGAATCTTTTCTTTCTTATTTACCTTAGCTCCAAAGGCCGTCTAGTCTAGGTTTCGGCTGTAGAAACATAGCAGTACTTTACCTAGATGTTTTTCATGAACTTAGATCGTGTTTTATGTGTCAGAATATTCTGTCTGTTAAATCTCACTGTTTGTTGTCTGTGATCGCAAGCGAATGAATGAATGAATGAATACTTTCTTGTAGAGCGCATGGCTACCCTCGAGCATCCCAGCGCTATAAGACCGGAGGACGTTAGAAGGACATTATTGAAACAAGAATGTCTTTAATCGCTTCCTGAAAGCCAGATGGTTAAATTCATGCCTGATGTTGTCTGGGAGTTTGTTCCATCCTTTGGCTGCTTGTACAGAAAGCCAGCGGCCACCCATCCGAGCCAACTTCACCCTGGGTACTACCAGCAGATTTGGCTGGTTAGATCTAAGGGATCTCACCGATTGATGGCGACGAAACAGGGGATCAAGAATGGAAGGGCAAGCACTATGGATGTACTTATGTGCCAAACACAAGGTTTTAAACCTATTCCTTTCCTGAATAGGTAGCCAATGAAGCAACCGAAGTGAGGCCTTGGCCAGGCATCGTTTGGGGACTTTCATGAGCAGACGAGCTGCACAGTTCTGCACAGATTGCAGAGTTTTTATGGTACCTGCTGGGGCTCCCATATAGACGGCGTTTGCATAGTCCAGCCGCGAAAGAATCAGCGACTGGACCAGCACTCGTCTAGCTTCGAATGGAAGGAGATCTAGGACTTTTTTAAGGACTCTCAGCAATCCGTAACAAGTCGCGGCCACCTTCTTGGCCTGGTATTGGAATCCTAGCGAGGAGTCCAGCCAGACCCCCAAGCATTTTATTTGGGTCTTAGGCACCGGAGGGGGTCCCAGACAATGCGGCCACCAGGGGTCCAAGTTGATTGGGGCTGTATAGCCCAAAAGCATAATGTCCGTTTTGGCCCCATTTAACTTTAAAAAAGAAGGTCATCCATTCCAGGACTTTGGTGAGACACGGGGTCAGATTATTGATCCCCTTATCTAAAGCATCGTCCCTCACCAAAGAGACGACCAGCTGCGTGTCATCGGCGTAGGTGACAAGTTGGATTCCCCAGGGAAGCAACACCTCAGCCAAAGGTCTCATGTAAATGTTAAAAAAGGTAGGGCTGAGTGATGATCCCTGGGGAACGCCGTGACTCAATTGCAGCTGGCTCGATGACACCTCTTCCTCAAAAACGGAGAAGCATCTGTCCGATAGAAAGGAATGGAGCCATTTAAAGGCCAGTCCGGAAACCCCTGCAAGATGTAGCCGGTGCAGCAGGAGAGAGTGGTTCACAGTATCGAAGGCTGCGCTGAGGTCCAACAGGACCACCGCAGCGCAGCCTCCCGCATCCACAATGCCTCTGACTGCCTCCACCACCGCCACCAAAGCTGTCTCTGTTCCTTGCTTGGCTCTGAACCCTGTCTGGGTGGAATGTAGTGCACCTGTGGACTCAATAAAAGAATAGAGGGCCTGATTCACGTGTTTTTCAGCTATTTTGCTGAGACCCGGTAGTAACGAAATAGGCCTATAGTTAGCCAGATCTACAGGGTCCAAACTAGTTTTTTTTAGCAGGGCCCTGACCTTTGCCTTCTTCCAGTTGGGGGGCACTACTCCAGAGGCCAGAGACGCATTGATGACCTGCATTATCGCCGGGCAGACTGTCCCTGAAACCTGTTTAAGAACCGCCGGAGGTGCAGCATCCAGCAGGGAGCCCGATTTCAGGTTGCTAAGGAGACTTTCCACACTAGCCAGATCTAATGGCGGGAAGGCTTTAAGACCTCCAGAAAAGTTTGGGGCTACCTCCTCCGCCCCCTCGTTTTCACTCTCCATTTTGTCTGGAGTATATGCCATTGGCGCAAAACTGGAGTAGATATTCGTCACTTTGGACGCAAAGAAAGCGGCTAGTTCCTCACAGCGTTTCTGTGGGTTCGGAGCAGGACTGGTGGCCCTAGGGGTAGTGATCAGAGATTGAAAGATTTTAAAAATTTCTCTGGGGGTATTAGCTGCTTCCGCGATTTAACCTGATAATATGCGGCTTGTTTAGATTTTAATAATTTTTTGTACGATCTCAGGGCTGATTTATATTCAGTTTCAGCCGCAGGGGCAAAGTCCTTTCTCCACTTCCTTTCCGCTCGTTTGCATCGTTGTTTATGCTCCTTAAGTTCCCCAGAGTACCATGGTTGTTTATTAGGGCCCTCTCGATGCCATACCTCTTTTTTAGGGAGGGTGGCGTCTAAGGTGGAATTAAGCCACTTGTCAAAGGCTTCATTAGCTACCACTGGTGAATATCAGAATAGGAATTTCAACTGTTATTTTAGAGACAGGCTGGAAACAGAGTTTGTAATTGAATTCCTGAAAAACTCTTCCATTATTGTGTCTGCAACATGGCAATGCGAAGGTCTTGCATGCAAATTATAGCGAATTCATGCGAAACTATTTAAGAGCAGTTTGAGTTTGGTTGATGCTCTTGGGTGCCTTCCATATTCCATAGGTGGAAGTGTCTGGTCACTTAGTGAGACCTTTAGAGTCTGGGTGAAGTCCTTTGTATGTCAGTGGCCATGTAGGTTAACACGGACTTACAATGAAAATAATTATTCTATGTCAATTAGTTTTGTGTATCTTTAGGAAAGTGGCCTTCCACTGTTTGAGGGCAAACCTTGCCTGTGAGATACTGTGCTGGACAAGACCGTTTTCCCCCTATGTAAGCCATTACCTCCTCTTCCCTGTCATAGTCCTTTCCGATTGAGTATTAGATCCTCCCACCAGATAAGACATCAAGCTAAAAAATATTGTATTCCATCCTCCCAACATGGCGCCTAGTCTCCATCCTGTCACCTGATATAAAAGGTTGGGGCACCCACATCACATCCTGTTATTTTTTGGTGAGTCACCAAGCGGAAGGTAAGTGCTGTGTGTAGTATTGTCTTTGTAGTAATATTACTGGCCTTGCATGGCAGACTTCTGCAGTGGGCTTTCACTACTTGTACTGCTTTTGCAGTACTGGGGTCGAAGCCTGAACTATTCGCAACATCATTTGAGGCTGAACGCACAGGTGTAGTTTGGTGATTTGTTCTTGGTAACTGGTGCCAGGAAAAACAAAGCCAAGTGAGATGGGGCTGGATTGCTCTAGGGTACGGCATGCTTTTTCTACCCTAAATTGTTTGTTTAGAATTAGTGTGTGCGTGCTGTATATTTGAAAATGGAGCACAACAAATGTGTGCAAAAGAATATGGAGCAGCCTGTGGGTTTAGTTCCTTCTATGACTGACCTGCAGGATTTGATCCAGGAGGCTGTTACAGCAGCCTTTAAAGACAGAAAGGGGGCTCTCTATCCTAAAAAGCTTCACATGGAACCTGATGATCAATAAAAACCCTGCTATGGAAGAGGTCAAAGGAAGGTTTATTTTGCATACATTTCACGCTGGTCACGCTGAAGACTGTGTGACTTGTTACGTCACTGAATTGGGTCATGCTCGTACGTATTATGTGTAAAGCAGCAGTGGCTGTCAGGTTCTGCAAGATGCGCTTAAAAGTCTATTGTAAAAAGCACAAGGCACTTTTAGCATCTGAGTGCCTGGAAATACACATTTATTTCCTCCAGGAGACCAGAGACCATGTGAAATGTCTCCCAGTGCTGACATTATGCTCAAGTACCTGAAAAATAACAGATGCTGTTATGGTCCTTATATCACAGAGTGGTGCAGTACGCAGCCAGGAAACATCAGTGGAACATAACCCTGAGCTGCAAATTCATTGTTGAGATTGGCAGAAGAAAATGATACTGTATAAGATTCTATGGCTTTTCACGTCTGGTAGGATAGCTCGGCAAGCAAGCATTGGCACCAGCCCATCTTCCAGACGGTCTTAAATGTTTTCGTTTTTGAGAGCTCCAATTCAGCTTAGTAAGCAAGATGTGTTTGTGTCTATAATGTAGCACACGCTTGCTATATATAGATGTAATTCAGTTTGCCAGTTTCTCTAGTTTATTTTAAGAAATGTTACGATAGTAAGGGAATGTTTTATTTCTTTTTCATCTACTTTTAGTTGATGCACAGTGCAGTGATTTTTTTACGAATTGACTTTATTTAATTCCAAATCCTTACATGGTAGTGATGGTGTGCTTGTTTTTCATCTGCATCCAATTCCAGGAGGTACGTACCTGCGGCGATAATCTTTCTTAACTGAGATGGCGCCTAGGTTCTGTGATGTAAATAAAGCAAATTACCAACGAGAATGGAAAGTTCACTAATGCTCAGCCTGTTTTGTCAGATTGAATTTGGTCATGGACTTGCTTTACTTGCCCGTCTGCCAAGCTTCCAGTGCCTTTCACATCTTGCACACATTTTGAGTTCAGCAGACTGCTTTTGTGCCACCTCCTTCCAGCTGCTTCTGTCCTTGCTGCCTGGTATGGCTTGACACCACCAGTTCATCTATGCGATGCCGGTGGCCCAACAGCCTGATTTAGGTCTCCAGAAGGAGCTATTAATGACGACACTTGCTGGCCATCTTCTGTTGTGAGCGCCACAAGCTCCTCTGAACTGAAGACGTGCCTTTCAGTAATGGGGCCTGTTTTTTCTTTCCATTAATTGTATCTAGTGCTATCGAACTGAAAAGCCAGCATTTCAGTCTGTTTCTTCTGACCCTTCTTTTCACAAATTGTATGTGGTTTTAGGATTTACGCTATCTGGAGTCTCTGCGGGGACGGGGATTGTGTTTGAGATCCTTGCCCATATTGTTTCCTCTCCTCTTATCCTTATCTTTACGAGTTCCATTCTTGGCAAGTGTTTAACTTAATTCACTTTTTTTCTGGTCTGGCTAAGGCCAAGATCTTTAGTTCTTATTAAAATTATTGTTATATCGTTCACATTTTTGCTTCCCTTCAGGACCCCATACAACATGGGTGAGTGGGTCAGCACACTGCAGATATTGTCAAACTTTACTATGAGTGACCGCATTCTCTTCTTTCACTAGGGGCACATCCACACACAAAGTACATCCATCCCTTCAGTGTCAGGGACTACTATAGTAATGTGGACTTTTTGAGATCCAAAAATATTTTTGCTTTTTTCCATTGGTGTTTTTTAAATTTTACTTTGTCATTGTCAAGAGCCTGCTGTTCCCACAACAACGGTGTTTTACAAAAATCATGGCTAAACAGGCTGGCGGTCAACGACAGATCGACTGGCTTCGCCGCTTTTTGTTGCACGTAGGCAGTAGCTTGGCCCTGCAGAGGCAATCAGACCACATGGGGAACATGCAGAAGGGAAGGAGCAGAAGAAAAGGAGAAACGAGCCAGATCAAATCTCTTTAAATACTTGATAATCCTACTTGCTTAAGCTTAATTCAATAAATAAGGTATAACCAGCTGACGAGATAGCACCTGAAAAAATACAAAAAGTAAAAGGCGCAGAAAAAGGAGCCCCTTGGTTCACCCAAAGTCTACGAGACCAAAAAAGAAAGCTTTGTTACCTCGAAAGATGCTGGAGGAAATCTAAAAAGGACACTGATAGGGAAGTATACAGAACATTGTTTCAATTGTGTAAAAAGCTCATCATTTCAGCTAAGAAAGATTACTATGAAGCACGCATGAACAACGCCACAAATATTCAGAAAGAGACTTTTCAAATACTGAAAGAGCCAAGTAAGAAGGAGGAAAAGGCTGACATATATTAATCAACTGTGACACCTTTCAGGGATATTTCCTTGGAAAAGTAGAGACCATACTGTCAGATATCAAGAAGGACAACCCGGCTATACGCACCTTGCCACTGCCCCCT